>NC_040908.2:117706845-118009876 GCF_004126475.2 Phyllostomus discolor
ATTTGACACTTCTCCAGCCACTTTCACTCACATGATCTTATGTAATCTTCACTGTGGGAAGATGCTCGGAGGGAACATGCTCGGAGAAGTTAAGTCTGAGCACCAGGACTTCTGAGTTCCAGTCAGGATTCCTTTGTACCCTGACCAGTCCCAGGAGAGGGCAGTGTAGTAAGGGTCCATTCGGGAAAGTCAAGAATACCCTGATGATTGATAGCATTAGCTATAAGTTTGGGAAACTCATCCCAGTTTCTACTTGATTAAAACAAAAATCTAACTGTTTGACCTAACGTTGTTTATTCAGCAGAGCTATCGGACATTTACTTTGCTATACATGTGCTTGGCCTGGGCCCTTTCCTTAGGCTGCTCACATGTCGCTGTGGGTCGTAGATGATCTATGCAGATGGGAAGAGCCACAGCACTTGTGTGCACGTTGGGCCGAGGGCAGGTGGTGGCACTGGTGTGGCAGCGGTCCAGGAGAGATGGCTTTGGGCCTGAGCTTTGTGAGGAGAAACCTCACCGGACTGTGTGTAAGAATTAAATTGGGAATAGGTGTGACTGTGCTTTGTTAATTGTAAAGCACTACATAAATGTTGGGGATCGTCATACCTTATAGAAGGTACTTTTCTTCTAAAATTTGGCTGGCTCAGTGAAACATCACAGTTAGAGTTTAAGCTTAATTAAAGTAAGAAGAAATATTTCAGTGGCAAGAAAGATAGGGAAATTAATAAAAAAATTCTGCATGTAAAGTGTTTTGAATCTAGGAGTCCTTAAAATGGGGATAGGCTTATTAAAATGGTCTGCTGCTTTGATGACACAGTAGACCTTCAAACTACTTCTGGATTTATAAAGAACTTATAATCACTTTTTTTAAAAAAAAGCCACTTGTGCTGCTGTAGCATTTAGAATATTGAAGGGAGATATTTAAGGCAGCCTAGGAAACAAGCATATATCCTGGCTTATAAAAGGGATCAGAGCAAGGCAGAAAATTGGGTGCCTGAATTAGATGCCAAGAGATATGTGATGTTTTTATTTTTAGATATGTTTGGATTTGGTGTATTTAATTGCTGGGAACCTTCTATGTCCTAGGCTTTGATTAGGTCCTGAGGGGAACAGAAATGACTGAAACATTCCCTAACCAAGGGGACCTATAGTTTGGCTGGAGATATAAGACACCTGTGATATTAAAGTGATGAGTTTTTGGGAGGTGCTGTAAGGTCCTAAAAGAGGAGGACCTACTCGGGCCTTAGGGCAGGACTGTATCAGAGACGGCAAGTGGGAGGAGATGATGCCCGAAGAGGGGGATAGTGGAGACAAAAAGGCTGTTCCCGGCAGAGGTAGCAGCGTGCACAAAGGCCTGCAGGCCTAGAGTAGTGTCTGGGACTAAAAGCACTCAAAAAATAGGAGATAAATTCCTCAGAAGTGAGTGCCGGGATGATGTCAGGGGTGCCAACCTTTTGGCATCTCTGGGCCACACTGGCAGAAGAAGAATTGTCTTGGGCCACACATTAAATACACAAACACTAACAAAAACTGATGAACAGAAAAAAAGGTTTTAAGTAAATTTTTGACTTTGAGTTGGGCTGCATCCATAGCCATCCTGGGCCATATGTGGCCCTCGGGCTGGAAAAGGACACCCCGATTGTAACCGATAAGACGTTAGGTTGTCCCGTTTTTTAGGTGAGAGCATTTTTACTTTGTTAGGGTTAGTGACAACATGTTAGCATGGAATATTTAAAAAAATAATTTATGTATGGGAATAAAATGTAGAAGTAAGAGGTAAATAAATAGTCATCATTTGTCTTTACTGCACAGCATTTTGAGTACCCCAATTTATGGGAGCAAAGATGCTATCCCCCAAAAGAGATGAAAATTTAGATACTTGCTTCTCAAACTTCCCTGCTTCTAGGGCACAGACAGTGACCTGCGTTTCACTAACACCACGTGCCTACACCACACTTGGATTCAGGACTTACTGACGTGAGAGAGAAAGTGATGGGGAACTAACAGCATCGCCCTCAAGGCTGAGTCTCTGGCAGTGACATGGTCTTGGTGCTAGTGGCTGTTGCTCAGAGGATGAATTATTGGCCCCCACGTGGCAGTAGCATCTGATGATAAGAAGTAATTGCAATGGTTTCCTCATTAGACTAGTTCTTCAGTGTGGCTTTGTGCTTTGTTCTGGAAGTTCAGTCTTAAACCTGTTTCCCCGGCCTTTCCAGGACTGTGAGTCACCCGATGCCTTTCAGCGAATTTATTCTGTGCTTAATCAGCCAGTGTCTGGTGCTCATATCCAAGAACCCTTTGACTCAGGGGCAGCAAACTATAGCTTGTGGGACAAATCTGACCCATCACCTGTTATTTTGTAAGTAAAGTTTTACTGAAACACAACCATACTTATTAGTTTACATATTTTCTACGGCCGCTTTTGTGTTTGTTACACAGGCAGAGTTGAGTATTGGAGACAGCAGTGAAATGCCTTGCAAAATATTAATTATCTGTCCTTTTGCAGGAAAAAAGTTTCCCAACTCCCGTTTTAACTGATAATAATTGTCTCTTAACAAAAGTGAAATGCTTTTCCCGTCAGACAGTGAGAGTCGATCAGTTTACGTTTCACTTCCTTCCTTTTGAGTTTGGCATATTGGGATGGCCCTCTAATCAACTGAGCTACCCAGCCAGGGCTCTGCCTTTTGATTTTGATTTGGCTTCCAGGATGCTCAGAGCAAAATTTTGTCATGAATTGCAATAGTCACCTCTAGCATGGGCTTTTGGTACAGACATACCTCATTTTATTGCACTTTGTTTTATTGTGCTTCACAGATAATGTATTTTTTACAGGTTGAAGGCAAGACCATCCACCAGCAAAAAGATTATGACTTTTTTTAATTGCAGCACTTGCTTTATTGAGGTGGCCTTTGTTAGGGTGGTCCTCAATGCGGGCTGTGAAAGAATTCACAAAGACAAGAAAAGGCAGAGGGCAATGTGTTTTCACTTTCCAAGACCGAAAAAGGGTGTGGTGTGGAGAGATGCGCCAGCATGGAGGGGTGGGGGCTTTGAGCTTTTATTGGATTCGACTAGATTATAAAAGGTGGGGGGTTGCTGTTGTGTAGTCCCTGGGCTGTTAGGGGAGTTGCAACACCGGAGGTTTGGGTGGTTTTGCATAAACTACAGTTTGCTCCAATGTTATCTTTTGCCTGTGGCTGTGGTGGGGAGGGGTTTGTTTAGTCTTATTCTGTTCTAGTAATTTCCAGTCCTGGGGACATAAACCCAGAAGAGTAAAATGGCAGTCATGTTTAACAAGGTCCAAGGCCTGTCGGCAGATGGTGTCACAATAGCAAATGGTACTGGCTGTATGTTTTCAGTCTGGAACTGAACCTGCATTTATCTCCAAGGTGTATGCCTATACTTGGTGTAATTTTCTTCTACTTTATGACCTGTATCCCACTGGTGATTACTGTTATTGTAAGAGGTACACACACACACACACACACACACCTTTATACATGTAAGCAACAAGAAAACATTTTAGAAATAGGTAAGGTTGTACTGTTACTCTGTATAAAAATAAGGGCTTATTAGGGGTGATTGGCTAGCTTCTGGGACCATTCAGTCTTCCTTTCATATCTACTCTGCATTGTCTTAATTTGTTAAATCTCCTCTAATCTCATGCTAGTAACAGGAATTCACTTACAGTTAGGGACAAGTGGCAGATAAGGAATTAACATTTTAGACTAGTAAGAATCCTCTTCCTTTTGATTCTCTAACATGCTTCTTGATTGTAACAATTAGGAAAGTCTTCATCTGTAGTAACAGAAAACCTGACAATGATTTAAAATGTAGAGATTAGTTTCGTTCACTTAACAAGTAGTCCGGAGAGAGGTGGCTGTGTGCTGGCATGGGGTTCAACGACTCAAGAGTGCTGTTTGGAACCCAGGCTCTGTCTGTTTTCCCACTCTGCAGCTGGAGTGTTTGCTTCCAACACTTGTGCCCACGACCTCATGGTTACAAGATGGCTGCTGCAGTGCTAGAAAGAATGCTGGAGGAAGAGGCAAGTGGGAAAGGCAGACCCAGTACTCCTTTTTGCCCTGTTTTCTAAGTAAAGCAACTATTTCCCCAGAATTCTCAAGGCTTCTTTTATGATTTACTGGCTAGCGCTGTGTCACATGGGCACACCAAACGTGTAAAGGAAAGCTGGGAAAATTAATATTTAGTTGTCTCATTGCCTTTCTGGGCAAAGTTAGGGTTTATATAGCAAGGGTGATAGGAGGAACAGATTTAGTTGGGAATTTGAAAATCATTAAAGACTTTTTAACATGGTTTTTAAAAATGTGTTTGTACTCTGTATTATTCCATAAAAATATGTAGTAGTGTCTGTGTTTTATTAACATTGCTTTATTCTGGGCTGGGGATATGGTAATAAATGAGAAAATACAGTATCTTTTGAGTCCAGAGGTGGAAAGATGTATGTTTCAGTCTACTTAGGCTGCCATAATGAAATACCATAGACTGGGTGGCTTAAACAACAGACATTTATTTTCTCACAGATCTGGAGGCTGAGAAGTCCAACATCAAGGCAGGATTCAACTTATGATGAGGGCTGTAATAGTGACGCTTGTAGTCCTGGCTTGTGGATGGCCTTTCCACTGTGTCCTCACATGGCAAAGGGAGGAGGAGGGAGGGAGAGGGGGAGAAAGGGAGAGGGAGGGAGAGGAGGAGAGATTGATTGATTCTGGTGACTCCTCTCTTTTACAAGAACAGCACTTCCATTGGATCAGTGCTCCTGCCTTATGAGCTCTTTAACCTTAATTCCCTCCTTAGAGGCCTCTCTTCAACACTGTCACAGAGAGGGGTTTAGGGCTTTAACATGCATTTGGGGTGGGCCACAGTTCAGTCACTAACAATATGTGAACAACTACTTTTAGTAAATTAAAGTAAGTGTGGAAGGATTGGTCTGAGGGCCATAAGTAGGAGTTGTTCTAGAAAGCCTTTGTAGAGGTGGTAACGTTTGAGCTGAGTCTAAAAGGAGAAGCAGAGAAATAAGAAAATTATGAGAGACTAGTTTCTATAGGATCCTTCCTGTTGAGAGGTTGGTTGGGGATATTAATTCTTTAAAGTTTGCCCATTTCATTATTAGACACCTCTGATTATTGTGGTGTTCTTGTATTGGTACAGTGTAGAATTTCCCATCCTCTATTTCTCCCTCTTTCTACCTCCCCATACCTCTCCCTCCCCTGCCCCCCTCAGAGGCACAAGGTGATTTGCATGGGCAGTCATTGCTTTAAGCCAAGTCTAAGATTGCATGCACTGCATCTATAATTTTTCCTGGTCTTCAAGGTTTTCTGTACTTTCTTCTGATTGGTGTTTCCAGCTCCATTCATTCATTCAGCCATTACATATCAGTCACGTACTCTGTGCAAAGAGTAAGTTCTGAGGCCTAGGGATAAAGACAAAGTCTTTGCTTTTGTGAAGCTTGTGTTCTCTTGGAGGGTATCAACCAATAAGCAAATAAATATGTCAATCAATGATAAATGCTACGTAGATAAATAAAGCACGGAGGGGGAAATAAAGTGTGTTGAGATAGACTGGAGAGAGAGTTTGTCATTTTATAAAGAGTGGTCAGAGAAGACCTCTGCTAAAGTGACATTTGAATACAGACCTTAAGGAAGTGAAGGAGCAAGTCATCTGGCTGGCTGGGGGGAAGTGTGTTTTTAGGCAGAATGACCGTAAGTACGAAGGCTCAAAGACATACATAGTCTGTTGGTAGACACTATTGTTCCTGGAGCAGAGTGAAGGAAGGAGGAGAAGTAGGATACCGGGTCAGATATGTAGCAGGGTGAGATGGAGGGGAAGGGAGGAATGAGGTAGAATCACATGTGGCCTTTATAATATCATGCAGGTCTTTGTAAGGACTTTAGCTTTTACGTTGAATGATTTGGGAAACCACTGGACAATTTTGAGCAGAAGAGAGGGATGTGACCTGAGACTCACAGTATCAGAGAATCATTCTCAGAGGTAGGCGTGGACCAGTAAAGAGACTACTGCAGTGTTCTAAGTCAGAGTTTTTTCACAATGGCACTGTTAACATTTTGGACCAGAATATTTTTTGTTGTAAAGGACTGTCCTATGCATTGTAGGATGTTTGGTAGCATCTCTGACCTCTATATGCTAGATACCAATAGCACCTACCCAATTGCCTCAACATAAATTTTTCTAGACCTTGCCAGATTTCCTCTAGGGAGCAAAATTCTCCTCTCCTCCCCCAAATGTCGGGAAGCACTATTCTAGATAAAATTTGCCGGTTTTGACCAAGGTGGTAGAAAAGTGATTGAACTGTAGATATATTTTGAAGGTAGAGTTGATAGGATTTGCTGATGGGTTCAATGTAGAGGTGATAGAAAAAGTAGAGTCAGAGGCACCTCAGGTTTTTTGGCTTGGGTAGTTGAAAGAGTATAATTGTGAAGCTGTTAAGTCTGACCATCACTGACACAGTTTTGTCTTCCATTGTCCTTCAAAATGCTTTTCTTCTTGAAAGAAGCTAGGTTTCCTCATCTGATGTCTGACAACTAGCCAGGTGTCTGGCATGTACAATGTGTTCAGTAAATGATAAGTGAATGATGAGGTTATTTCCTATTTCCTTGAATGACTAGATTATTTACTGTTTCCCAAACAGAGCTCATGCATTTATTTCGTTTGTCCTTCTGTGGTTCCCTTAGGGGAATTCTCTTACCCTTATCCCTAATCTCAATACCTCTATGAAAATTCTATGCCTTCATACCCAATCCAAATACTGTCTCTTCCACAAAACTTTCCCCTGCTCTATGTATGTAATTAATATCTCCCTTCTCTGCATTTTTTAAAAGATTTTATTTATTTATTTTTAGAGAGGGAAGGGAGGGAGAAAGAGAGGGGGAGAGAGAGAGAGAGAGAGAGAGAGAGAGGAACAGAGAGAGAGAGAAACAGAGAGAGAGAGAAACATCAATGTGCAGTTGTTGGGGGTCATGGCCTGCAACCCAGGTATGTACCCTGGCTGGGAATCGAACCTGCGACACTTTGGTTTGCAGCCTTTGCTCAATCCACTGAGCTACACCAGCCAGGGCTTCCCTTCTCTGCATTTTTGACTTGTTTGAACTTCAAGTACAATTTGATTTATGATTGGTGGCTTTGTAACTGATTGCCACTGAACAGATCGAGCTTTCCATTGCTTTTTCATTTCTTGCAATATTTTTATAACCTAACATTACTTATTTATTTGATATTCTAATTTATTCCATAGACAGCCCTTTTTTGATTAATTAAAAAATTAAATTTATTGGGGTAACATTGATTAATAACATTATATAAATTTCAGGCATACAACCTTATAGTACAGCATCTGTATACTCCGTTGTGTGCTCACCATCCAAAGTCTAGTCTCGTGTGCCATATATTTGATCTCTTTACTCTCCTTGTTGTCACCCCACCCCATCCCCTTTTGATGACCACCATCTGTTGCCTGTACCTGTGAGTTTTTTGTTTGTTTTATTTGTTCATTTGTTTGTTTGTTTTACATCCCACATATAAGTGAAATCATGCATTTCTTTTTTTTTTAATCTGATTTATTTTACTTAACACGATATTCTGAAGATTCATTCATATAGTTGTAGTGGCAATATTTCAGCTTTTTTATGGCTGAGTGGTATTCCATTATATAGATGTACCATATCTTCTTTATCCAATCATCTGTTGAAGGACACTTTGGTTATTTCCATGTCCTGGCTATTGTGAATAATGCTGAGTGACCGTTATTGTGCAGGTATACACATATCAATATGAATAAGTGTTTTCAAATTTTTCAGGTAGATACCCAGAAGAGGCATTGCTGGGTCATATGGTAGCTCTATTCTTAATTTTTTGAGGAACCTTCATACTGTTTAACATAGTGGCTGCACCAGTTTACATTCCCACCAGCAGTGAATGAAGGTGTTTTTTTTTGGAGAGGATGAGGGTTTCCCACATCCTCTCCAACACTTATTTCTTGTCTTATTGATAATAGCTATTCTAACATGTGAGGTGGTATCTCACTGAGGTTATGATTTGCATTTCCCTTGTAACTAGTGATGTTGAGCATCTTTTTATGTGTCTGTTGGCCATCTGTATGTTCTTCTTGGAAGAGTGTTTATTCAGGTCCTGTGCCCATTTTTTAATTGTATTTTTTTGTTGTTGTTGAGTTGTGTGAATTCTTTATTCATATTTTGTATATTAGCCACTTTATGAGAAGTATTGTTTTCAATACTTCATATATTTTGGATATTAGCCCCTTATGAGAAGTATTGTTTGCAAATATCTTCTCCCTTTCAACTGGTTGCCTTTTTGTTTTGTTGGTTTTTTTTTTTTTAAGATTTTATTTATTTATTTTTAGAGAGAGGGGAAGGGAAGGAGATAGAGGAGAGAAATATCTATGTATGGTTGCTTCTCATCTGCCCCCTATTGGGGACCTGGTCTACAACCCAGGCATGTGCCCTGACTGGGAATTGAACCGGCAACCCTTTGGTTTGCAGGCCCACACTCAGTCCACTGAGCCACACCAGCCAGGGCTTGTTGGTTTCTTTTTTATGCAGAAGCTTTTTAGTTTGACATTCATTTTTTTTTTGTTTTGTTTTTACTTCCCTTGCCTTTGGGGTCAAGTTCACAAAAAACTTCTCTGAGACCAAGGTCCCTAAATTTAATGCCTATGCTTTCTTCCTATGTGTTTTATTGTTTCAGGTCTTTTTAAAAAATATTTTATTTTTATTTAAATTGTTGTTCAAGTACAGTTTTCTGCCTTCCCCCTTCCCCAGCGCACCCTATGTCCTCCCCACCTCCCTCCCATTTCCACCCCCCGTTATTGTCCATGTGTCCTTTATACTTATTCCTGCAATGTTTCCAGTCTTATATTCAGGTCATTTTGGTATAATTTTTGTGTGTGGTGTCAGGTAGCAGTCCAGTTTCATTGTTTTGCATGTGGTTTTCCAGTTTTCCCAACATCACTTATTGAAGAGGCTTTCCTTTCTCAATTATATGCTTGTGGCTCATTTGTTGGAAATTAGTTGTCCACATAGTTGTGGGTTTATTTCTGGCCCATAGAGAGCCCTTAATAGGTAACTCGTCCTGCCATCTGGTTACAAGAAAGAATGGTATATTAGATGACTATTTTATAACCAGAATTATCATTGTTGACTGACTTTTTTTACATTTAACTGATGATATCAGAAGATTGTAATTCTCAATCAGTAAATGTGTTCTTAAAATTATTTGTGGTTGCAAAAGAATCAAACAAAAAGGATCGTTTTCAAATCTTACAGGCAGTATAATCATGGTAGTCATCAGTTCAATACATAAGGATTAAGTGGAAAACTCTATTTTCTAAAAAAATTGCTAATTATTACTGGTCATTAGCCTTTATATAGTGTTACCAGCAGTTGCAAACTCATATGCCTGCAGAATCCAGGTGAGTGACTCTAAAGGGCCTGGTCCAGCCCAAGATGACTATGCAGACAAAACGTTGATATCGAGGTCCATGGGAGAATACCTTGTGAATTATGTATTGTAAACCAAAGGACTGCACCAACAGAAGGAGTTACTGACTTACAACAAGATAACTGCTAACTCGTATAGACTTGGGTGTCATTTAATATCTCTAGGATTTAATTTCTTTCTTTGAAAGTATCGTTTCACCTGTGAAGTCCTTTCTACCTCATTTGATTCTGCTTTTTTCTTTAGTTATTAATTTCTTTCTTGATTATAGGCTATTAGCTCTTAGTAGTAAATAAAACTGCTGGCGTGTTACCAATATGCTTCAATTTCATGAGTCTTGTGTTTTATCATAGGGAGCCGAGCTTAGCCAAGATTCTTATAGTAACACACACCATTGAAAGGGTCAGTGTGTGAGCTAAGTAGTCAGCCTTCTATAATCCAGACCAGCACCTGTTTTTCAGAACTGAAATCTAAAATAGAAGGTGCCTGAATTTTCTCTTTCCTGTTGAAGACATTAGTGGTACCTTATACTGTATGATACATGTTTTGTTGTTTCTTCTACTCTACTTACTTATTTTGTTCATTCAGTTTTTCAGTGCAGTACTTTAAAAAATACTGGCTTAACATTTTTTAAAATTCTTACCTGAGGATATACTTATTGATTTTTTTAGAGAGAGAGGAAGGGAACAAAGGGATGGGGGAGTAGGGAGAGAAAGAGAGAGACATCAACATGAGAGAGACATGGATTGACTGGTTACCTTCCATATGCACCCAGACTGGGGATTGATCCTATAACCTGGGTATATGCCCTGACCAGGGATCAAACCCACGACCTTTTGGTATATGGAATGGTGGTCTCACCAACTGAGCCACCTGGCCAGGGATAGTGTAATACTTTTTGTAGTTTATATATATATATGTCAGCCTCCCTTATAGTGGTGATTTCTGGAGACATAGGGCAGAAATCCAGATCTGGAGTCTAGGTCTTCTTCAGTCCCTGAAACCTAGAATAGGCAAGGGCATGTGGTAGATCTTTGACACGTTTTTGAAGAGAGAGCATATGTATTAGATTTGCAGGTGACAAAGACTGGAAGAGAGAGCTCCTGTGCTAGATGGCAGAGAAGGAGAGAGCTTGAAAAGATGGGTCGAAGCCAACAAGACGAAATTGAAGGAGGATGAGAATGAAGTTCTACATTTTAAGTCTCAAAGAAATGGCAATATGTGGGCAGGCTGGAGGAGATCTACCGTGATGCTATTCTTGTGAAAATGATGGCTTTGGTTAGCTAAGCTCAGCATCAGTCAAAGACATTGCAATGGCTGAAAAGCTAACGCAGCTTCTGACTGAATTATTGGAAGCACTAAGTACAGTTTAAAGTAGGGGATAGTCCAATTATATTCTGTAGGGGACACACTGCACTTAAGAGTATCATGTCCCCTCTACAATACTAGGCAGCAAGAAGGTCATCTTAAATCACTATAATCTTCCCTTTTTGATTGTCAGGACCAGGAAATATGTTTCCCTTAGGGTACTAGGCAATAAGAGGGTGCACAGAGTATCAGGTCCCCCATAGGGTGCTAGGGAGTAAGAGGGTCATAGGACTATGTTCAGTGGAAGGCGACCTAAATCACCACTAATCAAAGTAGAGACTGAACTGTTCCCAGTCTGCAATGAGGTAAACATAGAATTGAGAGTGTTTAGACACTTTTACAGCAATTTGACAGAGTAATTTTCTGTCTAATGAATCTAATGAAAAAGAAAAAGAGGTTTATATGTCCTTTTTTTGCTTGATACTTTAAAATTCTTTAAATTTTATTTTAATAAACTTTATTTTTAGAACAGTTTTAACCTTACAGAAAAATTGACCAGAATGTATGAATAGCTGCTGTACTCCCCCTCTGCAACCCCCCAGTACTTCCTCTGTTGTCAGCATCCTGCATTAGTGTGGCAAAATGGAGGAACCAATATCGATACATTGTCATTAATTGAAGTCCATAGTTTATATTTTTAAATTTGGGTTCACACTTTGTGTTTTACAGTTCTTTGGGTTTTAAAAATGCATAATATCATATAGTCACCATTATACTATCATACAGAATAGTTTTGCTGCCTTAAAGATGCCCTGTGTCCACTGTTCATCCCTACTACTGATTCCCTTTTGAAAACCTGGCAATCACTGATCTTTTTACTCTTTCTGTAGTTTTGCCTTTTCTGGACTACCATATAGCTAGAGTCAGCCTTTTCAGACTAATTTTTTTCACTTAGCAGTATACATTTAGGGGTTTTCCATGGCTTTTCATGGCTTGATAATTCATCTTTTTATTGCTGTTTTAAAGCGCCATTGTATGAATGTTTGCTTATCCATTGTTCTGTTGAAGGATATCTTGGTTGCTTCTGAATTTTGGCTATTGTGAATAAGGATTTGATAAATATTTGTGGACATTTTTTGTGTGGACATAAATTTTCAAGTTATTTGAGTAAGTACCTAGGAGTGCAATTGTTGGAGTGTATGGAAAGCCTATATATATATATATATATATATATATATTTGTAAGAAACTATCAAACTATCTCCCAAAGTTGTAAGATTTTTCATTCTCATCAGCAGTGAATAAGAATTGTAGTTGCTTCACATCCTCACCTGAATTTGGTGTTTTCATTGTTTTGGAGTTTAGCCATTCTAATAGGTATATAGTAGTCCCTCATTGTTGTTTTAATTTGCAAGTCCCTAATGACATAGGATGTTGATTATCTTTCCGTATGCTTATTTGTCATCTCTATATCTTCTTTAGGGAGATGTCTATTCAGATTTTTTGTGCATTTTTTGATTGAGTTGTTTGTTTTTTTATTGGGTTTTAAGAGTTCTTTGTATATTTTGGATATAAGTCCTTTACCAAAATCTGTGATTTGCCTGTATTTTCTGAAGTCTGTGACTTGTCTTTTTTTTTCTTAACAGTGTCTTTGTAGAACAGAAATGTTAAATTTTAATTAATTCCAACTTACCAACTTTTTCTTTTATGGATTGTGATTTTGGTGTTATCTAAAAAGTCATCGCCAACCCTAAGATTATCTCAATTTTCTCCTATGTTATCTTCTAGATATTTTATCGTTTTGTATTTTACATTTAGGTCTATGATAAATTTTGAGTTAATATTGTGAAAAGTGCAAATCTATGTCTAGATTAATTATTTTTTGCATGTGTAGATCTGTTTCTAGCACCATTTATTGGAAAGACTCTCCTTTCTCCATTGAATTTCCCTGGCTTTTTGTCAGAGTTCAGTTGACAGTGTTTCTACAGGTCTGTTTCAGGCTGTCTTTCCTGTTCCATTGATCTCTCTGTCTGTTCTCTCACCCGTACTGCACTGTTCTGACCAGTAGCTTTATAGTAAGCATTGAAATTGAGTAGCATTAGTCCTCTGATATATATCTATGTAGCTATAGTTATATCTATAAAGATATATTATCTAGGCCACATCCCAGACCAGTTGAATAAAAATCTCTGATAGAACTTCAGTATATATTTTTAAACCTTTCCAGGTAATTTTGATGCACAGGGTGATTTGAAGATCACCATAACGAGACTATAAACTCCTTAAAGGATCGCTTGTACGAGATGCTTAGTTGTTTGTTGAATGAACAACTGTTTAAAAGAACTGAGGGTATATATCCTGGAGAAGAGAAAAAAGTGTAGGGCTGATAGATCACCATACACACATATCTGAAGGCCTTTATTATGACTTGTCCTGAGGACTCCAGGAGGTGGAATTGGAAATTTACAGAGGCACCGGCTGAATATTAGGAAGCACACTATCTTATAGTGCTCATTGCAAATGTTCCAGCAGATGTGTTCCGGCAGGGACTGCAAAGCCATCTATAAGAGGGTGCTCCACGTGGTGGGAAATTGGGTAAGATCAGATGTTCTGATTATTGATCATTGGTTTGAAAATCTATATCCAAGGCAGAGCACTCTTTCTGTCTCTCATTCACCCTGTGTAAATTGAGATGGAGGACAGGGTGTGGGGTCAAGAGAACATTCAGACCCTCTGGTCTGAATTATTTACCTGTTCTGTCTGCAGTGTGGGTGTTGCTTCAAGAAATTCCCCGTCTCCGTCACCATATTTGGGACTTCTGGTAGTTGGAACTACCACATGTACAGGTACTCATAGCACATGTACTCAGGGCCTGAGAAAGGCGAAAGACATGTAACAGAAGAGCTCTTCAGTCCTCATGGAGTTCTTCTCCTGTACCTTCTGCGATTAGATTAATTCGGGACCACTGAATGGAGGTGGAGACATCTGTCAGGGAAAATGGATAAATATCACAAAACTTTTCTCTAGCACACATAAATCATTGATCAGGCATAATGCTGGTTACCTACTCTTTGCTAGGCTGTAAGGAGAGGGGTATGGCAGGTGATATAAAACTGACTAATATGGCAGAGAGAGATACAGCACAGGCTTAGGAATCAGACCAGAGTTGTGACCATTTAGCCATTTACCAGCTGTGTAGTCCCGGGGAGTCACTGCCCTCTCTCACCTTTCATATTCTGTCTTTCAGCAAGTTCTGCTGACTCTTCCAAGCTATATATCCTTAGATATGCTTGTTTCTTTTTATCTCATATCCCAGTATATTAGTCTAAATCATTACCATCTTCTCAGGGGGTTCTAAAAGAATCTACTAACTTGTTTTCTTGTTTCCATCACCCTTCCTTCTATTCTTTATTACTTAGTGATCTTATAAAAATGTAAATGAGATCTTGTCATTCTGCTTAAAACCTTCCAAAGCGTTTGCATTGCTGAAATTCAGAACAAAATTCAGACTCCTACTTATGACCGGGAAGAGACCCTGCATAATCTGACTTATGCCATATCTCTTAAGAGCAGGATGCAGAGCTGGAGTTGGCGAGGTAATATTACCTCCTGGGGAGCATTTGGAAATGTGCAGTATTTTTAACTGTTTCATTTATCAGGGGCACTACTGGCATTTAGGGGGTCTGGCCAGTGTTGGCAAATGCCCTGGAACGTGTTGTTTAGCGCAGGACCCGTGACAATGCCTAATTTATAATAGTGCTTAAGAAATAGTTCTTGTATGAAACCACATTCTCCTGAACCTCAGTTTTCGCATATGTGAGTTGGTGGTAGAGTGCCTGTTTCCTAAGATTGTGGTGAGATAGACATAAAGCGCCTGGAACACAATAACGCTTCATAAATGGTGACTGCGCCCTGGCCGGGTGGCTCGGTTGGTTGGAACATCCTCCTGGGAGGATCTGGGTTTTAAGAGAGGCAGATGATGGGTGTTTCCCTCTCACATTGATGTTTCTCTCTCTCTCTCCCCTTCCCCTCTTCCTTTCTCTCTAAAATCAATAAACATATCCTTGGGTGAAGATTAAAAAATAGTAATAATAAATGGTAACTGCTCACAGAGCTTTCTTTGTTTAAAACAAGTGTAAGTATCCAAGCATCATTTCCCCTGGGCATTAGAATTAGAACCCACAGCTTTGTGTGTGCGTGGGGGAAGGTGGGCGCATCTCTTTAATGAAGACTAATCTGACGGATCTTAGGTTTGACCTCAGTTGTCCTGGAGCCTTGACCCAGTTGCACAAACTAAGGCACAGAGGTTCTCTTCCTTGCCTCCGGGGCTCATGCAGGACTTTTAATAGGCCCCGGAAAGCCTGGGCGAAGTGAAACATTACCTCCTGTTCAGGACTAGGTGAGGAAGAATAGCTGAGAGTGTAGGAAGGTAGTAGTCTCCCCGCCCTCAGTACTTCTCAGAAAGGAGAAGCCGCTTCCTCCCGCCTCCTTGCCTCCCTTCTTCCCCCGCCCCTTCTGCTTCGCCAACCCCGAAGCAGCGCCTGAACTGCACTCTGCGAGGGCGGGAGCGTGCTGCACCGGGGAGCTGGGGCGGCTCAGCTGCTGGGAGCACTGCTCCAGCCGAGTAAAGAGGCACCGGTTTTGCGTGGCCAGGCCGGGCGGAAGAGAGGTGCGGCTCTGCAACAAAAACAGTGGCCCGAGATGCCGGGGCCAGCTCTCCCCACCAGGTATTGCCGGCGGCCCGGCTGGGCGATGCTGGGGAGGAGGGTGGTTTCTGCCGGCTCCTGGGCGGTGGTGATGCAGGGTCGGGTAGATTGTGGGTCTCTTCCCTTAAGAGAGCCTAAATGAGAGAAGGGCAGAGGATGGGGCCCTCTGAAGAGCCCACACAGGTCTAGGCCAACGCTGGAATTCAGAGCCCTGGCCAGGGAAGGGTGTGAAGGGGAAGCTGTTTGGGGAACTGCCCTGCCTCAGGAACCACACTCCTTTACCAGCGCCCTTGTGCGTGGTGGCTCTGCCCTGGCTTAGGTAGTGGCCTGCTGGGATGGTGGGCTGATCGGTTAGGAGATGGAGTAAACTGGGACAGGAAACCTGGGGGCTGGCCCTGTTCAGGTAGCCTCTGTGGGCCTCAGTTTCCTTCTCTGTTCAGGGAAGGGCTTTACATTCTCTTGGTAACTCTGACTTTTCCAGGCTGTCAGATTTTTTTTGGTAAAAGGTGAGCTGGTTTAAAGTCCTTCTAGTGGGCTGCAGAGATGTCCGCCTCAGCCCTGGGAGACAGGCGAACTTAGGGAGCGGACCTTGGCATCCTGTCTTCTAGCCAGCCTTGTGGATGGCATCTTGCTGGTCTGCTCAGGATCCGGTGGCTTTATGGGCAAAGGGGAGGTTGAGAATGCTGCTTATTTTGGTGTTGAGTGTAGGTATGTGAGGGATAGGGAGGTGAGATTAGGAAAAGAAGCAGGTCAAGGTTTGTTAATGTTTTTTTTCCCCCTCTAAACTGACCAATTTTTGATACTTGGGTATAAAGGTGTTTTACAACTAGGCTATCGTCTCTGGAGCCCCCATCTTACTCTGTCACGTTAATTACAGACCTTGGGCTGTGTAATGTCTTAATCACTATAATCTTTCTTTGATTATCTGAGACCAAGAAATACATGTCAGACCTGATACACTAACCTACCTTGATGATTCTGCACCTCCTTCCTCTCTCCAGTTTTCTTATGACTCCGCCTCCTTGTCCTCCTCTCCCCACTTTCCTATTTTCTACTCCTATTTTTCTGCCCTGCCCCCACCTACCTTTTCTCCCACCCTCACTTTCTCCCTTCTTCCCGCTCCCCCCATGCTTCCCCTTTCTTATCCCTTCCCCTGTATAGCTAACTTTTTCTTCCCTCTCTTTGGTCCTTCTCCTGTTTGGTTAGACTTTCTTCACTTCCTCCTTGAAATTTTTGTTAAGCTTTCTCAGTATCAGTGGGTTACTGGTTGTAGGGACTTTTGCTTTGGTGTCTGTGAGGTCCAAACCCTCTCTGTTTCCCACCAAACTCCCTTGCTTTTGGCTCTCACTTACACATTCTGTCATCTCCCCGTGTCAGTCTCTCGTCTTATTGCCTCTCTGCCTTGCTTTGGTCCTGCCAATAAGTCTTTCTTCCTGGATGTGTTTCCCATCCCGTCCTGGAGGGCAGTGGGCAGCTGGAGGGCAGTGGGCAGCGGCAGGTAGTAGGGAGTGAGTAAGATGGGAGGTGGGGAGCTTGAAGACTACAGGTGGAGGAGAGTGCGTGTCCAGGGGCCCTGGGCGGAAGCTCCCATTCTAGTGAGAGGGACTAGGAGAGGAACAAGATCTTTGGCAGCTCTGAGGTGCTGTGGGCCTGGGGGAAAAGAGGTAAACCTGTGTGAGCCTAGGGAAGACAGGGCATAGCAGGGGTGAAGTGGAGGGAGGGAAGGAGGAGTTCTGAGGGAGAGCAGCAGTCTTTTGAAGAAGAGAGTGGCCTGGCCAAAATAGGGGTTATTTGGGGATAAAGGTGGGTGTGGTGGGAAAGAGGAACATAGGTTAATTCTCTTTCCCTTTGAAGGCTGGCTTTTGAACTGGTTTATTTCTACTCAGCAAACTTTTCTTGAGCAGTGTCCTCAAAGTAAAAGAATGAGAGGGAAGCAGAGATAAGACAAGATTGCAGCGTTCCTGGCACTTACTGTCTAGACGAGCATGTGTAATGTGTATATATATACAAAAGGTTTTGAATATAGCATCCAAACATCATCAGGCATTCTCTGAACCATCTATTCTATACTAGTTACGGTGCCAGGTGCTGGGGATACAAAAGTGGAAGTTGGACTCAGTTGCTGCCTTCTAGTCCAGGTCAAGGAGTGTGGGTATCTGTAACCTCAAGCAATAAATATATGTGAAATAAGAGCAGCCCAAGGGGCTGTGATAACACAGAGGGGACTTTTGATTCATCACATCAGTGACAGAGCTGGGTCCTAAGCTCAGGTCTTCTTTAAAGGTGATATCTAGTCTTTTATGTTATGTTATCTTCTGGCCCTATGTGTACACATAGTGTGCATAGAGTTTTCTTATAGTCTCTTTTCTGCCTACCTGTGGGGTTAGACTCTGGGTCCTGCTGAGAAGAAAAAAAGAATTGTTTTATATGAGTCACTGTGCCATGGCCAAACACTCATTACCTTGGAAGGGAAAGAGACGTGGTCTCTGTTAACTTCTCTCTCTTAGCCATTTGGGTGACTCGGTGCTAGACTCCCTGCATGAGTCATTTGCTCTCTTCCTTTCCTCCTACCTCCTTCACCCCCCACTGCCTTGATCCTCCAATATTCTTAAAAAAAAAAGATTTTATTTATTTATTTTTAGAGAGAGGGAAAGGGAGGAAGGGAGAAAGAGAGGGAGAGAAACATTGACGTGAGAGAGAAACATTGATCAGTTGCCTCTCATATGGGCCCTGAACGGGGACCTAACCTGCAGCCCAGGCATGTGCCCTTACTGAGACTTGAACCGGCAACCCCTTGTTTTGTGAGATGCCACCCAACCAACTGAGCCACACTGGTCAGGGCACCCCTCCAATTTTTTAAAATTCAATTTTGGGCAGTTGGTAGAGTCCAGAGACCAGATGGAGCTAGGTTAGGCATTTGACTTCCATTGGCCTCTGTAATATAGGGATTTAACAGCTCATAGGATTGGTGCAGATTAAGTGAAATAATAAATGTGTGAAACTGCTTTGTAAACTGTAAAGTGCTGTGTACAGATGCTACTGTAGTTGTCCCTGAATGCATGTTTAGCTATAAACAATGCTCAGACGCTGCAGCCTGAAGGGAGTGCCCAGGGTTGCTCACTGACTAAAACTGAGCCTCCATCCTTAATAATAAAGGAAAAAGAGGGGTCTAGAAGGAGAAAGATTTGGACACCAGTAATTGGGCTCCGTGCTGAATACCAAAGTCAGGAGGTACAGTGATTTGTTTAAAGTTAAATAGTCGGTGGCAAGTATGAAAGGCATTATTTCTATGATGCCTTGTGATATAGGAAAAAAAATGAAGGGGGAGGAATTTAGAAGCAGACTGACCTCGATTCAGATTCTGGTTCTACCACTTACTAGCTACCTGGTTTTTAATCTTTCTTTTTTTGAAGATGTAAATACTTATTTATTTTTTTAATTATTCTTTTTTGATTATGCTGTTACAGTTGTCCCGATTTTTCTCCAGCTGCCCCACTCTCCCTAGCCTCCCCCATTCCCTCAGGCAGTCCCCGTGCTGTTGTCCCCGTCCTCGGGTCATGCATATGTGTTCTTTGCCTGCTTATATGTCCTGTGCTGTGCTTTATGCCCCCATGACTGTTCTGTAACCAGCAATTTGTACTTCTTAATCCCTTCCCCTTTTTTGCCCATTCCCCTGACCCCCTTCCCATCTGGCAACCATCATTATTCTGTTTCTGTTCTGTTTGTTTGTGTTTTAGATTCAATTGTTGATGTATATGTATTTGTTGCCATTTATTATTCATATTCTTGTTATTCTTCTTCTCCTTCACCTTCTCCTCCTCTTTCTTCTCCCCTTCCCCCTTCTTCTTTGTCTTCTTTAAGAAGACCCTTTAACACTTCATATAATGTTGGTTTGGTGATGATGAACTCCTTTAGCCGTTTCTTGTCTGGGAAGCTCTTTATCTGTCCTTTGATTCTAAGTGATAGCTTTTCTGGGTAAAGTAATCTTGGTTGTAGGTCCTTGCTTATTATTACTTTGAATATTCCTTGCTAATCCCTTCAGGCCTGCAAAGTTTCTTTTGAGAAATCAGCTGACAGTCTTATGGGAACTCCTTTGTAGGTAACTCACTGCTTCTTTGTTGCTTCTTTTAAGATTCTCTTTGTCTTTAACCTTTGGCATTTTCATTATGATGTACCTTGGAGTGGGCCTCTTTATGTTCATCTTGTTTGGGACTCTGAACCTTCTGGTCTTGTATGTCTATTTCCTTCATGGAGTTAGGGGCGTCTTCTATCATTATTGTTTCAAATAGACCCCATTTCTTTCTCTCTTCTCCATCCAGCACCCCCATGATGCAAATATTGGCGTGTTTGAAGTTGTCTCAGAGGCTCCTTACACTAATACTATTTTTTTTATTCTTTTTTTCTTCTTGCCATTCTGATTGGGTGTTTGTTTGTTTTTTTGCTATCTTATATTACAAATTGCTGATTTGATTCTCACCTTCATCTACTATACTGTCAATTCCCTGTAAATGGTTCTTTATTTTAATTAGTGTATCCTTCATTTCTTTTTTTGTTTGATTTCCATGCCCTTTTTTATAATATTGAAGTTTTTACTAAGTTCACTGAGCATCCTGATAACCAGTGTTTTGAACTCTGCATCTAGTTGCTTGCTTGTTTCCATTTTGTTTAGTTCTCTTTCTGGAATTTTGTTCTGGTCTTTCATTTGGGCCATGTTTCTTTGTCTCCTCATTTTGACAGCCTCTGTGTATGTGTTTCTGTGTATTAGGTAGAGTTGCTATATCTCCCAGGCTTGGTAGTGTGGCCCAATGTAGCAGGTGTCCTATAGGGTCCAGTGGCACAGCCTTGCCTATCACCCAAGCTGGGTACTCAAGGTGCACCCACTGTGTGGGCTGTGTTCACCCTCCTGTTGTAGTTGAGCCCCGATGGTTGTTCGCATATCCTAGGCCAGCCACTGCCTGTGTTCTGTCTGGGGTCATACAGCAAAAACTACAAAGTGATTTGCAGATGGTTGCTACTTGTGCTGGCCTTGGAGGTACCCAGTCAAGGCCAAGCTGTGAACCAAGGCTGGCTACTGCTAGTGCTGGGCTTGGGGCAACTTAGCAAGAGGTATGGGGCTTGCTGAGGCCAGATGCTGCTTGTTTGAGATAATTCAGGGAAATCTAAAGAATGGGCCAAGATAAGCCATTTGTATGGAAAAGCCACGGGAAACAGTTTGGGTGGGTCTGAAAATTGGGTGGGGCAGGGCCTCATGGAATCACAAGGGTGAGGCAAACAGTGTGAACCAGGTTGATGGATTCTCAGATATGGTGTCCACCTGCTTGCTGTGTGGCTGCGTGGGTGGGGAGGGCTCAGAAAAGGAACAGTGGCCTCTGCCAACACTTCTGTCTGGGAGAAGGTTGCCCCCCTGGTCTTGCCCTGATGCCGGACAATTCATTTCCTCTCCACATGTCTGGTGCCCTATGAGCCGCTGCCTGATGCTAGAGCTCAGATGGAGTGAGTCTGAGTAAGTCACTGTGTAGGCCTTTTAAGAGGAACTGCCTGGGAATCCGGCACTGGTTCTTACAGCTAGAAGATATGGTGACTTACCTTCCTGGCACTAGAACACTGGGTTGGGGGGCCTGGGGGCTGGGACTCTTTGCTCCTTAGATATTTCTCCTGATTTTAATTCACCACATGTCAGTGTGGGGCCAATTGTCCTCTGCCTCTCCTACCAGTCACAATGTAGTTTCTTCTTTAATTCTGTAGTTGTAGGACTTCCATTCAGCTCAATTTCTGATGGTTCTGAATGGTGGTTGTTCTATAGTTTAGTTGTAATTTTGGTGTGGTTGTGCCAGGAGGGGAGCTGTGCTTACCTACACTGCCATCTTGATTGGAAATCTGGCTTTAAACCTTTCTAAGCTTTACATATCAAATGGAAGATATTTATACCTACCTTGGAGAGCTACAAAAAAGCTTAAAAATAATTCTATAAAAAAGAAAGATATACATAGTAGGCACTTAACAGCTGTATTTATTCTTATTTCATAAAAATAAACTCTGAGGTCACCTTCTTAAGAAAGTTTTTCCTCACTCCTAGGGTACTAAGGGCCCCTCTTTTGGATTCAGGCAGCACTCACGTTCTTCCTCTCTTCACTCATAGTGGCACTTACCATGTTGTACTATCATTGTGGTTTATGTATCTGCTTCTCCCATTAGTATGTGAATATTTTGAGAGCAACCACAGTGTCTAGTAAATCTTGGTGTCTACTTGGTGTGTGCTTTTGCCAAGCCCTACTTAGTTGCTTGATGTACATTTGTAAACACAACAAACTTAGTTGCTCCCTTATAAACTTACTGTTTATGAGGGAGCTTACTGTTTATTTAGGAAGGCATATTGTAAGTAAATAGAATTAAAATTCTAGATGCTGTGAAGAGCAAGAGTTCCATTTATTCATGTTAGGTTTAAGATAGTTATGAGAAGTACAGGTGGAATTGTCTAACAGATCATTTTTAGTCTAAAAGAGAGCTTTTGGGCTAGAGATAGAAACTTGGGCGTCATCAGCATGTGGATGATAGAGCCATGGGAATGGATGTGATCATTTGGGGGTGAGTGAAGTGTATAAGAAATGGAAGTTCCTAGCCTTGGACATATGGAGGATAGCTAGTGAAGGAAGAGCCTACAAAGGAAATAGAATAGACAGAAAAATAGAAGGAAAGCCAGGCGAATGTATGTCCCCAAAAGCCGAGAAAGTAGGGCATTTGAAACAGAAGGGAGATCAGTTGTGTTGAATGTTGCTGAGAGATTGAATAAGGTGAGGACAGAATAGTGACCATATAGAGATGATTGGTAATCTTGACAAGACTACTTTTGGTGAAATAGTAGGGTGTTAGTTGGCAAACAGAAGGGGAGGAAGTGGAGATAGTGTAAGTAGACAATTCTTTTGAGAAGCTTTGCTATAAAAGGGAACAAAGAAAAATAAATAGTGTTTGGAGGAGGATGTGGGTATCAAGCGAGGTGTGTGTGTTTGAATAGGAGACACTATAGGATGTTGACATTCACACAGTGTTCTCAGGTCAGGCCAAAAATTAAGGGATAAGCTTGATTTTTCCTTTTTTCTCACTCTGTACATCCAGTTTCTAAATAAGCCATTTGGCTCTACCTTCAAAATATTTCTCTCAATTAAATGTTTGTTGAATGACTGAATATATCTAAGAGAAATATTCAGTCCCTGTCAGCCACCATTATATTTTCTGTATTTATGATTTTGACTACTGTAAGTACCTCATTAAGTGGAATGAGAGAGAGACAGACAGACAGACAGAAAGAGAACATTGATGGGAGCTGAAAGAGGAAGTCATCCAGGTGAGAGTACAAGTGAAGGAGTAGAAAGAATGGCTTTTGATGGGACACCTTCTTCACTATAACTGGATGGTGCAGGGACCGGGAGGCCTACAGATTTGAGGGTGCGGAGATGGAGTTCTCTTGCAAAGATTTCTATTTTCTCATTGAAGGTAATCTAATCAGCTAAAGGGTGAGTGGAACGTTTGGTTGAATGCCCATTTGAGGTAAGGTAATCATATGTAGGGAGGTATCATAATTTTCAAGTGGAGGCAGTGAAACAGGTAATGTTCTTTAGGACGTTCAGCTGCTTCAGCATAGAGACAGTTGGTAGAGGGCTGAGTTCAACCATCCCAAAGCTGGGATTTTACCAACTGAATTTTGGAAAGGGAGAGAAGGCAGGGGGGTGATTTAAAAAAAATCAGATTTGTATAGGTCGATTGATCAGATTTGTTGAAGTAAGCCATCTTAGTATCCTACAGGTTTTACTGAGAGTTGGTTATCCACAGCTGATAGTTAGTATCTTAATTTTCAGTTCGCTGGTCCCTAGCCTAGCATTAATAGGTTCCTACTGTGATACAACTGTTGGTACCACTGTTAACTTTTGCACATTGCAGTGTACTTATTATATGGTGACTTCTAATTGTCTTTTTTTTCTCTTCTTTTTTTATTGTGGCAAAATGCATATAACATGAATAGATTATCTTAAGTATTTTTAAGTGTACAGTTCAGTGATATTGAATATATTCACATTGTTGTACAACTATCACCATCCAACATCTATCCCCATACCTCTTCATCTTGTAAAACCGGAACTCTATACCTATTAAACATTACCTTCCGATTCACCCCTCCCCCAGCCCCTGTCACCCACCATTATAATTTCTGTCTCTATGGTTTCGACTACTTTAAGTACCTCATATAGTTGGAATTGTACATTGTTTACCATTTTCATGACTGGCTTATTTCATTTAGCATAATGCCTTCAAGTTTTATCCATGTCATTGCATATTGCAGAATTTCCTTTCTTTTCTGAATAATATTGCATTGTGTGTGTGTGTGTATGTATACACACATACCACAAATTGCTTATCCATTCATCTGTCAACAGACACTTGGATTACATCTACATTTTAGCTATTGTGAATAATAGTGCTATGAACATGGGTATACAAACATCTCTTTGAGACCCTACTTTTCGTTCTTTTGGGTATATACCCAGAAGTGGAATTTCGGAATCACATGGTAATTCTACTTTTAATTTTTTAAGGAAGTGCTATACTGTTTTCCACAGTGGCTCTATCACCTTGCATTCCCGACAGCAGTGCACAAGGGCTCTGGTATCTCCACGTCCTCACCAACACTTGTTATTTTCTGTTTTTTTGATGGCAGCCATCCTCATGGATGTGAGGTGGTACCTCATCAGAGTTTTGACTTGCCTTTCCCTGATGATCTGTCACGTTGAACGTCTTTTTATTTGCTTATTGGCCATTTATTTGTAAATCTTTTTTGGAGAAATGTCTATTCAAGTCCATTGCCCCTTTTTGATTAAGATTCTTTTTTGTTTTTGTAATTGAGTTTTAGAGGATTGATGGTGTTTGGTTTTTTATTTGTAGTGATTTTGACCGACTATGGTTAGGGAAAAAGAGAAGTGAAGGCAGGGGGCACTAATGGATAGTGGATTGGAGCTCAAAATGAAATCTAAGAATTGTAATGGAAGTTCTTGAGTACGTGAGCTGCATGAATAGGAGGTTATGTTTGGAGTATTTTTTATTCATTCCAGATATTGGAGCTGATGCACATTTTGGTCATAAGGTCCAGGGTGTGATCATGGGAGTATTGGTTAATTTGGACTGGAGATCAGCAGGTGAAGTGACCAGAGTGTCAAAAGGTCATCACTGTGGCAGTGGAAGTCACGAGAATGGTAGCTTGGCGTTCAGAAGAAGACTGATCTTGGAACTAAAGCCTTTGAGTAGAGCGACCAGGAAGTGGACATCAGGCAGCGAGGAAGTATGATAGCAGCCATTGGAGGCTAGAGGAATAGAGGTGTTTTACAAGAGGAACAGAAGGAAATGGTTTTTAGAAATGGCACTGAAAATTAAGGACAACACTGATAGGTTGGGTAGGAGAGTGAACACAGCGTCCAGTTGAGAGGGCTGCTAGAGAGGACTCTTCTTCAGGTGATAGATAACTAGGTTTTTTCTAAGGCAAGGAAGCAAGGGCCTATGACAAATGGGAAGTCCCAAAGGAAAAGAGTTGGAGGGCTCCAGAGTTGGAAAGGGATGAGAAATTTGGTCAGAGTAGAGGACATTCAGCAAGGTTGGGGACAAGGTTTGGGTGCTCAAGGGTGACTGAAGTAAGTGGACACTGGGTTGAAGTAAGTGGACAACTAATGTTGGCTTAGTCAAGCCAATGTCCAGTATCTTTTAGAGGAGAGGGCAGTCTGTTTTCATGCTGTGGTTCTTAATATTTCCAATACTTCCAATACTTAATACTTCCTTTGAGGCAGCATGTGGCAGTGTGGGAAATCACAGGATATGTTCTGGCAGAGACAGCAGAATAAATTCCAGTGTATCTTGAAAGATTGATCCAGACTGCTGTATTGGTTCCTTCCAGTTCTCAGATTGTATGAGCTTCAGGGTTTTTTTTTTCAGGTGTTGATTTTCTTAGTTCAGGCCATTCATTGGGAGGTCTAGAGGTCTGAAGCTTACTGTTGAGAATAGCTCAGCTGTGGCTGAAGGTCAGGAATTTCCCAAGATGGTAAGGACAGGATTATAAGACCTTTGGTACTGGTTCCTACAAGTAACTCCAGTGACTGCACGGTGGTAAGAACGAGGAAGATAGGCAGGCGTGATTGGTGGGGGGAGGAGGGGATGAAGGTAAGGGGCCAACAGGTGAATTAAGTCTGACATTAAACCTTTCTGCCTAATCAACCAAACAAACAAACAAACAAAATATAACCACAGACACTGAAATTGAGAACAGGCTAACAGTGACCAGAGGGGAGAAGGGAGGGAATTTCAGGGGGAAATGGGAAGGGTTTGCAGGAACAAGTACAAAGGACACATGGACAATAACGAGGGGGGGTGGAAACGGGAAGGAGGTGAGGAGGGCTGGGGGACGGGTGGGCTGGGATGGGGGTAAAAGGCAGAAAACTGTACTTGAATCACAATTAAAATAAAAAAAAACCCTCTCTGCCTTTTCCATTTTACTTTGCTGCCTCTCATACCTCTCCAAATGCAGGAAGCATCCCAGGCACAGGCTCTGTTCATTCTGTCTCAAATACTTAGTGCAGAGGGAGTATTTCTCAGAGAATCAGAACTATCAGGGGCTAGCCGAGTCCTTCTCATTCTTTCGTTGAGTGATCTTAGATAAATTGCGTGCCCCTATGGGTTTCAGGTTCCCAAGTATAAAGTAAAGTTTTGGAACTGATTTTTTTTTCAAGATTCTTCCAGCTCCAGCTTTTCTCTCCCCTCTGAACAGGTTGCCTTAGTCAGTGAACCTTGACCGTTACCAGCTCTGTGCTGGGTGGGACTGTGGGACATAGAGGTTAATCAGATTCAGTTTTATTCCTTGAATTGTTCACGGTCTGGTGAGGTTAATATGATGAAATATGATAATTGCTGCACAGAAGTATTTAGAAAATGCTATTATTAATTGGGGGGAAGTTTTGTGTAGGGGGCTTCGTGAACATTTTCGTAGAGGAAGTGAGTCAAGCTGGGTATCGAGGAATGAGTAGGACTTTGCGTGGCAGACAAGTTTGGACATTTTGGGCGGAGGGAACAGTGTGGGCAAAGGCAGGGGCATGAAAGCATATTGAGATGGAATGACAAGTTTAGAGTAGAAGAGAAAACCTGGAAAGATGAGTGGGGGATGTGAACACATAGTTATTGGATATTTATTTTGTGCCAGATAGCATACTGGATGCTTTTCTGTAGGTTTTTAAATTCCCATGATAACTCTGTAGGCAGATAGCCTAATCTGTATTTTCCTAAGAGGAGACAGAGGGTTAGAAATTAAAGTGGCTTTCCTAACAGCCCAGAAACAGCCTCCAGTTTTCCTTCCTGCTACCTCAGCAGTTGCTTTCTTGTTGCAAAAGCGGAGCAAGCGTCTGGAGGCTGCAGAGTGGGAATGGCTTTGATATGTCAGAGGGACATCCCTCAGCAAATTCAAGACTGCAGCACTGTAGGCCTCTGCCAACGAAAACCTCCTGGCACAATTTAATTAAAGATCAGATTCTCATAACTAGGTGTCAAGGGCATGCAGTACTCCCCAGTCCTGGGGGAGTGTGGGTCATGCCAGTCTCAGCTGCTCCAGGTTGTGTGGAACTGTGATTGATACATGGAATTTTATTTCTTCTTGTTTCTTTCTCTCCTGCATGTTAAATAATGGACCAAGGGGTTATTAAAGGTTATCTAGTCCATTCCTTTGCCTCTAGAGTGAAGGGGGTGCTGTGGTGGAAAGAGAGGGAGTCTTAGATACAGACTTCATTTCAGGGGCCTGCCTCTGTTGCCGACTAGCCGGCTAGCCGTGTGACCCTGGGTGACTGGCAACATCTCTGACATTTTGTTTCTTCTGCCTGGCTCACTGTTTTATCCTCAGTACCCAGCACAGCCTAGCAAACAGTGGGTGGTGATAAATAAATATTTGCACGAATGAATGAGAAAATTGATAGCAGTTGAATAGATTTCCAAGTTTTCTGTAAATTCCAATATGTGATCTAATGTTAGTGGTTATTGAAATATCGGCCCCAAATGATGGTTGAAATCCTATTTGTAAAGATGGTTTTTCCAGAAGGTTCTCTGGGGAAACCTTTTTTTATAATTTTAGCAAGTCTCTGAGGCAGTTTAGAGGAGGAGTCTCCCACACCCCCAAGGCGCATCATGTGAGCTCCAGGCACCCGGAGTGTCTGCGGACGGATGGGATGGACGGACGGCGACAGCTGGTCCCTTCCCTCAGGCAGCCCCTCTTTTTTCATTGTCATCTCTGCACAGCCTTTGAAAAAATCAACAGTGTCATCTTTTATTTTTAACATGAAGCATTCATTGCACAGATCCAGGACTCTTTTTTTTTTTAACTAAAAGTGCCACATGTGTACAGAACATAGAAGACCCTGTGTGATCCCTGCGTCCCACGTTTTCGTCTTCGTGCTGCCGTGCAGCACACTGTACCCTCACACTCAGGTTACTCCTGTGGCCGGGCCGCACTTGCCGTCCTCGCTCTCCGTCAGCATCATTATCGTTTGTTCGCTTGTTCTCTTTGGTCCAGGTGCTATATCAATGCCTGGGCCTGTCCCAGACTAATTAAACCAGAGCCTAAGTCAAACTTTTTATTAGGAAAATTTCAGACGTATAGCAAAGTTCAAAGAATTTTGTGGTGAATACCTGTATAACCACCATCTAGATTCTTCTACCATACGCATTTTCATATACTTTCTTTATTACAGCCATTATATATTCTGTACTGACATGAATGTTACATCACATTCCTATATTCATCTGTTAATCTTATTTTAAAAAATGCATTTCAAAGTAAATTGCAGATATTAGTACACTTCCCCCAAGCTCTCCAGCTGGTGTTCTAAAATGCTAATAGGGGATTCTCACAGTCAAGAGTCAAAGAGCACTTGTCTGACCTATATATTCTTTAAGCCCCTACTCTTAAGACCATCTCTTCTTATGAAGCCTCATCGATCGCCTTCATTCAATATTGTGTTGCCTTCCTGTGTTTTCTGACGTTTTGTTGCTTGTACTGCGCTACAGCACTGTCGACAAGTGGCCTGGTGTTGTGGTCTTCTGGGTCCTGTCATCCTGCTGTCTAGGCTGCGAGAGCCTCCAGACTTGGGATCATCTCTTATTCACTTATTTATCAACACATCCCTGGTTTCTAGCATGGCACCTGTCGTGTAATAAGTGCTTAGTAAAAATTTATTGATTTGAGTTGTACTTGAATGAAGAAAGTGTAACTACAGCAAAAGGTGTATATAACTTTTATATGGCTGATTTGAGGACCAAGCATTCATTTATCTTCTCTGGTGCTTAGCTCATGGCAGAAATTTAGTAAATATCAGTCAAGTCCAGCTGAAACATGTTTATATATTTCTATATTTGCTATTGCCTGGATCTGACCTAGCTAAATGTAAATCAGAAGTAGCAGAATTTAGGTCAGAAAAAGTAGAAAGGGGCTAGAATTACCTCAGATATAGTTGGAAAAGGCAGAGAATCTGAAGACATGGGTTGTAATCCCCACCTTTAAATTGCTATGTGATCTGAGGTAATTTTCTATTTTTTTGGACCTCAGTATTTCTTCCCATTGTGCGAAGGCGTTGATAGGAGGGGGTTAGATTAGATGACCTCTTAGGTTGCTTCTGGCTTTGATGTTAGCTGTATCTTAAAATCTTCGATTACCTTGGCTCTGCTAAGGCTCTGCGATTATACTGGTGGCCGTGGGATCAGACGTGGTAAAGCGGAAAGAAGCAGCTGTTGGTGAGCACACTCCCTCCCCGACCCCCTGGCTCGGTTACTTCAGTGTGTAAAGGACCATATACACAGTGGCTGCTTGAAAAGTGTTTTCTTTCCCTTTTTTCCTGCTCTAGCACTGTACCTTTCTGCTTTTTACAGCAAAAGAGACTTAAATTCTTCCCTTCGTTGGTTGCCTTTTGACCAGTATCTGTCTAGAGCCCGCATAGTGGGAAACAAATTGTAGCTCATGCGTGAAGGGACTTTAGAGCTTGTAGGTAACTGAGCCAGGAATTAAACTGAGGTCTCCTGATTTCCACTCCAGTCGTCTTTTTGCCATATTGCCCTACCAGGAGCCCTTTTGAAACCTCACGGTGACCCTGCCTTTATTATAGAGCCACTCAGTTGATTCATAATTAATATTTCAGTATAACTAGTTGCTTATACATTATTAGGCTCCCTGAACCTTTGGGGCATTGGTACAACCTGGTCAGTCTGTCTTTGTCTCTCTGTCTGTCATATTAGTTTGTTGTCTAGGACAGATAGAAGGATGCCATTTGAACTATCATTCTAAATGCTGGCCTCGGGCCTAGCTTTGTACCGCAGCATGTCAGAAGGCATTGGCTTGTTGTTCTCCCAAAGCTTTGGCCCGCAGAGGCTGTTAGACAATTTAAGATGCGTTTGGTCTACTTATTCAAGAGCTGAGTGTGTTTCTTCTTTCCCCTCTCAAGATTGATGTTTTGGACTTTTTTCCCTTGTAAAATAAACAAAGTTTAAAATAGTGGGAGTTTTAAAATGTACTAAGTGTTGTGCTCTGTATAGGTGGACAAAATGAACAGTGAGGGGATCCACGAAGCGCTTGTGAAGGGAATGAAACCTGTGGGGAGCCATGGGAGAGGGCGGGTTGGGGGCTGCCAGCAAACCTGGGAAGCAGTGTAGCAACATCGAGGCCAGGCAAGCTCAGAGTGGGGAGGAGGAAGGCACAGAATTGTGTTCTGCAAGTGTAGTTGAAGGTAGTGGCAAGTTTACCATTGAGAAAATAGATGGGGGGGAATGTCTTTTTTTCCTTTCACTTTATTTTTTTAATTTTTAAAATAAAAATTTCGGTCACCGTTGACATACAATATTATATTAGTTTGAGGTATACGACATAGTGATTACACATTTATATAACTTACACAGTGATCAGCCTCATAAGTTTAGTGCCCATCTGACACTTTATGGAGTTATTATAATATCATTGACTATATTCCCTATGCTGTACTTTACATCCCTATGACTGGTTTTATGACTGGCAGTTTGTACATCTTAATCCCTTTTGTTCTGGGGGTCTTGCAAGATGGTTTCAAGTACCTAAAGTTCTGTCTAGGGAAGGGGAATAATCTTTTTTTGAATAGCCCTGACAGATAAGATTTAAGACTAAGTGATAGAAGTAGTTTTTGTTTGCTTATTTGTTCACTTGTTCTTTTATTTGTTCATTTGTCCAACAAATCTTTATCGATTACCTCTTCTTTACCAGGCCAGGTGTTGGGGAAAAATAAATAAGACTGAACTTTGTTTTTGAGGAGTTCACAATCTAAGTCCGGCCAGGGAGGGGAGTAGCAGGGGAGGCAAATGTGTAAGCAAGTCATTACAATGCAGTGAAAGGTAGGTCGGACTTAATACAAGTAAGAACTGTCTCACTGAGGTGACCAAAGGTAGACTAGGCTGACTTTTGAGACCGTAGAGTACCTGTCTCTGCAGGTGTTCAAGAGTAGGCTGGATGACTGACCGAGGCTGGATGACTGACCGAGGCTGGATGACTGACCGAGGCTGGAATATGGTGTAGAGGATTCAAACATCGTATTCCACCAGCAGATTTCATGTTTTGAGTCACCTGGAATCTTTTTGAAAGTGGAGATCTACCACCAAGAATTCTCCAAGCATGGTGGAAGAACTGAGAGATGAAGAAAAGCTGTATGAGAAAGGCCGAGGAAGCCTTTTTTGGCACAGTCCTGGGCTGTGGCCCTGAAAGGGAGTTGCATTCAGTGAGGCTGTTGGCTGAAGAGGCAAGGAAAGGCCTGCTTAGGGTATCAGGTGGCTGCAGGGAGTATAATTTTGGAACTGGCATTACAAATGGGGAAGTACACTTGAGAACTGAGCCTGTGGAAGTTTTGTTTGGGGGAGCTGAGGGATGTGAGCTGGGGCTGGTGGGGACAGCAAAAGCCAATCTGCAAAGTGCAACGGGAAGAAATGGATAAAAAGCGCACCATCCAGGGAGTTAATTTAGATGAATAAGATTGTCTTTGCTTATTTGATTTCTTTCGTTCAAAAAGACAATTAAGGAGTGGCTGGTTTGTCAGAGGGAGGTCAAGATGAATTATACAAAGAAATGTTTTGAATTTGACCTTGAAAGATGAGTAAGATTTTTACTGTTCAGAGGTAGGAGAAATCATTGACCCAGAAGTTTGGAGGGGTCAAGAGGAGGGTAAGAGACTATTTGGCAAATTTAGGAGAACAGAGATTTCTAAGGTGTGGTTTGAATGTAAGTTGTGTCCACATGTGGTGTCTTAGTTTATAAAGTGAGTCAGTGTCAAATTGGGGGAAGAACCTTAAAATTTCATCTGTACTAAACCCCTTAATGGCAAATATATATCCCTGTGCAAACTTTTGGTTAATTAAAATATTTATTTAATCTACTGTGAGCCAGATACTGGGGTCCAGGCACTTTTGGATCACAGAGGTGACAAAATTGAGCCCAACATTTGGGGAACATTCTGGATCCTGGAGAAGACATTTATAACAGTAAAAATAAATGTAATAATCAAAAATATATCCTTTGCATTGGGTCTGGAGAGACACCTAACTTCTTAGCGGTGAGAACATTTCCAAAGGGCATGTGTAGAAAGGATTGTGGGGGGAATATGAGATCAGTTAGTTCTGCATTTTTTAGGCACTGTTAAAAAGACTCCATACTATAGATTTTGTCTATGGCATTTAAGTAATTGATATCTAAAGCAGTGGTATTCAGATGAGATTGGGTACATACAGGGTGGTATGACCATAGACTAAAGCAGTGGTATTCAAATCTGGATGACATTAAGATCATTGATTTTTTAAAAAATTACAGGTATTTGGCTTTCGGTCAGCCATACTAAATCAGAATTTATGGGGCTCAAACTCAGGCATCTATACTTTCTAAAAAGCTCTCTGTGATTATGCTGAATTTTTTTTTTTAATGAGAAACGTCAGTCTCTAAAACACTGTTGTGTTTGACTCCAAGGAACTTACGTTATAAGTAGTCATAGCTAAAGACGTAATTTCCACTGTAGCATGGAAGACTGTTGAGAGACTTGATTAATTTTGGAAACATGTCTATCCATTGACAGTTATTTGAGGTAATAATATCTATCTTCATTAAAACTATTGCTACCATGTGATAGGGATTTTATTCCTTTTTATTCGATTTCATTCCTTCTATTTTCCAGAAGCACTGGAGATTACTAATAAACCAGCATCGTGCAGGATAGGATGGCTATTGCATCGGCCATCATCTATTTAGAACAAGGTCAAATTTTAGAGGAAGGAGATAGGACCGAGGTGATATAGGCCAGGTGTCAGCAAACTTTTCCTGTAAAGAACCAGATAGCAAGTATTTTAGGTTTGTGGACATAGTCTCTGCTGCAAACACTCAGCCCTGCCATTGGAATCTGAAAGAAGCCACAGACAATTTGTAAATGAATGGGTGTTGCTATGTTTCAGTACAAGTATTTACAAAACCTGCAGCTTTATAGACCCTTGATACAGTGATACAGTCCATTCCAGAGAGAGAATGTGATTTTTCTTAGGTTACAGAATTACAGATAGGCAGAGAATTCACTATGTGGAATGCTGTTAGCAGTTTTATTTAATCATCATGTGAATGAATAAATGACACCCAGGGATTAAGGAATTTTTCTAAAGCTAGTAAGTGGCTCTGGGATGCATGGTTTAGCTGGGCCAAATTTCTGTTTCTTCAACTACATCATCACGGTTTTCTGTGCCATCCAATGCCATAGATGGGGGAGTGCGGAGAAAAGTAAAAGTCTGGTGAGTTGGGCACAGAGTAGGCGCTGTGTCTTGGAGAGTCGCTGACTGATTACAACGATGGTGGTCATGGTACGCAGCAGCAGGGCTTGAAGTAGGCCCTGGAGGACGGATCGTATAATTTGGATTCTTTTAAACTTTTCAACATGTATTTCTTTTTGCTCAAAAATAATAAAAGTGTTATGCTCTTTTTTCTGATTCCAGTAGCTGCTGGTGGTGGTGACCATGTCAAATAACGGCCTGGACGTTCAAGACAAACCCCCAGCCCCTCCCATGAGAAACACCAGCACTATGATTGGAGCTGGTAGCAAAGATGCTGGAACCCTAAACCATGGTTCCAAACCTCTGCCTCCGAATCCAGAGGAGAAGAAAAAGAAGGACCGATTTTACAGATCCATCTTACCTGGCGATAAAAGTACAGTATTTCATTTCTTTCTCATCATTTGAACTTCTTTTTTCATCATACTCACTTCTTTTTTGTAACCTGGATGAAAGGTCTGTTATTTCCTTCACTTAATTTTCCTTTAATACCTTTTCCCCCTATTAAATATGTCTCTTGTTTCTTTCCTAAAGTGGCTGAAGTCACTTGGAAAATAGACCTATTTTTAAATTCTATTAATTATTCTGAGCAAAATTCTAAGAAAATAATCATGCACTTGCGAGCCTTGGACAATCTGTATGTTTATTTACTTTTTAAGTTCTTAAACTGTTTATGAATTCTCAAAATGTAATAAATATTGACATGTCTTCATTTGGAAATGCTTTTTTCCAAGGTAGTTTTATTTGGAATGCATTTTTCCAGATTCTTGATTACTTCTTCTTTATTCATATGTCCTGAGTTCACATCCAGATTTAGGGATTAAATATCAATAAGAAGGGAAAGTAATAGCTGAGGAAAGGAAGCAGGACTCAGCATGAGTTCACTAAGGATAAGTCGTACTAGGTGGGCAAATTTCCTTTTTATTGATAAAACTTCTAGAAGAACAATCAGGATTTTAACAGTGTATTTGATAAAGTCACCAAAAGCCCATGGACAAGACAGTGAAATAGAGGTTTGGGTGCCCATATGAATAAATTACTTTTGTTTGACAGCCCCTCCCCCGTATTTATTTAAGTGCCTGTTGCCATGAGGTAAAATTCTCGGTTGTACTGATGTGTTGAAGAAATTGGCTTTCTGCTTATAAATAGTTATCATGAGCTTCTGATTTAGGTGGATCTGGTTCAAATCCTGGATTCTTTACTTACCAGCTCTCTGACTTGAGGTATGTCAGTTAACTCCTTTGACTTTTAGTTTTCTGTATCTAGGAAAGATTGGGATTCCTATCTTTAAAACTGGGACAGTATCTTACATGGTTGTTGTGTGAAGGTTACATGCAAAGTTCCTAATAAATTACCTTCTGCACAGAAGGTAAATATTAGTTTCCTTTCTCTTGTTTCTTGAAGGTGGGATGCATGGCTAATAGATTACATGACAGACAAAATCAGAATTGGGATTCTGAAACAGTAGGCCAAATGTAACAACCACAGTGATAAATTGCAGAAAATATTTTACATTGCAGAAAAGTATACCGTATTTTGCCGTATATAATGTGCACCTGTGTTTTTGACCCAGTCAGGAAAAAAAATCTTTCATTTTAAGTTTTCAATTCAATTATTTATTTATTTATATTTAGAAACAAAACCAATTATATTCTAGGGTATTATTTTGCATACAGATCATTAGTGCTTTCTAGATTTAACACTTTTTTTAAAAATTTTTTTTAGCCCTGGCTGGCATAGCTCAGTGGATTGAGTGCAGGCTGGGAACCAAAGTGTCCCAGGTTCGATTCCCAGCCAGGGTACATTCCTGGGCTGCAGGCCAGAACCCCCAGCAACCGCACATTGATGTCTCTCTCTCTCTCTCTCTCTCCCCCCCTTTCTCCCTCCCTTCCCTCTCTAAAATAAATAAATAAATAAAATCTTTAAATTTTTTTAAAGATTTTATTTATTTATTTTTAGAGAGGGAAGGGAGGGAGAAAGAGAGAGAGAGAAACATCAATGTGCGGTTGCTGGGGGCCATGGCCTGCAACCCAGGCATGTACCCTGACTGGGAATCGAACCTGTGACACTTTGGTTCGCAGCCTGCGCTCAATCCACTGAGCTACGCCAGCCGGGGCTGATTTAACACTTTTAACGATAAGTATAAATAAAAGAATTTAAAGACATGTAGATACGGAGTTAGTACTACCTATGTATGATGCGCATCCTTTTTTTTTTCCTCAAAAATTTAGGCAAAAAAGTGCATATTGTACATGGAAAAATACAGTAACTGCCTAACTACAGATTGGGGAAGATGGTAGGTGATAGCATCATTAATCAAATAGAGAACCCAGGAAGTGGAACAAGTCCAGAGGGTTGGTGGCTGGAGAGCAGGAAAGATGATGACTGTAAACACTTTGCATTTGAGGTGAAAAGATAATTTCAGACACTTTGCATTTGAAATGTCTTGACGTAGAGATGTCCAATAAGCAGTGATCTGACAAATAGGAAGTGATTGGTGAATGCTTGAAATGGGAACTGTTGAGCTCTTTTAGTGAGTGTGCCAGGCTTCTGTCTTTGTGTGTTTTTCCTTTCCCTACTCTGTGATCATTGTGAGCTCTTTTCAAGTTTAGGTAAAAGAGAGATGGTAAGTTGCTTAACTTGTATTTTTTGACTAATTCATTTATGTAGTAGTAGATGCCAATTTCCTAGGTACAGGGGCTATGATGTAGGTGGTGTTTGTTACCCTGCGCTGGAACTTTCTGCCACATATACGGCCACTTCATCCCTCAATTTAGGTGTGTGCTTATTTTTAATATTGTGCTTTTATCAACCATAATTGTTATAAGATCTTTATAAATAAGTAGGCCTTCTGTCCAAGTTTCTACATGTCATGAAAAGGACTTTTAAATTAAAAATTAAAAGGTTGGAATTGCTTTTGCTGACAAACTAGGAAGATAAAATTCCTGACCCGTAGGCCTCATCATTTAAAAACTTGTTCTTCAAAGGATACCATGAAGAAAGTAAAAAGATAACCCACAGAATGGGGGGAAATTTTCCCAAATTATATATCTGATAAGGGACTTGTCTCAAAAAATATCAGGAGCTATTACAATTGAACATTAAAAAGACAACTTAATTTAAAAATGGGCAAAGGATCTGCATAGATACCTTTCCAAAGAAGAAATGCAAATGGCCAATAAGCCCATGAAAAGATGCTCATAATCATTAACCATTAAGGAAATGCAAATCAGAAGCACAAGGAGAGACTACTTCACACCCACTAGGATGGCAATAATAAAAAGATAACAAGTGTTGACAAAGATGTGGAGAAATTGGAACCCTCATACACTGCCAGTGGGAATTTTGAATGGTGTGACCAGCTGTGGAAGAGTCTGGCAGTTCCTCAAAAGGTTAAACATAGAGTTACCCTGTAACACAGGAATGAAAACATGCCCACACAAAACCTTGTACGTGAATGTTTGTAGTAGCATTATTCATAATAGCCAAAAAGCAGAAACATACCTAAATATCCATCAACTGATGAACGGATAAATAAAACATCATGCATCCATCCATACAGAGAAATATAATTTGGTAACAAAAAGAAGTGGAGTCCTGATCCATGCTATGACATGGGTGAACCTTGACAACAGTGTCAGTGAAAGAAGGCAGTCACAAGGGACCATGTATTTTATGATTCCTTTTATATGAAATGTTCAGAATAGGCAAATCCAAGGGCAAGAAGTGGATGAATGGTTGCCTAGGACTGTGGGGGAAGCAGATGGGATCAGGGAGCTCTGACTAAGTGGTATGAGTTTTCCTTTTGGGGTAATGAAAATGTTCTAAAATTGATTGTGGGGATGTTTGCCAGGCTCTCTCAATATACTTAAAGCCACTGAATTGTACACTATATAGGTGAATTGTATGGTATATGAATTGTATGTCAGTAAAACTCTTTAAAAAGAAAAGATTGCTGCCTGGAACAGGAGATGAAGCATGACCTTCAGACACCATTGGGAACTGAAGGAATGATCTTACGTGCTAGATAGGAGGTGGGGGTCTGGAGAGCTTGGTTCTCCCATAAAGTGGCTGCCTGGTTTGGGTCAGTTACTTCTCTGTACATTTCAGTGTCTTCATCTACAAATTTAGAATCAATGCAGTGGACAAATATAGTCTCTTATACCTTTAAAGTCCTGTAATAAGATAAATGAGATATTATGAAGATGAAGTTGGATCAGGTTATATATGTAGGTGAAAAGAATCCAGTCCATTGTAAAGTACTTGAATCCGCTATAAAGCTGTAGCCCCTGAGGTTCTTCTGGAAATCCTTGCTGAGTAACCTTAGTAACCTTTCAGACCAAATCTGGTCTGAAAATAAATCTCTTACCTCAATATCGAATCTGTGTCTCTATAAATTCAAAGCACAGAGGTAGAAAGCATAGAGTCACCAAAAGTTCTTGTGAAATGATTTAGTAAGCTTTCTTTCATGCTGTGGGTATAGGTTTTTCCATACATGTCCTGAGCACATAGGTTTAAAATACTTGGAGGGCGATGATTCTTGTGTACATCAAAATGAAAAATTTTTTAAAGTGAGTTTTTTTTTCTCTTTTTTTGGAGCTTTTATTCAGCTTGATTTTGCGCATGTTGATATTGCCTTTCAGCCAATCAGCATTTGTTGACCTGCTGCGTTGTGTTTAACTCAGTCCTGGCAGGATACGCAGCCGTGTTGGCAGTCACCAAAGTGTTATTTATGCCCTTTATAAAGTATTTGAGATTCTGTACCTGCTGCCTAAAGCAATGGTCTAGAACGGGACTTAGATGACCCAGATTGAGTCCTACTGTGGTAGGCAGTTACACAGACGTGAGCAGAGCAAGGACGATGGGCCAGGTACAGAAGGTCACAGGGTGGTGGTGGGGGAGTCGCAGGTGCCCAGCAGTGGGGAAAACTGGGAAAACAAGGACCTTGCTCCTAGGGTAGCCTTTCTTTCTCTAGCATATTGCTGGTCATGTGTTTTGACCCCCCTGACTTTTCATATTTGGTCATGCAGTTCAGATCCTCCCCTGACCTTCCCCCTCTAAGGGGGAAGAGCTAGGGGGCCAGAGAGTAGCCCTTAAGCACTAAGCTCCCAGGACAATGAGGTTCTGACCTGAATCAAATACATCTCAGCTTCAGTTGTGTTTTAGCTCCAGGCCCAGAAAAACAGCAGAACCACACAAGCAATGCCACAGCCGACGTCAGGACCAGCTGTGCTGACTAATGACCCCCTGCTCTGGCACCAACCAGTTAGTGGAGACCAGAACCCTGAAAGGACACACCTGGAAAGCTGATGAACATTCTATTGAGCTGGAGATCCTCCCCTGGGACGGCTCCTAAAATCTCCACCCTTGAAAGCTCTTAGGCCAAGAGGACTCAGGGCACTCTCCCTCCTGGGAACACACCTGTGCTTTCCTTTCCCCATCTCCTTTTCCCCCATGCACGTTACCTTTACCTTTCTCTCTCCTAAGTTCCAAGGCCCTTCTTTTGCCTCTGTAACTTGTTTCCTGAGCCTATTTCTTCTACCACTCACTTCTAATACTTCTGTGACTTCCTAAATAAACTTTCTTTTATAGTTTGAGTCTTGGCTGTGAATTCTTTCTTAGCCAGGACTTAAGTACTGAGGTTGCTGAACTGAGGTCGGATCTACCTCCACTGGTCTAACACCTGGTTCTGTTATCACCACAGACACTACCTCAGACATTTACTAATAACTCTGCCATTTTTCCCTCTTACCTATTTATTTTGATCCCAGTATCCATATCTATAACATGGTAAAACTAATTTTCATCTACCCCATATGGTTGGTAGGCTTTTGTCATTTGATGTAGTGTGTATAAAAGCAAGTGTCCAACCTTTTGGCATTTCTGGGCCACACTGGAAGAAGAGTTGTCTTGGGCCACACATTAAACACACAAACACTAACAAAACTGATGAGCAAAAAAAAAAAAGGGTTTTAAGTAAGTTTACGATTTTGTGTTGGGTGGCATTCATAGCCATCCTGGGCCACATACCACAGGTTGGACACCCCTGTATGAAACACTGCACAAATATAAAGTGTTGTTTTTTATTAAAAACCTCATTTCTTGTTTTATGTGATACCGACAACAACTCATTTTCAGTTGCGGAGGCTGAGGGTTAGAAAAAAGTAAATTGTTCAGGGTCTCACAGCTGGAAAGTGGCAGGGATGAGTGTGGAACCAAGCTTCTTAAAGTATTTGTTACATCCTAGCACACTATCTCTGTTAGTTGTTCTCAACCCAGATGTCACATCTGACTCACTCGTGGTGCTTTTAAAAAATACAAATGCCTGGGTTTTACCCAGGCTTTTGGATCCAGAATTTCCAGAGGGATAGCTTTAGGATTCTAAGGAGACCTGGGAGTAGAGTTCTCTGTGGGCTGTGGTGGTGACTGAGCTTGAGGTGGCGGAGGGGAGAATGCCTGTGGGCATTCCCTAACGCTGACCTCCAGCACGGATGGCTTCGGTGTGTGCCCGGGGGAACGCATAAGTGATTGGAAGAAGCTGTCATCGAGGGCCTGTGATAGGTGGAGCTGAGCTGCAGAATTCCACGTGGGGAAGCCTGGTTCCTGTGGTTAGGATCTGGAGCCTTTGGTTTATGCTAGTTAGTCCTGTAGCCTTTTGTTTGGAATCTTTCTGGCTGCATTTTTCACAACCAAAGTGGAATTCTCTGAGCTTGGGAAGCATTTAGCAAAGTTAATTTTAAAACTGGACTACGTCAGTGTTTCTCTCTCCAAGTTTGGAGCATTTTACTGCGTTGAGCTCAGATTAGCTCAGCTGAACCAATGAGAGGTGCTTCTTAAAAATAAATCTTAAAAAAAAATCAGGCCAGTGACTTGTGCTGAAATTTGGATAGCTGTACAGCAATATGGGATTTTGTGGTGTCAGCCTCATTTCCCATGTTCTCAGAAGGCCGAATGGACTAGGCCAAAGATACAGTTAAAGTCAGGATGTGTGAGGTTGTAAGCTTGTTTTTCACTTCTTAAGTCCTCAAGCCTGTGATCTCTAGTTACAGGAAATCAGGATGATTCCTCTTCTTTCCTTTCTACTTTTTAAGCACCATAAAGCAACAAACATTTATTATCTCACAGTTTTGGGGAGTCAGGAATCTAGGAGCAATTTAGTTGGGCAGTTCTGACCTAGGTATCTCATGAGGTTGCAATAGAAATGTCTCTGATACCTTCTTACGTCAAAGGGAACTCAGCTTACAAGGATAACTTTAGCTCACAACGCACATGCATTTTCTTTACCTTACCTGATCCTCAAAACAATAATAACAATAATAATAAAAAACAGTTCACAACAGAGTAATAACATATAATAATAACCTTAAAATAGTAAGAACAATAACATAGCTATTAATATCATTTGGGCCATAATTTTGTCCTGAAGAATCTTACATCTTCAGTTAGGAGGTAAGTCTTAAAAACCTCAAGGAATCATACAGGACAGGACATGACTAAATGCTGACTCCATGTCTTGGGAATTCACAGACGGAGGAAAGATCAGGAAATTCAGTTTGGAAGAAGTGGGGCTTGAACCAGACTTTAAAAGATGGCTGAAGTTTTAACAGGGAGAATGAGAGGAAGAGCAGAAAAAGTGAACAGAAACTCGGAGGTGGGGATATGGGAGGTATATGCAAAGGCTGCAGAGCGAAGAGCAGCCTGTGGAAGCGGAGCCACCGTCAGCATTACCCTGTGTGTTTATGTTTTAAGTGCTTTCATATCCCCGGAGGCTCTTTTCAATAGACTACTCATCTGCTGAGCCACTCTCTCTGTGTGACTTCATTACCAAAATTCCTTTTGTATTTGATTATTCCATGCCTGTGATGGTATCTTATAAAGCATATTAATAACATAATAGAAATAAAATATAAATACAATAACATATAAACATAAAACATAAAAATAATTGCTCTTAACAGACTTTTAAGTGACTAGATCAAAAGAAATTTAGGGAAAAAAAGCAATTCCAGAGCCTTGCAACATGTCCCATGCATTCTACTTAGCTGTGAGGAAGACAGATGGATTTATGTCAAAGATGATGGCTTAATTTCAGTCCTGGTAAACCCTTAGCTTGCCATCTCTCAAAGCAGCTGTTGTTTGGAAGAGAAATTGTCAAGTGCGTAAATAGCTAAAACCTGTGGTCATTTCAGAGCGGTTTCTTTCACCTGGTAATGTATATTTAAGGTTCCTCTTGTCATAGCTTGATAGATGGTTTCTCTTTAGTGCTGAATGGTATTTCATTCTCTGGATGTACCACAGTTTATTTATCCATTCACCCACTGAAGTACACCTTTGTTGTTTCCAAGTTTTAGCAATTATGAATAAAACTGAAATAAACGTCTGTGTACAAGTTTCTGTGTAATAAGTTTTCAGCTCATTTGGGTAAATACTAAGGAGTGCACTTGCTTGATTATATGGAAGGAGGCTATTTAATTTTATAAGAAACTGTCAGCCTGTCTTCCAAAGTGACTACCATTTTGCATTCCCACCAGCAGTGAATGAAAGTTTTTGTTGCTCTGTATTCTTGTCAGCATATGGCCTGCCAATTTTGAGTTTTGACCATTCTAACAGGTGTGGAGAGGTATTTCATTATTGTTTTAATTTGCAGTTCCCTAGGACATATGATGTTGAGCATCTTTTCCATCTGTAGATCTTCTTTGGCAATGTGTATATTCATATCTTTTGCTCATTATCTTGTTTTCTTCTTGTTGAGTTTTAGGAGTTCTTTGTATAGTTTGGATAATATTTCTTTATTAAATATACCTTTTGCAAATATTTTCTCCCTGCCTGTGGTTTGTCTTCTCATTCTCTTGATTCTCAAACTTTTTAAAAAAATTTTTATTGAATTTATTGGGGTGACATTGGTTAATAAAATGATATAGGTTTCAGGTATACATACATCATCTGTATATTGAATTGTGTGCTCACCACCCAAAGTCACCATTTATCCCTGCTTCACCCTATTCTGTCTCCTCCCACGCCCCTATCCTTCTGGTAATTACCGTACTGCATGCTGTTATCTGTATCTATGAGGGTTTTTTTTTTTTTTTTTTGCTTAATTCCTTCACCTTTTTCACCAAGGTCCCAAATACCCTCCTCTCAGAGAGCTGTCAGATTGATATTTATATCTGAGTCTCTTTTTATTTTGTTTATTAGAGTCCACATATAAGTGAAATTATACGGTATTTGTCTTTCTCTGCCTGGCATATTTCACTTAGCATAGTACTCTCCACGTCCATCCATGCTGTTGCAAAAGATAAAATTTTCTTCTTTTTAATGGCTGAGTAGTATTTCATTGTGTAAATGTACCACAGCATTTTTATCCACTCCTCTACTGATGGATACTTGGGCTGCTTCCAAATCTTGGCTATTGTCAAAAACTTGGCAATGAATATAGGGGTGCATATATTCTTTCAAATTAGTGTTTCAGGTTTTTTTCAGATACATTCCTAGAAGTTGAATTGCTGGGTCATAAGACAGTTCCATTTTTAATTTTTTGAGGAACTCCATACTGCTTTCCACAGAGGCTACACCAATCTGCATTCCCACCAATAATACACAAGGTCTCCTTTTTCTCCACATCCTCACAACACTTGTTGTTTGTTGATTTATTGGTGACAGCCATTCTTACAGGTGTGAGGTGATAGCTCATTGTGGTTTTAATTTGCATTTCTCTGATGATTAATGATATTGAGCATGTTTTCATACGTCTATTGGCCATCTGTATGTCCTCATTGGAAAAGTGGGTATTTAGGTCCTTTCCCCATTTTTAATTGGATTGTTTGGGGTTTTTTTTTTTTGGTGTTGAATTGTGTAAGTTTTTAAAATCAATTTTGAGCATTATTGCCTTATCAGATGTATCATTGATGAATATGTTCTGCCATTCAATGGGTCGTCTTTTCATTTTGTTGATTGTTTCCTTTGCTGTGCAAAAACTGCTTAGTTTGATGTAGTCCCATTTGTTTATTTTTTCTTTTGTTTCCCTTGCCCAACTCAATATTATCAGAAAAAATATTGCTGTGAGAAATGTCTGAGATTTTATTGCCTACGTTTTCTTGTAGGATTTTTATGGTTTCGTGACTTAAACATTTTAGGTCTAATCCATTTTTTTAAAGTATTTATTTATTTTTAGAGTGAGTGGGAGGGAAGAAGCAAGAGAAGAAGAGAAACATCAATGTGTGGTTGCCTCTCATGCACCCCCTACTGGGGGTCTGGCCTGCAACCCAGGCATGTGCCCTGACTGGGAATCAAACTGACAACCCTTTGGTTCTTAGGCCCACACTCAGTCCACTGAGCTGCACCAGCCAGGGCTCTTTAATCCATTTTGAGTTTATTCTTCTAAATGGTGTAAGAAGGTGGTCTAGTTTCATTTTTTCCTTGCACATTGTCCAGTTTTCCCAACACCATTTATTGAATAGACCATCTTTAGCCCATTATATGGTCTTACCGCCTTTGTTAAATATTAATTCATAATAAAGATGTGGGTTTATTTCTGGGCTCTCTATTCTGCTCTACTGATCTATACGTCTATTTTCATGTCAGTACCAGGCTGTTTTGATTACTGTGGGTCTTATAGTATAGTTTGATATCAGGTAGTATGACTCTTCAAACTTTGTTCTTCTATCTCAAGAGTGCTGTGGCTATTTGGGGTCTTTTGTGGTTCCACATAAATTTTTGGAATACTTATTCTAGTTCTATGAAATATGCCACTGATATCTCACTAGAAACTGCACTGAAATCTATAGGTTACTTTGGGTAGTTTGGACGTTTTGATGATTTTAATTCTTCCTATCCATGAGCACTGTATATGCTTTTGCTTATTTGTATCTTCTTCAGTTTCTTTCTTCAGTGTCACATAATTTTCCAAGTACAGTCCTTTTACATCTTTGGTTACATTTATTCCAAGGTATATATATATACTTTTTATATAATTGTAAATGGGATTGTTTTCTTAGTTTCCCTCTCCAATAGTTAAGTATTGGGGTAAAAAATACAACTGATTTCTAGATATTTATTTCGTACCCTACTACTTTACTGCAATCATTTATCAGTTCTAGTAGTTTTTTGGTGAAATCTGTAGGGTTCTCTATGTACAGTATCATGTGATCTGCAAACAATGACAGTTTTACTTTTTCCTTTCCAGTTTGGATGCCTTTTATTTCTTCTTGTCTGATTGCTGTGGCTAGGACTGCCAGTACTGTGTTGAATAAGAGTGGTGAAAACAGACATCCCTGTCTTTTTCCTGATCCTAGAAGAAATACTTTTAGTTTTTGCTCATTGAGTATTGATGTTGGCTGAGTGTTGATTCTTAAACTTTTATACGCACATGATTCATTTGGGATCTTATTAAAATTTATCGTCTGATTCAATAGCTCTATCATGGTGCTTGAGATTCTACATTTCTAAAAGTCTCCCTAGTGGTGCTGATGCTGCTTGAATAGCAAGTCTATAGATCACCCCGATTGTTGTTTGCATTGGAGAGGACCAGAATGCAGGTGATCGGTTACCGTTAGAATGGTTCAGGCCACAGATAACAGTGTACGAAGTATGCTGGTGGCAGTGAAGAAGGATAAGAGTGGATAAATTTGATAACTCTGTAGAAGAAAAAGTCATTTATAACTCGGGGACTGGAATGCATTGGGAGAGAGAGGAGAGAGAACATAATCATAGGCAGCAGCAGTGCATGAGGGGCAGCATGACAGGAGAGAAAGACCTTAGAGCTGGGAGTCTGAAAACCTCAGTTCTGCTTTTAACTTGCTCTGTGGCCTTGGGCAGGTTACTTAATTTCTTAGAACCTGTTTCTTCTGTCAAATGGGCACCATAATCACTGCTCTGTTTGTCACACTGTTGTTTTGAGGTTCTAGTGAACTATGATACATGTGAAAGTGCCTTGTAAACACTAGAGCATGATACAAGTACAAAACTAATTACATCTGCAATGACCCTATTTCCAAATAAAGTCACATTCTGAGGTATTAGGAGTTAGGACGTATGATTTTTGTGGGAGCACAATTCAACCCCTAACAAGGGTACTTCAGCACTATAACTTTCTGCCAGGTCAGGAGGACCTTAGTGAACATCGACTTTATGCAAGACCCTTGATGGTGTTGCTGGTGAAAGTGGGGCTCTTTTACGGAACCGAGAGAAAAGCATTTCGCCAACCCAGGCATAGGAGATTGTGGTGCAGCATTATTTATTTGGTTGGAAGACGGACCCTTTGTCTGATCTCCATCCATCCTACCATGGAAAAAGTTCAGCCATGTCGTCAGCAAGGCCAGAACAAATGCCAGTGTCCAGAGTTTCTGTTTCATTCTGTCTCAAAGCTCAGTCCTTTGGAGCTTGCAGGTGGCTGTTAAGCAGTCTCAGTCCCCATCCAAGTAGCTTAGCACTGTTCCTGGCTATATTGCTGTACCCAGGCTCCTACCTGGAGACTGAGTTTGGAGTTTGCACAGCTGCCGGCTCTGCAGCTGCTAGGGCCACGTGGGTATGGAGAAAGAATGTATGAGTGCAGGGGGTGAGCACGGTTCCTCAGGAGAGCTCTTCTTTGTTTCCCAAGATTATATTATCTTGGGCCTGGGAAAGGGCAGGAGCTTTTTCAAAATAACCAATCAACTTCCCAAGCTTTTGTAGGATCCTGATGGGTCCACCCCCTGACCAATCCATCTTTCCCCAGGCTAGACTGACAGGCTTCTGTGGTTGCCATTGTGACTTCTATTGTGCTTGTGCCTACCTCCCCCTGCTCCCACTGACAGTTGGCTACCAGAGGTGGGAAGGGAGGGGTGTTAATCCTTGGTGGGGCAATGTTGTGATTTCCCTGGAGTGTGAAGCTTAACTTCTGGGTGAAGCAAACAGGCTTATACCTGTCCGTTAGACTCAACAATGTCTGATTCCCTTTGCTGCCTTTCTTATTAATAGTTAACTATCTATGGTAACAATGGGAGAGAGATGACTACAAGTAATTGCACTTAGTGATGCTTTAAGGTCCTAAACTAGGGAGGCAGCATAGCATAGTGGTTTAGAGCCCAGGCTCTGAGCCACACTGCCTGGGTTGGGGTCTGGCCTCTGCCAGTTTATTAACCATGTGATCTTGGGCAAGTAATGGAATCTCTATGCTTCAGTTTATTTATCTGTAAAATAAGGATGATAGTACCTAACTGATAGGGTTTCTGTGAGGCTGCAGTTAATTAATACACATGAAGAACTTGAACCATTGTCTGCTAAGCACCTGATAAAATATTAGTGATTCATATTATTGAAGTAACTTCCAAATAGAAAGTTCTATGATTTAGAAAACCTTAGAGCAGACTGTAATCAAAGACCAAACAAGTAGGACGCAGGTACGGAAGCTCGTAGAAGGTAGGATGTGAGGACTGGAAGTGTCTTTAGAGACCATCTACCTGAGCTTTCTCTTTTGACAAATGGGGGAAACCAGGGCTCAGAAAAAGGAAGTGGCTTTCCCTGGATTAACTGTGTCATTAGTGGTAGAACCGGGATGATTAACTCTGATGAATATTCTTTCTGTGTCTCCCTTACTTTAGTTCAACAAAAAATTAAATCTTTAATCATGCATTGAGCATCTATCTACTCCAATTTAAGTCCAGCACGGTGTTCTGTAAACACATATGTGAAGTAGACAGTTTTTGGCTTTTAAAGGATCCTGCAGCTCAACAAAGAACTAAACAAACCTAAAAATGTAATAATGTTTGTTTTTTTCTTTTTAAATTTCTATTTCTCTGTTTCTCTTGCAGCAAATAAAAAGAAGGAGAAGGAACGGCCAGAGATTTCACTCCCTTCGGATTTTGAGCACACAATTCACGTTGGTTTTGATGCTGTCACAGGGGAGTTTACCGTAAGTCTTGGACCACAGAAGGGCTTTCAGAGTTCTGGCAATGCATTGTTAGAGTCAGTCCTTCCTTGTCTGCCTGATGCCTCTGTCTTTGCCCGAGACCCTCATTACTATCTTCTTATATTTATGAGAAGGACACTTTACTCAGCTCCAAAAATGTACCAAAAAACTTTTGACTCTTCATTCCTTAAATAGAGCTCAGGAAAGTGGCCCCTCAGCCGCAGGCTCTGTTCTGGACACTGATGATGCAGAGACAAATCAGACATAGCTCCTACTCAGAGCAGGAATAGCCTGGTGAAGGAGCAAAATCTCAAATGTTTGATACAATGAGATACATATTACAAAGAGACCTGTGTAGCACTCGGAGGGTGCAGAGAGAAAGGAATGACTAAATCTGCCTTTGCTCGCAAGTGTCAAGGTGAGCTCTGATCTTCTTTCAGGGCTCTCTGTGGCCATGTCTTCTTGACAGCCTTACATGTTTCTCTTACAGGGGATGCCAGAACAGTGGGCCCGCTTGCTTCAGACATCAAATATCACTAAGTCGGAGCAAAAGAAAAACCCTCAGGCTGTCCTGGATGTATTGGAATTCTATAACTCAAAGAAGACCTCCAACAGCCAGAAGTACATGAGCTTTACAGGTATGAGGACTGTGTCCAGGGCAGTCTAGGAAAAAAAGGGTTTTCTTTGGGGTGGAAAGAGCCCCCCTGAGCGTTGGCGTGGAGTGAGAGAAGAAAGTATTGGAAAGAGAGGAGATACTACTTGCACTCAGACAGAATTTTGAATTTTGAGAGCCACGATGATGTGTTTTTGCATCACACTTGAGTCTTTACTCTGAAACCGCATGTTTTAAAAAAGCAACATGTAAAGAACATACACTTTGTGCTAGAAGATCTAAATTCTGACGTTCACTAGGTTCTAACATTCACTCCATTTCTTTGTGCCTCAAAATGGGAACAATTCCTATCTCTAGAGGTTGTAGTGAGGAATAAAAGAGCTCGTCGATGTGGAAGTTCTTTATAGGTTATAAACAGCACCGTGGAAAAGTAGCTGTCATTATCATCATTATCCTTAATATCATTAAGTTATTTAATAACCCATTTAATGTGTATCTTTTAAGTTGGTAAGGCCAATTTCTTCCTCAAGGCACTAATTTTTATCAGTCAAATGAAAAACAGGTTAGTAATAAATGTTCCTTAGATGTACTCTATCTAGGGGACTATGTTTTTCAGAGTTGTTTCTAATAGCAGAATTGAGATGAGAATCCAGGCCCCTGAATCCTATACCAGTGCCCTTTGAGCTTCCTACTTGGTTCTCCAAACTTCATTTGGAGAACCTCCTTTTATGAAAGAAAATTTTATAGCAGCGAAAATTTTCCTTTTTTTAGATAAGTTAGGAGAAGGCTCACATTTCTGGAAACTTACCTTTTGTATAGCATCTTAGAACGTTAGAGCAAGAAATATCCTAAATATGTATCACTTCCAGTTCCCACTTGTTTTGCAGACAAAGCCAATAAAGTCTCGTGTGGCTAAATTAGGGGCAGAGCTGGTCTCCTACCTCCGAGTTCAGTGCCCTTTCCAGAGTTCATGCTGTCTTTTTCAAAGGGCAGGGTTGTTGGGGAAGGTGAGAGCCAGGATGCACTAGCTGATTTGGAAGGATGCTCTCCCCAGCAAGTATCTGGCTCGCATCAAAGGGCACAGATGGTGAGGATGGCAGGCTGCAGCTCCGCTCATGCTGCCATGGCAGTGCCCAGGAGAGGGTCATCGCACATTCCCAGCAGTGCTTCCTTCTTCACGTCTGGCCCCGCTGGGTCCGCCTGACTTCTCCCATTGAAGGACTGGGGCATTCCAAGGAGGAATTGGGGCTCAGGGGTTTTGGGGGGCAAGTTTTCTAGTTAGGAAGTTAGAGCTTTTGTTTTAGGGAGTTTGTCACAGAGACATGAGATTAGAGCTGGCTTTAAAAGCCTCAGCAGCAAAGTTTTTGGAAGAATTTTTAAAAAATTTTTTGTATTATTATTATTTACTAACTCTTTTGTTATTTATTTGCATTATAACTGTAAATGTTCCCCTTTCCATTCTGTACTCTTTGGAAGGAAATCACTGTGCACAACTCATACCTAAGGACACATAAAAACATTAAGTTGCACTTTCTTTTTTTAATCATTTTTTAATTGTTATTCTATTACAGTTGTCCCAATTTTTCCCCCTTTGCCCTCCTCTGCCCATCCCATCCCCCACTCCCATAGTAAATTCCCACACTGTTCTTATGTGTACCTGTGTATAGATGTACACAGGTGCCATATATGTATGTGGAAGTATAGCTCTGTGGGTTTGCATATATTTGGAATTAAAATCCACTAAGTATTCATTAATGAACAGATATACACATTCAGGTAATTGTGTGTATGTTCATCTATGTGCGCATATGTGAATAACATTGAGTATTCTGCGTGCGCACATGCATGCATGCATGTAGGATTTTTAATTTTCTAGACCTTGAGGACCAGAGCTAACTCTAGGCAAAATTTTATGTTTGGCACAGTTTATTTTTAATGTCATATCCTTTTTCTGTTTCCCCTCCTTTCATGCTATTAATTATGCTATCACTACCTCAATCTGTATATGCTTGTATAGGAATGATGTCATTTGATATTCATAATGGCCTTGTGGGGTTGGTAGGGGAAGGATTATTATCCTCATTTTACAGACTCAGAGAAATTAAGTGACTCATTCAGGGTGACTCAACTGATATGTGATGGAAGTGTGTTTTAACTTGGGCCTTTAATCCCTTTGCTGTTTGCAACCCAAGCATGATCCTTCATGCCACTTTTTGTTAGTTTTCCTATTTTTTGAGCACTGTATTTTCTGCACCAGTTAGTAGCTAATGTGCTGGCAAAAAGTAGTCTAGATTGACAATTCGAAGTTCTGGAGTTTAGCCCTGTGTAACCACTGATTTATGTAATCTTGAATGAGTTTCTTTTGTTCTCTGAACTTTAGTTTCCTCATTTGTAAAATGAGGGGATTGGAAGTACTTTCTGCTCTGTCACTCTGTGCTGTGGGATTTGATTTTGAAATATAGAAATTATACATTACAGTTAAAAGGAGCAAACCTTACTTGCTTCTTGTGTGGATGAGATATATTTCGTATCAGAACACTCAGTGTTCGTAGACACTACCAGTTCACAAGGTCGGGGTAGTGCAGTGAGGGTGTAGTATTGTGCTTTGTTTTGCCTAAGCTGATGTTCTTTGGACAAAAGGAACAAATGAATTATGTTTAAAGTATATCCTGAATTGATTTCTCCAGAATAGAGCTGGCTATTCAGGGTTTGTTTTAAGAACATTGTGTCATAGCTTGTGGGTTCGTTATTTGTCGTAGGACCAAAGAGGCTGCACCTGGCACTTTCTTATATAATGGAATTGGAATCTTGGACATTCTCTGGGCTTGGTTTTTGGTGGGGAATATGTTGCATCTGGTAAAATATTTCTCCTCCCTTAATTCCACTGGTGGTGAACCAACAAAGTCACTTTCTTCTTGGGTCTTTAGGAATTAAAGAATAAAACAAAACATAACACTTGGCCTTTAAACTCCTTTTCTTGCTAAAATCTCCATTGAGTGTATGTTTCATATTTCATTAAGTCTAAGATATCACTGATTATAAGATACATCATTTTTTGTATACCACTAAAAAGAGGTTGCCAATTAAAACATGAAATGCCTTTGATTATAGGACACATCTCTGTTTCAAAGATGTTAATGTGAAAAAATGTACATCTCAGACTCAATGAAATATGGTGATTACCTCATTGAGGGAGCTTGAATCTATTATTAGAAACAAGATTCTGCCTTTAATTAGACTTGACATGATTAATGCCTCTCTTTTCCTAAGCCTTAGTCTTTCTCTCCCTGTGGGAAATAGACATGCCTGTAGAGGATCTTTCCTAAAAGCTGAAACTGCAGGCTGATCATAATTTGTCATGGATGGCTCATGACGGTGCCAGCTGTGAATTATTTCCCTTTCTTTTCGATTGCAGGAAATTTCCTTAACTATTCAGGCGTATGATGTGGATACAGTTCTAGCATAGTAGTTAGGGTTCAGCCAGGATTCAGATCTTGACTTCTATTTAACCTGTGTGTACCCTGGGCAAATTACTTAACATCTCTGAACCTTGGTTTCCAAATCTATAAAAGTAAACATTATACTATTACTCAGAACTGGAGTGATGATTAAGGGAAGTAATGTGTATTATGTGCTTAGCATGGTACCATCGTACCAGTAGCACTGTTAGTTTCTGAGCCTGTCAAGTGCTTGACTGGATAGGCTTCCTTAGCTCTCAGGAACAGATTGACTGTAATTGTTTACTGACTGAGTCCCTGATCTTTTTTTTCTTTGCAGATAAATTAGCTGAGGATTATAACTCTTCTAACACTTTGGTAAGTCTTCATTTCCTCTGTTCTGACATGGGCAGGCATGGTGGTCAGGAATCACAGACAGTGGGGCGGGTGCAGGGCCGCTCCCAGGGCTGGGAGGCACGCATCTTGGTTACTCCCGCACCCCGGGCTGCAGCATCCCTATCTATGTAGGGAACTGCAAAAGAACTGGACTTCGTAAACAGTAGGTGTCCCTTCCAGCTTTAATTTTTTTATATTCTAGAAATCCTAACCTTGGAACCAGAAGAACTGGCTTTTAGGCTCAGTTTTTCATTTGTAGCTTTGAACCTTGGGAAAGCCAGTTGTCTTTCTGAGCTTGGTACACTTTGTCTTACCTGAACCTGTCTTTGAAAATCTGAATTTCGAAGATAATTCCCTCACTTGGGTTGGTTGGGTCTACAAAACCAGGATTTGGACTAACCGTTGACAGGAACATATTCTGTTCATTTAAGATGTGCTCTCAAGTTGTAGAGAATGCCTTGTCAGGTGAAGGGCTGGGAAGTAAAACTGGATGATCTCAAATATCCCTCTGCCTCTTTCAACTTACAGTTCTATTTTCCAGAGCAAATAAAATGTATTGATGCATTTGAAAGGGTCTTTAAATAGTAAGCTGTGATACATATATAAGAGTATACTGCTATTCTTTACACCTGGTGTTATCTCTTGTATAAAGGGAGTTCCGTCACATTAATTTACTAAACATTTGCAAACCCCTGCTCTGTGCCAGGTCCTGTGGAGAAGTAGCAGTATAGGGATGAATCAGATATTGTCCCAATTCCTAATAATTTCCCAGCCTTGTGAGTGACATGAAGGTAGCAACAAGCGGTTCCAGGGCAGAGAGCTAAAGGTCTGCGAGGCCAGAGCCAGGTCTGCCTTGTTCACTGCTGTATGTGTGGCCTCTGGCAGGCAACCACTTCCTGAATGAAAGGTTGGATGTCTAAGCAAATGTTTCTCAATAATAGAGTCTGAGCTGAATGAGTTAGTTATCTATCTATAGGGTAAGAATTGAGAAGAGATGAGGGTATTCCAGACAGAGACAGAATAAATAGCACATGCCAAGACAAGAGAGTTTGCAAGGTATGTTTGCACAGGAAACTGTGCAAATGTTTCGTTATGACTGGAATGTGAAGTGTGAAGGCACTAGAAGTGGGTAACAAGGAGAAGTGGTGAGCAGGTCAGATCACGTAAGAGTTTTAACTCTGTCTTAAAGGTAGTGAGAAGCTATTGAAGAATTTTGAGCAGGAGGGTTAGTAAGTTCTAACACAATACTGAGTCACCATTAAAATACTTGAGCTGTGCTTCCGGCAGTGCGGATTTGTTTACTCTGAGTCATTTGCACACTGTTATCAGTTATAAAATATGTTCACATGTCCAGTGCCCCAAAGCATACTGGGTCCTTTCTTATTCAGTATTTTTTTTAATCCTCAAGGGAGTTTAGTGAGGGGGGGTTATTGTTTTTGTTTTGTGGTGGATGAAGCTGAAATTGAGACAGGTTAGAGGCAATAGGTATTAGAGTCCCAGTCTTCGTTGCCTTCCTCCGATTTATTCTTTTCATCAACTGGAGGATATGCGAGTATAATTAAAAAGTAGGGAAGAATTTGCAAACGTTAAGATTTTTGGGAGGTTCTTACCACTATTGAATAGTAAATCATTGAAGAAGACTGAGCTGTGCTTTGTGGCTCAAATATCTTTATGCTTTTATAGGAGGAGTGGAAGCTTTCATATATTGAGTTGCTAATACATGCCAGGCAGTGTGCTAATAACTAAACATATTGTTATTAGTTATTATATATATATAAGTATTAGCATAATTAGTCCTCACAATTACCTTGTGAAGGAAGTATTATCATTCCCATTTCACAGGTAGGAAAGCAGAGTTTCTTGGAGATTCAAATTAGTTATTGCGGCAGAACTAGATTAGAACGAGGGTCTTCTGGGTGCTAGCCCAGGATCCCTTTCACTGCGGCGGGAACTGAGAAAGATATCGGAGAGTCTTACAAAGGAGACTGCAACAGAACCAGAGCTGTGTGGTTCGAGAGTGAGGAGGAGGAGCCCTGGGGCTCCTGCCATATGGCGGAGAGGATAACACCTGCTTGGTAAAAACCTGGACTGGTTTAGTATCCACAATTAAAACCACTCAGGTTGTCAAGGACACTTTCTTCTCCCAATTCAGAACATTTGTCCCTGTGGCTCAGTACTCTCTGTTTCCTTCCTAGTTTTATAGGAGGGATATGGTTTGTGTTGTGGTAGGGTGTTATTACTTATATTGGTTTCATATAGATCATTTCACTTAATTTGTGAAATAATTGGACAGGATTGTTATCCCCTGTAACACAGGTTAAAAAATTAAGACTCAGAGAGATTAAGTGACTTGCTGTCTACCCTTGAATGAGTTAATAGTAGAAACCAGCACAAAATTCAGTTTTCCAGATCATTCATTTATTCCTTCATATCATAAATACTTACCACCTTGTTTGTGCTCAAGTATTGGTAATACAGAAATGAATATGCGCTATCTCAGTCCTTGAGGGGAAAATTTTACAATAGACTACAAGGGTAGGGACTGCAGGAGAGGTATAAATAATGTACAATGGAGATCATATCTGTTGGGCCCTAGTGATTTATTCATTAAACAGACGTGATCTTTAAGGGCCTTCTGGCTCTAAAATTCTGTTATTTGTGGCATTGGTCTGATATCTCAGATGGTATGCCTTTTAGTGCCTGAATTCTCATTTATGAGATGAACATCTACTGTGTGATAGGCTCAAGATTCAAGTGCTGATGAGGTTTTTGCTCTTGATCTCATAAATTAGTGAGGAATCAGGACACATAAGCAAGGATTTACAATATGGTGTCAGGTAAACATAGGTAATGATACCAGGCAGAAAAAAGGGCATTGCTTTCCTACCTGAAGTATCATGAACATAAATAAGCCAAGCTAAGAATCCATCATTCCAGGCCAAAGAACTTGGACTTTGCCCTATGGCCAAGGAATGATTTAAATATGAGATTGATATAATCAAGTGTGCATTTCAGTCTAAACTAACATCTTAGAGGATAAAAAAGAATTCTTAGAAATTAAAAATATTATTAAATAAATAAATTCACAAGGATTAAAAGCCAAATACACAGAAGGGTAGATTAATGATATAAATTATAAAAACAGATGGAACATATGAGAATAAGAGACACAGGGGGGTTAGGCAAGGACATTCAAAAAGAATTAGAGAACCGAGGCACTAGTATGAAAAAATAATAAAGGAAGAAGCTGTAGCCCTCGCAGTTGATGGCAGGACTCTGGGGAAAACAGCCTGATAGTTCCTCAAATGGACAAGCGTAGAGTTACCATATGACCTAGAAATTCCTCTCCTAGGCACCATATTTTGCTGTGTATAATGTGCATGCACGTTCCAGTACTGCCCATGGATAATGTGCATCTTTATTTTTCCCTCAAAAATCTGGGCCAAAAAGTGCATGTTGTATGCAGCAAAATGTGGTATACATGCAGTAGAAATGAAAACATACATTCACATGAAAACTTGTACATGAATGTTCACACGAGCTTTATTCATAATAGCCCAAAAGTGGAAACAACCCAGATGCCCATCAATTGATGAATAGATTAAATATAAGTGTTATAGCGATACAATGGAATATTATTCAGACATAAAAAGCAATGAAGTATTAATAATGTCACAATATGGATAAACCTCACAAACTTTATGCTAAGTAAAAAAAGCTAGACACAAAAACTATATGTTGCATGAGTCCGTTTATGTAAAATGTCTAGAAAAGGTAAATCTATTCAGACAGAAGGAGACCCATGGTTCCCCGGGGCTGGGCATGGGAATGCAGATGACCTGGGGTGATGGGAGCATTCTGAAACCAGATTGTGGCGATTGTAGCACAAATTTATAAAATTAATAAAATCATCGAAATTGTATGGGTAAATTTTATGGTATGTAAATAATACCTCAATAATGCAGCTTTTAAAAAGCAATTCTACATTTTGAATAACATAGAAATAAAAGGAGTTAAAAGTAAACATTCCTCGGGAATGCCTGGTAAAGACGTCAGAGTGAACATAGATGTCTATTTCTTGAAATCTCACTAGAACTATAATAAAGGAATGGTCTCTCAAACCCAGAAGGATGGAGAGAGGACAGGAAAAGAGACAAGAGCAACAAAATAGGAGGCAATGACAGATCGATAAGCGGTAACTGACTCAAGGAGGCTGAATCCAAAGCTGATGGTCGGCAAAGCTGATCCATATATCTATGTGGCTGAGTCCTCAAAAGGCTCAGGAATCAGTAGCATTTCTGAAACTGGAGGTGAAGTGGAGTGGAATGGGGAGGGTACTAACAGCAGATGCAATTAAAATTATTTAAGATAATTTTATCTTAAATAAATAAGATGCAGTTAGATCCCTGAATCTCTTCCCCTATTCTATACCACTGAGTGGTTGCCCCTCCCTAGCAGAAAACTGGAGGTTTATTTTCTAGAGAAGGTAAAACCAAGGATTTCTGGATAGGATGTTAGGCACAGTTAAATATAAGAGTAACATATCAAAAACAGATAAGTAAGTGAGTATATGCATACTGAATGCTCACCCGCTCCCCTTACTCGGTTCCTACACTACTTGTAGTCAGACCTTTATTCTTAAAGCAGGAAATTAGAAGATTCTTCCCTGGATCTGAGCAGCCTAAATTCTAAAGACAAAACAGGGAAGTTTCTCCAAATGGTCCAGTTGGATTATTCTATAGTGTTATGAACAAACAAACAAACAAAAATGAGATAATGGTGATTACACGGCTCTAAAAATTTATTAAAATCATATGAATTCTTTCACCTGCCAGGAATATTCTTTTTCCTGGTAAGTCACATGGCTTGCTCTCTCAGTTCACTCAGGCCACTGCTCATGTGACTTCTCATGGAGAGGCCTTTCCATGAGTGTTCTGTCTCAAGTAGTAGTTCCCCACTCCCGAGCAGTCTCTATTCCCGTAGTTTACCTTATTACTACTGCCTGACACATTGATTAATTTGGACTGTTTCCTCTTCTAAAATGTAAGCCGTAGACTTAAGTACTTAATTTTGTTCTTTAAATAGCCCCAAACAGTAGAATAGAGCCTGGTACCCAGTGAATGAATCAATGAGTTTAACTCACTGCCTTTTTTAACAGCAGAAGTTTGTGGTTATTACTTTGTTTTCAGATGACATGACACTGTACATAGAGAACCCCAAAGATTCCACCAAGAAACTACTAGGATTGATAAATGAATTCAGCAAAGTAGCAGGATACAAAATTTATACCCAGAAATCAGTTGTATTTTTTATATGCCAATAATGAACAGAAAGAGAAATCAAGAAAATCTCCTTCACAACTGCTTCAAACAGAATAAAATGCCTAGGAATAAACCTAATCAATGATGTAAAAGACCTATACTCATAATATTGTGAGATGCTGAAGAAAGAAATGGAAGGAGATATAAATAGATGGAAGCACATACTGTGTTCATGGATAGGAAGCATTAATGTCATTAAAATGTCCATGCTACCCAAAGCAGTCTATAGATTTCAATGCAATTCCTATTAGATTCCAGTGACATCACAGAACTAAAACAAATATTTCAAAAATTTATATGGAACCACAAAAGGCCCTCCATAGTAACAGCAATCCTGAGGAAGAAGAACAAAGTTAGAGGAATCATGCTACCTGATATCAAACTACATAATAAGGCCATAGTAATCAATACAGCATGGTACTGGCATAAAAACAGACGCATAGATCAGTGGAACAGAATAGAGAGCCCAGAAATAAACCTGCACCTTTATAGTCAATTAATATTCAACAGAAGAAGGAAGCACATACAGTGGGCTAAAGACATTTTATTCAATAAGTGGTGTTGGGAAGATTGGACAGATATGTGCAGAAAAATGAAACTAGACCATCCTCTTATACCACACACAAGAATGAATTCAAAATGGATCAAAGACTTAAATGTTAGGCAGGAAACTGTAAAAATCCTAGAAGAAAACACAGGCAGCAAAATCTTGGACATTGCTTGTAGAAATTTTTTTATCAAATATGTCTCTCCAGGGAAGGGAAACAAAAGAAAAAAATGGGAATAAAATGGGACTATATCAAACTAAAAAGTCTTTGTACAGCAAAGGAAATCATCAACAAAATAAAAAGACAACCCACACAATGGGAGAACATATTTGCCAATATATCTGATAAGGGTTTAATATCCAAAATTTATACTGACAAAACTCACCGCTAAAAAACAAACAACCCAAAGAAAAAATGGGCAAAGGACCTGAATAGCCACTTCTTCAAGGAGGACATACACATGGCTAATAGACTTATGAAAAGATGCTCATTGTTACTAGTAACCAGAGAAATGCAAATTAAAACCACAATGAGATACTATCTCACACCTGGCAGAATGGCCATCATCAATAAATCAACAAACAACAAGTGCTGGCGAGGATGTGAAGAAAGGGCAACACTCTTGGACTGCTGGTGGGAATGCAGACTGGTGCAGCCACTGTGGAAAGCAGTATGGAGACACCTCAAAAAATTAAAAATGGATCTGCCTTTTGAACCAGCGGTCCCACTTCTGGGAGTATATTCAAAGAAACCCAAAACACTAATTCGAGAGAATATAAGCACCAATGTGCATTGCAGTGTTATTTACAATCACCAAGATATGGAAGCAGCCCAAGGATCAGTAGATGAATAGATAAAAGAACTGTGGACATTCACACAATGGAACACTACTCAGTTGTAAAAAAGAAGAAAATGTTACCCTTTGCCACAGTACGGATGGACCTGGAGTGAAATATGCTAAGTGAAATAAGCCAGTCAGAAAAAGACAAATATCATATAATTTCACTCATATATGGAACATAGTGAACCAACTGAACTACAAGGAAGATGGAGACAGACTCATACATAGAGAGCAGGCTGACAGCTAGTTGGGGTGGGAAGGTTAGGGGGTGGAGGGATTGAGCAAAAGGAAAAAGGACTCAGGTATAGGGACATATGGGGACTAAATGGTAATGGAAAAAAATACAATAAAGATATTTTTTAAAAGTTTATGTTTATTAGACATAATGATAATTTAATTGATCCCTTACATCTTTCTAGCTCCTCACCATTTACAAAGTGTTCTCACACCCACGCCACTTTATTTCATCCTCCTAGTGGCCCTCTGAGGCGGGCAGCAAGCTGCTGTCACAGCTCCACTTTAGAGACGAGAAACTTGTGACTTAGAGTAGGACAGCCTTGCCCAAGGACACAGGGAAAAGAAAATGAAAATCTGGGGCAAAAACCTGTATCTTTTGATTCTGGTAGTTGTTAATACTACCACCCAAAGCTATCACCTTAGAAAACAGAACATGTTGCTAAGGAAGGTGATGAAATCCCCTTCTCTACAGAGTTTATGGGGCACACAAACCTGGTGGGTGTTTAGAGTGTACACCCAAGGTCACAACCCGATGATGAAGAGGTTGCTGAGTTAACTTAATTCCCACTGAATTTTTGTTTAGAGGAATAGTGGAGAGAAAACATTAGAACAGAAAAATGTCAAAATAAGTGTTTTGACAGCAAAAGAACCTCTGTTGGATCTTAGAACTGGAAGTGTTCTATTGTAATTATACCACTGCTTTTACTCCATATTCCTTAAGTGATGAGACTTGAGACCAAAAGGATAGATTCATTGCCTGCAGTCACCAAAGCTACTTGCTTACATATGCCTGGCCCTGTCAGTTTTTAAGTTATGCCCAGCATCAGAGGTCCTGTTAAATTCTGTGAGATTGCCAGCTTCCTGACCTTAGTGTGTTAAATGTGGTAAAGGTCAGTCTGCCACACAGTTAATGTAGCTGTAGTTAGCATTCCACTAGGTAAGTTTTTCATTTATCTCCTATTATTCTTTTTTTTTTAATTTATTTATTTTTAGAGAGAGGCGAAGGAAGGGAGAAAGAGAGGGAAAGAAACAGCTATCTGTTGCCTCCCCTGTGTGCCCTGATGGAGGATTGAACCCACAGCTCAGGCATGTGCCCTGACTAGGAATTGAACTGGTGATCTTTCAGTTTGCGGAAGACAGTCACACTGGTCAGGGCTCCTCTATCATTCTGACTCTCTACTGTCCTCTCTCTAGAGCTCCCAAATGGCAGGCAGAAGGGGAACTCGCCCTCTGTCTCCTATATCAGATGATGAACTGCTTCAGGACACGAACTACCTTTTTCATCTTTGTGCTTTTATGGCAACAGTATCCATCACGGTATCGTACTGAGCACAAAGTAGGAGCTCTGAAAATATCTGAAACCATTGAAGTATTATCCATATGTCTTAAAATATCTCTTTTGCCCAGGCTGGTGTGGCTTAGTAGATTGAGTGCCAGACTGCAAAACAAAGGTTTGCCTGTTCAATTCCCAGTCAGGGCGCATGCCTGGGTTGTGGGCCAGGTCCCCAGTAGGGGACATGTGAGGGGCAACCACACATTGATGTTTCTCTTCCTCTCTTTCTCTCTCACTTCCCTTCTTCCTAAAAAAATACATAAAATATTTTTTAAAAATAAAATAAAGTAAAATATCTCTTTTGCTTTTCTGGTCCTAAGCTGTAATACTTTAATCTCCATCAAACATCTCATGTTTTGGAGCAACCTTGTCTCTTGAATCTGTGTTCTAAACAGTAATGTTATATTTTTGCTGGGACCTGCTCCCAAACCTGCCACTCTTGGCCCAGCTTTGTTACAGTTTGCATGTAAAAATCAAGTTGCTGAGATTATAACAGATCCAATTAGTTGTGCTGATAAGATTCACTCCAGGACATGGCGAGGCCTAGTGAAATGGATCGTAGCTGGTCTAGGGATAAACTCATTGTTCTCTTGAGACACGGGGGCTCCTGATGTTCTGTACCTTCAGGTTGAATGAAGGCAACTGAGGACATAATGGGTGTGCAGCAGCACATTTTGGTAAAGAAAGGAAAAGGAGAGGCAGGAGCCTGTCTGGACTTCTATTAAGCGTATCAAAAAAGAGTAAGGAATTATAATGATAAACTTTGTAAAATTCCAAACTTTTGATCCCTTCACTACATTTCATATTTTATTACCTGGTCAGTGTGGAGAGTGAAATTTATAGAATAAGAAGGAACTATAAGCTTGTTTCAGGGTTTGGATTGGGGAAGGCAAGCAGAAAAGCTATAAGCTGGCTTCCCAATCTGCAGTTAGCTTTGGATGGGAGAAAGGGACTGAGTGGGCAGTGGTACCTAAAAGACAGAAGCTGACTGAGCTCCTGACTGGCTACATAGAGGTGGAGAGCTCAGAGGCTGAAGTGAGTTTCAGAAGGGGTATCAGAATGAGTTTTTCTCTGGGGAGAAGTGGGGAGATTTTGATCCTGGTAGCCTAAGTTCCATGTCATCTGGCCCTGATGAATCTGGCTTTTTCTCCACTGTACAGAATGTGAAGACTGTGTCTGAGACCCCTGCAGTGCCTCCGGTTTCAGAAGATGAAGATGACGATGATGATGCTACACCCCCTCCTGTGATTGCTCCACGCCCAGAGCACACAAAATCTGTGAGTCTTCGGGGACATGGACAGCCTTGTGATTTGTTAGAGTTTGGAGGGGGAGAGGGAAGCTGATGCTTGAGGCTTAGAGGTTTAATACTCTGGTAGTGGTCATTAGATTTTGGAGTTGGTGCCATCACCAACTCAACTTCATTGCATCTTTATGATTAAAGACAGTAAGTAGTCTATATATTTATTATGGGTTTGCAAATAGTCCAAAAGTATCCTAAATAATTGGTGTTTATACCACCCCAGCCCTCGTTTACTCAGTCTGTTCTCCACAGACAGGACGATATGCAGAATTACTTAGTGCAGGACTAATGTGAATTATCCCAGCCTCCTGGGAAGCAACAAACTAGCCGGCTGCAGACCTTTTCTTCTCTGTTAAATGTGCAGCGTTCAGCCTCTTAGAGTCATTGGTGATACTGAAAGACCCGAGAGAGTTGATAAATACATTAGTGCTATTAATATGCTGGACATCCGGAGTGCATGTTGATGCCTGATATTGGCAGTGATTTTTATTAACTTCCTTGGAGGTTCTTCCATCTCGGAATAGCCACAGCCCTTGTGCCCCGCCCCCTTGCACAATATAGGCCTCATGCCTTTTACTTGATTTAGTATTGGTGAACACTGACTTATCATCGACAATATCCTTCTAATATATTTTTGCTTGGACTTGTTATTACGACAAGAGCTTTGTAATGAAAGAATGACCTAGAGCTTAAACTCTGTGATAATACAAAAAAGGCTGCCTTTGCATTAGAGCATCGAGGGAGATGTTTAAGCAGATGTTGGTTGACTGACTATGGGAGATGCTGTGGGGGAAATTCAGGAGGATTATATGACCTTTTAGGATGAGGACTTATGAACAGAATTTGTGGAATCACCCTTTCTGTAGGTCACAAAGTCACCCTAAGAAAAATGAGCTTCAAAATTGGAGCGCTGTCAAGATACCTTACCTTGCTATGGCCATTTTTGGTTTGCAAGCGTGTTCATTAAAATTTTTTTTTTTGCTACTAAATCATGAACTACTCAAAACTAGAGGGAATAAATATATATATGTATTTACAGTGCTTAGTATAGTTCTTGGCAGTTACTAGAAAAGCAGTCAATATTGAATGAATGATCGTGAATCAATAAGTTTTATCTTTATAGCATTTCTTTCCAAAAAGGAGTCTTGAATTCCTAATGTTTAGAAAAAGAAGTTGAGATTTGGAGAGTTAAATTGATCTACCTAACATCTCTTAGTTAGCAAAAGAGCCAGAATTGAAAGCATTTATTCTAAGTCCAGGTTGCTTTCCACCAAGTGCGGTGGCCTTTTTGTGTGTGCAGATCTGTGCTGGCAGCCAGAGGAGACTATTGGAGAAGGAAAAGGCAGGGTTTGTAGACTCAAGGAGCCATCCATGTCAGGAGAACTGAAGAAGAAAGACAAGGAATGAAAGTGCAGGCCTTCAGTGCCGGGGACCTCGTTTGCCTATAGATACAAGATCAGAAGATTAAGAAACCATTGTGCTAGAATAGTCAGGGAAGAAGCTCTAGTTTCTGATCGCCATGTCCTGACTTAAGTTCTCTCCCATTTCCACCTATTAAAGTGCTGTCTATCCTTCAAGATCCAGAAGAAAAATCCCGTTTATTTACTCATTGATTCATCAAACATGTATCTAAATGCATGCTTTTTATTAGGCAACTGGTTAGATACAGAAACTCAGGGATGAGTGACACATTACTGTCTTCATAGAGCTTATAGACTAATGACAAAATAGTTGTGATATTTTTATGGAAAAAATATGATAAATGCCTATAAAGATCTTCTGGAAAAAGGGAATATGACTTATCTGAACCTCAGTAATATGTGTACGAGTTTGCTCATTTTTAATGACATCTATCACTTTATGCCTTGTAGTTATAACCATCTCACAGGACTACTCACAAGACAATCGGAGAGCATTTTGTGCAGCGAGGCAAAGCATAGATTCTCAGAAAGTGTCAAGGAAATGAGTAGGAAATATAATAGTATCAGCAAAATTTTAAAAGCTCAATATCCACTGGGCATAATTTTAATCATTTCACACATTAATTAATTTATTACTATAACAACCCCATAACATAGGTGTCACTAGTATCACCATTTTACAAATGAGGAAACTGAAGCACAGAGAAGCTAAGTAGCCTGCCCAAGGTCATACAAATGATAAAAATAAGAGTTGGGATTTAGGCCTAGGCAGTATCTCAATATCTAGAGTCTGTGGTTTAATTGACTACCCTGTACTGCCTCTTCAAGAAGGACAACTGAAGTTTTTCTCTGCAAGTGTTCAGGATTTAAACAGGGAGTAACTCAAACGGAGATAATGTGTCGTGTTAGTAGTGCAAAGTGCTGTGCAAATAACAGGATACTCATTTCAGCTCAGGAAAGAATAGAATTTTGAGATGCAGGCCATTCTCATCCAATGATAGGATCTCCTTTAAGTCATTTCTGTTGAGAGTTGTCTCACCTACATTGAATGTCTTCAGTGTTCAGATGCTCACTAACCCCTGTGGTGTATACACCCGAGATTCGGGAAGGCCATTTCCACCACAGAGGGTGGGCCTGGTGCAGAGGAGGACGAGCACAGATTTTGACTTTGGAGAAGGGATGAGTTTGTTGGGATTTGTTTTCCTATGAATATTCTAACACACATTTTAGAGACGCTCCTGAACTTCCCTATGCTAACGAAGGCTGGCCTTGCCAAATTCTTGTACCAACAATGCAGGTATACACACGGTCTGTGATTGAACCAATTCCTGTTACTCCAACTCGGGATGTGGCCACATCTCCCATTTCACCTACTGAGAGCAATACCACTCCTCCAGATGCTCTGGCCCGGAATACTGAGAAGCAGAAGAAGAAGCCTAAAATGTCTGACGAAGAGATCTTGGAGAAATTACGTAAGCACTGTGTAGCTTTCTGAACCTTCCTCTGCTGTATGATTAGTCGAGCATAAAGGCAGAATTTTGTTGCTGTGAAGATCTCAGTCCTAGGCTTGCTCTGTGTGGCTGGCTAGCTGTGCTTGATATCTTAGCCACAAGCTGTGCTTCTCCTCACTCTGCCCTTGCACTCACCTTCTCTGTCTCACCAGCCCCAATTGGAGACATTAGGATGGGAGTGTGGTGAGAGAGAGTGTGAGTAGCTCACTTTAAGATCTAGGCATCCCTCATTCCCAAGGTGTGGGTTATGTAGAGGACAAATAGCTTTTATCTAACGAATAGTCTGGAATGTTGTATTGAGAAAGACTGAGGTCTATCCCTTCTGGGAAAATGTACTGTAATTGATTTTTTTTTTAATTTGTATGTTTGCTATTGACCTAGGAGAAGACAGATCTGCCATTTGGGTTGTAGGAAAAGAGGGAAGGGAAACTAACATTTTATGGGCCTGTACTAGCATGGTACAAGCATGGTATTTTCTTGATTTTTTCCTTTATCCCTCATATTAACCTTGTGAAGACAGACATTATAATCCTCATTTTTTTTTGCAAGTAAGGTATTTGAGGTTCAGGGATGCTAAATACCTCGCCCAAAATCATATAGCCAGAAGGTGCCAAGGCTGGGGTCAGAACACAGCTTGTGCCCCTGTGATTAGAGTGCGCTTCCTTTTGCCCTCAGGTGGAAGCTAAGACTTTACTTTCTTTAATGGCCATAAATGGAGGTCTGTTGGGGTAGCTTGTTTCTGTGCTCCAGTCCACTGCAAGAGAATTTATGGGAGAAGGAAGGTGTAGGTTGGTCTGTGGGCTTGAAAAAAATCATTCGACAAGGTCTTTGATTTAATCTTTGTACCTGTCTACTTCTAAAGAGGATCTGATGTGAGTGATTTGGCCAAATCTGCAAGGTGGCATTGCTTTCAAAAGCTGAAGTTTCTGCTTCTCTAGCTGCTTAGCAGCTCTCAATTTCTTCCCACTAATTTTTGTTTGACTTAAAAAAAATTTACTGTTTTAAAAGTTGACTAGAGCTCTTGTGAAATAATGAAATGAGAAGCCACTTTCCTAGTCATCTATTTACTCCTATAGTCTTTTTCTCTGAACCAGATTTTTTTAAAAAATTAATACTTAGAACATAGAATTATGGAAAGCAGACCCCCCTGGTAGTTAAGGACACCAGCCAGTGGGTTGAAGGCCCAGCCCTGCCACAGACTTGGGACCTGGGCAATTTCCTACTGTTCTCTGGGCCTTCTTTTTCTTATCTTTTAAATAGAGATGTCAATCCCTGTTTCATTTGTAAATCAGATGAGATAATGTATGTGAAAACTTACATTATCAAATCTTAGTAATACCAAATCTTAGTAATTGGTATTAGCGGAAAGCACTTTGGACTGGGAGACCGAAAACCAGACTCCTCATCTGAGCTCTGACACCAGTCTGCTGTGTGACCTTGGGAGGAAGTATCTTCCCTTCTGTGGGCCTCATTTTCACCATCTCTAGCATACAAATTGTGAAATTCAGTGAACTCTCTCACTCTGCACGTCTTCGCACTTGACATACTTCCTGTTGCAACTCCTTCTCACCTTTCTCTCCCTAACTCCTATTTACCCTTTAAAAACTCAGCCCAGATAGCACCTCCTATGTGAAGCCTTTCCAGTCTGTACCCCCTTGCTGCATAGCACACTAGTTATTATATTTTCATGGAACTTTATGCCTGTCTGTCTCCTCCATGAAGTTGAGCTTCTTGAAAGCAGAGACAGTCTAAACCGTCTCATCTATCTCTTTATCGTAGCACTCAACGTAGGACTTGGCATATAGTAAGTGAGCACATTAAATAAGTAAATGTTTATTGAATGGATGAATTTAAAATGCATAAATGGCCCTTAGGAGTTTAGACATGGAATAGATTACTATGAATAAAAGTGTAAGGAGATGAAACTTTTGGCTGGAACTTACAGGGGAAAGCTAGGGACCTCCTTTGTATGGTGTCTGGGTATTGGAGGTACCTTTGCCAGTTCCAGGGTTGGGGAAACATGGAGCCTGTTTTGTATCTTGATCTGGGAAAAAAATGATTCATGGTCTCTGTTTCTTTCAAAGGGAGCATAGTGAGTGTGGGCGATCCTAAGAAGAAGTATACACGGTTTGAGAAGATTGGACAAGGGTTAGTCGGGACATTTTCTTTCCCTAGAGAAATGACTTAAAATCGTGTGTACTGGTGTATGTGATTTTACTTTTGTTTTGCTTTTCATAAACCTTGTTCTTTTTACTCCATTTCACCCCTCACCCATCTGAAGCTGTTATGTTAGACTGACTTCAGGTTTGGCAGAATTATGCTTAATATGAGAGATGTGCCATTAGCTGACCACATTGCTAAAAATACCCATGCAGTGAGAATTGAAAAAACATTTATTTTCTTAGCATAAAACCTGCTTCCCAAGTTACAGCTCTGCTTTTCCAGATTAACCCCGCTTACCCGTGCTGAAATCTACCAGCACTAATGTGAAATGGAAGACTCAGAACTGCAGACCTTTCTGCTAGTGTAATGGGACCTGCTTTTCCAGGTGGATGCCAGCGTTTATGCATTTGCTGTCTGGTTCCTTCCCCGCATCTCGTATGCTGCCCTCAGTGTACCGACTTTCGCAAACCCTAACTGAGTCCTGTTATGTGGTAGACACTGGGAATACAGGTGCGAATCAGACACAGTCTCGGTCTTCAAAGACCTCATGTCTACAGATAGTCAAACAAAGAATTGTAATACAGTTGACTCTTGGACAACACAGGTTTACTGTGTATGGGTCCACTTATATGCAGCTTTTTCAATAAGTAATCTAAATGTATTTTCTCTTCATTATAATTTTTTAACAACATTTTCTTTTCTCTAGCTTACTTTATTGTAAGAATACAGTATATAACACATGTAACAGGCAAATGCATGTTAATTGACTCTTGATGTTATTGGTAAGACTTCTAGTCAGTAGCAGGCTATTAGTAGTTAAGTTGTAGGGGAGCTGAGTTATACACAGATTTCCAACTGTAGGGTGTCAGCGCCCCTGTGTTGTTCAGGGGTCAGCTGTATGCTGGGATAAGTCTTAAAAGTGTTTGGCCATTATTTTGAGCAAAAGAAGCCACACACAAACAAGCAGATACTCTATGATTTTATTTATATGAAGTTCAAGAATAAGTAAAATTAATATATGCTAATAGAAGTCAGAAAAATTGTTGTGTCTGAGAGGGGGATGTTGGCTGGGAAGGCGATGAAACTACAAAAACACCTTCAGGGGCAATACTGGTGGCGAACATGTGGGTGTGTACATGCTGAAAAATCATCAAGTTGTTCACTTATGATTTATGCAAATTACGTAAGTTATACCTCTGCATGAAAAAGAAAAATAATGATATTTTTATAGACCTATGGAAACAGCTACAATTAAAAAGAAACTGAATAAATACCTGACTTGTAGAGAGCTCTCAGTGGTTAGTTGAAGGAAAGCATTGTTGCTAATGAAGTCATTGACGTTTTCTGTTTTAATTTTTCCTATGCATTCAAAAACATCTGAAAATAAGATAGAGTATTATATAACATACTGGTGTTTTATTTATATGGCATTCTCCAGCTTACATCTGTTCTTTGCCTCTGTCGTTCAGTCCTTAACGCTAGACTTGAGTGAATCTCATTTTGTCCTGGTGGAATGCTTTTTCTACCAGACATGCTTTTGTGAGTCTGAACTGGCCTGAGGTGGTTGACATGTTAAGAATAAGTTAAGAGTGATCTGGGAAGGCATTTCCTTTAGCCAGTTTCATCGAGATATTGAGACTGTGGCAGAAAGGTACACGGGCAAGTGTGGGCAAGTCCAGTCCCATCTCTCGACTTCAGTTCCTTTGTCCATAAATTTAAGGGAGAAGAAGTGTAGGTTCTTCCAAAACTTTTGATTTTTAAAAAATTTAGACGTCTGAGACCCATAAATAGGCAATATCTACAAAATGTGTTTTTCTTGCTTATTTGGCAGGTCTATTAATGTAAGGGAGGAATGAAATATTTGTTAATCACCTATGCTGATGTTTCACATTCCATGATTTAAAAAAAATAAACGCCACATAAACATGATGAATTAGTGCTATTATAATTTTTGCTTGTTCTTCTCTTTAAGACCTGAAGACCTTTTTTTGACCTAGAATTCATATGTCTAACCATATGTCTATTCCAGGTAGAAATAATCAAGTACTTACTAACCAGTGAGCCTGAGTAGCTTTCTAGAATTCTGTAATCGTAGAGACATAGTTCCAAAAGACCCATTCCCCCAAGCCTGGGCATGTTTGCCTTTGAAGAATGGTACATGTGGGAGGATGGGGGAGGATGGGCGTAGGAAGATAGACACCAGTTTTAAGATAGAAGATGGCTAGAGGTAGGATGATCAGTCAATGGGGAAATAACTGCCAATGCAAAGAATCCAGTCCTTATTGGACAGCCCGTATCTTGTGGTCACGTTTTTTTTGGCATGTAGCTAGGGTCCCAACTAAAGAGTGGTGGCGAGGAAGCTGGTGACCATAATTCCTAGCTACAAGACAAACTTACAGGTGACTATTCTCTGTAAATTGACCTGATTTCTCTGGGAAGCATAATTTCAAGGCTTGCCTAGAGTGCTTTTTTTTTTTTCAATACAGGGAATTAGATTTCTTCAAATTGCATCTTATATATCTGACATATGACATGTAAAGTTACACTTATTGTTGCATATCATCACTATAAATATACAGGGTTTATGATTATAGACATAAAATTAGGTTTTTAGTTATTTAGAGTGGACATCTTTACTTTCCTAGCATTGTTTCTTGTATTTCTCCCCATCCCTCCCACACTTTCTCTCTGTGTATGAATATGTGTGTGTGTGTGTGTGTGTGTGTATACACACACACATATATGTACATATGTATATATAGTGAGGATACCTTGGGGATGGGGTAGAAGTATCAGATTTTCTGGGAGCATATGTATTTGAAAAAGCATATTTAATATTTTTGAAAACATGAAAACTACAAACTGCAAAATAAAACTCATATATCCTCTTGAGAGCATAAATAATCGAAAAACACTGTTTTAAAGGGTCATAGTGTCAAAGCAGGAAGGGGACCTTGAGATTGTTTTAGATTACTCATTGTAGTTCTTTAAAGTTTTTATAGTTCTTTAATGTAAATTTCAGTTGAATCTAACATACATAATTGTACAGCTTGATGAATTTTCATGAAGTGAGCACACCCATGTAACCAGTTCCCCGGTTAAGAAACAGAATATTACTGTTATCCCAGAAGTCTACATCCCTTTTTGCTAAAAATGTGTGCCATTCCCCACTCATTCTGAAAATCTCCGTAAGGCCCTTTTCCCCTCACTCCTCACCTGCAGTTGAAAATGATAGATCTAATCTTACAACCTGGTTTACAGATGAAGATTCTGAGGCCACAAGAGGTTAAAGCAACCTGGCAAGAGTGACCACAGAGAGGAGATGAGGAAGCAGGGGCAGGAAACTAGTGTACAGGGTGGGCAACAGAAGGTTTACAGTTGTGAGCCTATGAGACAGAGTTTATTCTTGTATTATTTACTAACTGTTGTGTTATTTTCTGTACAAACAACTATAAACCTACTTTTGCCCCACCCTGTATATCAAAGACCTATTTCATTTTAGCACTTGGCTAGTGCTTTATGAACTAATTGATTTAATTCTCCTACACATGCTTATATGCTTATCTTCACTTTGCCAATGAGGAAAGTGAAGCTCGGAGAATAACTTTCTCAAGATTGTATATCTAGGTAGATACTAGGTAGAAGTTCCAGACTGAAACAGATCTTTTGATTGCTGGAGCCTGTATTCTCTTTGCTACCATATACTGCTTCTCAGGTATGAGAAGGGGGGGCGAGTGGGGAAGATTATTTTTGTTGCTGTTATTATTAACACTTGCATTGCCAGATTGTACGTAGAGCTGCATTTGACAAATATCACTTCACTTAATACCTCTGTTTTCTCCCCTCCCCTCTCTCCCACCTGTCGTTCAGTGCTTCAGGCACCGTGTACACTGCAATGGATGTGGCCACTGGACAGGAGGTGAGTATATGAGACCCACGATTGCTCCTTCAGCTCTACTGTTTCTTTTTATTTTTGGTTAAATTTAACCCTTCCATTTAACCATTTGGCTCAGTAGGGACTCTTTTAGTTTCTTACTATAGCGCACTAGAACCAAACAGAGGAGTAACATGATGAGACAGATTTCGGGAAAAGTCACTGTGGCTACAGTGTGGTGAACAGAGTGGAGGAGGTAAGAGTGGGACAGGTGAGTCAGGAGGTTACTATGAAAGTTGAGCTGAGAGAGGATGGTTTGGACTAAGGTGGTAGCACAGTATAAAGGGGAGAAGTGGATGGATTTGAGAGGCACTTAGGTAGATTTGGCAAAATTTGGTGATTGGCTCAATGTGAAGATGACTCACAAGTTAGTGATACTAATCAGGGAGAAGGAAAAAAGGTGGAAGTACAGGTTTGAAGGAGTTGGATGCTGCCTGAGAGATCTTGTAGACCTGCCAAGTGAATAATTGTTTATACAAGTTTGGTGCTTGGGAGAGAAATCTGATACAGAAGAGATTTAAACACATGTCTCTTGACTCCTAATCAAGTTGATCTTCCATTACTCTGTGCCCAGGATTCCAGTAGACACTGAAGTCCTCATTTGGAAGTACCTCTTTGTTTTTCTCATTTCATTAAGTTGGGAGAACCTTACCGCCGAGACCTGCTGACTCAGGATGTTATCTTCAGCAGAAGGAAGCCATGAAGGGAATAGAGAGTATTTAGGGTTTCCTTACATTCCAGTCATTGGATACAGAGTGAGGATGCTGGCAGGTGGGCTGTAGTTGGGAGCTGCCTGGGCAAGTTCATAGTTCACAGAGCACTGGGGCTCAGAGATTGAGAGCGTTACCTCCTGTTCCATTGAAAATAGTGCCAGGCTCCTCTGCCGGCTTATGTACATTTGGTGGTTGGAATCCTCTGGCGCATGGAGAAGTCATGGTTAATAGGGACAGGCTATATCTCACTGCATTATTGGGAGTCATTTGCAAGTGTCTAAGCCAAATATTGAGACTCCATTGAGGGTAGGTCAACTTTTTAAAAATATCATCATTATGATTAAGGATTTATTCCTTGTTCTTTGAGGTAAGAATTTAGCAACCTAAATGTTTACTTTTAGTTACTTACATAACCTTGGAAAATTTGACCTCTCTGAGTCCGAATTTTATTTATTTATAAAATGTGCATGACAATATAAACCTCACAGGAGTGTTGAAAGAATTCAGTAAAGCAATGCATGTGAAAATACATAGTAAACCTTAAGAACTACATACCCATTTTATTTGTACATATTTATTCTGTGCAGCATTTACTGAACACTTGTGCTAAGGATAAGAACTTGGTGAAAGTTCAGTACTGTGTAAGCACTGAGACGTTACAGTCATGTATCAGTGGCTTTTTGGAAGCTGTGAAACCAGGGAGATCCTGGTCGGGCCAAGATCTCATTGTCCTTGCAGCCCTTTGACCCTCCCCAAAGGCCCTCAATAAAATGGTTTGATCCCCTCTCTGCAAAAATTGTATATGAATATAAGAGACCATACTTTCCATTGTATACCTATAAAAGGCTTATAGTGCTGACCTGTTAAAATCGTGGGGAAGGAAGGAAGGATGGTATCATTGTGCCCATTTTAAATATGGCGAATTGGAGGCAGAGATAGAAGAGAGGCTATGACAATCCTAACAAGAACCCTATGAGGAAGGTAATGTTATTTCCTTTCTACTAATGAGGAATTTGAGGCTCAGGGAATTAAAATAACTTTTTAGGGTTGTATGGTTAATAAGGACGGGCTTAGAAACTTTTGATTCTAAAACCTAAACATTTGTTTTCTGGGCTGCAAGGCCACTGCAGAGCTGAGGTTAGGCACTAGGGCCCCTTGTCACGTTTCTGGCCTCTTGGGCCTCACAGCCCTTAATGGGAGGCAGGCACATGGTGCGCACTTCCTGGAAGGCTGGGAGGCTGCACGTGTGAGAAGGTGGCCACAGGAAACAGAAACTTGACTTCACTGTGCGCCTGCCTTGTGGTTACAAAACTATGAATGGAAGCGAGTCCATTAGGGCGGCTAATGCAGTGTGGTCAGGAAAGCCTCATTTCCTGCCCCAGGGAATACAGATCTATAGTGGAGTGGGCAGGATACTCTCAGGCTCTGTGAGTGAGTGCCCACTGGGGGCCGTCCAGCTGGGAGGAGCAGAGCTATTGTCCGTCACCTGTATGTAGGAAGGTTACTGTGTTAGTGCTGGGATGTCTTACAGTTACAAATGCAACAATTATTGCTCAAGCCCATTTTTTAGAGGAAATGTGTGTAGAATAGACTGGAAGAGGCTTTGGAGTCATATGGACGTGTGAACACTGATTATGACTTCAGGCAATTTTCTTGTAATCCTTACCTGAAAATGCAGATACCAATTTTCACTTGGCAGGGTTGTTGTTAGGTTTTGATGAAATAGTGTAAGTAAGAGCATCTAACATAGTGCCTGGTACACAGTGGCACTCAGTAACTAGTAGCCATGGGAGAGTGGCTGGCTTTTGCTGTTCCTGTGGATGTTGTCATTCTTGCTGCTCTGTGCCAGGTACTTATCAAGTGCAGCTATTGCTGAGATTAGCGTTTTCATTGTTGCCTTACTTTATTATTTAAATTTCTTTTTATAGATGAGTAACATATTGGCCACTATTTCATTTAGTTCTCAAAGCAGTCCTGTGATGTAGGGAATCAGTGTTAGGATTATAATCCTTAGTGTATTGATGAAGAGACTGAAGAGACTTGTGATTGGTCAAGGTCAGTCAGCGACAGACTCAGCCCTAGAGCTTAGGTCCCAAGAGTTCAGGCTCAGTTCTTTTTCTGTGATGCGAGTGCTATCTGGTGGCCTGCATATGAGGGATCTGAGTAGGTGAAGGGTGTGTAGCCTAGGCCATAGTCAGTAGTTGTTAAAAAGGATCCCCGATGTCCTGCCACTACCTCTGTTATCCTCTGCCTGCCTCTCTTCTTCCTTTCTGCTGCCAGCAGTGACTTCTGTGAGGCTCATAAGTACTGTTCCATCCTCCAAGATGACCTGAGGAACTCCAAGGCACTCCTTTGGCTGAAAATCTTAACATGTGAGGGCTTACTATACTTAAAGTAATATGTCTTTAGATCAGTGTGTTACCCTTCAGACATTAGGAAAAACTGATCATCAGCATTAACAGAAAGCTGCAGCAGACCAGAAACCCAGCCTGATAGGACACCCTACTCCAAAGCAAATGGAAGGAAGGTGATTAAAATGCTTAAATGAATTATTTCTACTCTATTGATGAACTAGATCTCTGTAGAAACTGCCTATACCTGACTTGAAGAAATAATAATTTTTTATTAATAAGGATTAATAATAAGAATTTTTTCCTATAAAATTTTGAATTATTCATCCTTCACATTTTTTGCTACTTCTGAAAAGACTAATTTAGTTGTTCTATTAGGTATTCATGTTCATGTTTATTTATTTTTATTTTTATTTTTTAAAGATTTTTATTTATTTATTTTTAGAGACAGAAGGGAGGGGGAGAGAGAGAGAGAGAGAAACATCAATGTGAGGTTGCTGGGGGCCATGGCCTGCAACCCAGGCATGTGCCCTGACTGGGAATCGAACCTGCGACACTTTGGTTCGCAGCCTGCGCTCAATCCATTGAGCTACGCCAGCCAGGGCTCATGTTCATGTTTATTAAGCAGAAAAAGACAAACTATATTTAGGGAATTAACATTCAGCAAGTAATTTAAAGTCTACTCCTATGGTGCAGAGTAGCCTGTTACTGATGGTTTTTGTGGTTTAAAAATAAAGTACATATCACCCCACTGAGTTCTCTCTTCCCCTTTTCATTTCCATAAACATTTGTTGAGTACCCACTGTGTGTCAGGCCCTGTGCTTGGCACCAGGGACTCAGAGCTTTCAGTGAATTCTCAAGTTTCTAGATACACACATCCTAACTAATCATCATACAAGGCAGAATGTGGTATGTTTCGTGAAAGAGGTGTATGTATGATCTTATGGAGCTTTAAGGAAGGGAAAAGCCTATCTGGTTTGGAGAATAAGGTTTCTTTTGTCTTGACACAAAGTATAAGTAGTTTTTTTTTTATAAGTAGCTTTTGAACGTGTGAAATTGATGCAAGATACTCAGGTCGCAAAATATATGAAGAAATACAGCAGGAAGTAGAATAGGGTCAGATCATGAGAACTTGGATATTGGGCTGAGGGGTATTACTACGCAAACAGGAACCATCTATGGTTGTGGTGTTTTTGTTGTTGTTGTTTTATTTTTCAGCAAGGGAAGTGTTATCAAATGTGTGCTGTGGGGGGAGATTAATCTGGTCATGCGTGCAGGATAAATTGGCATCACTTTTGAGAGTTCTGATCCTGGCTCTGCTAACTAAATAGCTGTGTACGCAAGTCACATGTCCTTTCTGAATCGCCATTTCCTCGTCTGTCAGAAAGGGTCAATAGTAACGCTGAACTCGGTGCCTCTGAGGATTAAGGGAAGTAAACTTGAGAACACCTAGATAGTATATTACACAGAAGAGATGGATGCAAAAGTGCCTTAGAAACTAAAGTATATCTTTATGTTTGTATTATGTGGAAACGGATTTTATTTATATAGACAAAAAGCCTATCAAGATCTTTTATTTTTTGATATACATAGAAAACATAGGGGTCTTACCCTCTTTTTTCTTCTCTCTTAACCTGGTCAACTGATTTGTCTTTTCATACCAAGTTCAAAAAGCCATCTCCCTCTTTATGAAGGCTCTGCCTACACTGCCAGATTTAAAGAGTCCTTGCCCTTTTTGTGTGTCTCTGTAGCACTTTGTATGGACTTTTGTTATAGCACACCACTTTCATATTGTGATTTTTAAAGTATTTTATAATATAAATATTTTATTTAATAGCAAGCTTGACCCTCAAGTTTTGGTGCACATCAGAATCTTCCAGAGGGTTTATTAAAATACACCATTTCTGATTCAGTAAGTCCGGGTAGGTCCTGAAAATTTTTATTTCCAAAAGTTTCCAGATGACGTTGGTACTGCTGGTCTAGAGACCTCGTATTGAGTACCAGTGGTCTATGTGAATAAATTATGAACTCTTCAAGGGTAGGACCATATCTTATTCATCTCTCTCTGCTTAGTGTTCATGGTCTGATACTTAGTAGGTGCTCAGTAAATGCTGAGTGACTCTAATTGCATATTCAATTCATTCTGATTTCAGGTGGCCATTAAACAGATGAACCTTCAGCAGCAGCCGAAGAAAGAGCTGATTATTAATGAGATCCTGGTCATGAGGGAAAATAAGAACCCAAATATTGTGAACTACTTGGACAGGTATGGTCAGGTCCTGTCAGAGACGTAGGGCCTTTGGGACTGACAGGTGGTAGAACTGTTAAAGAAGAAGGCAACCGCAACACTTGGAACTGCCTCCATTTAAGAATCTTTTATGATGCTTATAGCCCTATGCCCCCCACCCTGCATACTGCTGAACACCTCTGGTCGCTGCACAGTCTTTCTGGGTCAGGCAGAACACTCCCACCCTGTAGCTCCTCACAGCAGGTCATTTGTTCTGCCCCCGAGAGGACCTTCAGCCCTTCTGCCTGCATCAGACACGTAGGCCTTTAAATCATTCTGCATCCCAGATCTTTCTCATCATGTTCACCCTCCCGAATGACTTGTAGTTTGTCTGTATCCTGGTAAAATGCGACACTCAGTATTTTTATTTAAGATTTGACCATAATGGAGAGAGTGGGACTTCTCCTTTGTTCTAAACTCAGTGCAACCTAATGATTTCATTCACTATTTTGTTTCTTTTTTTAGGAGGCCTGCTTCATTATTGACCATTAGTAGGGTTGTTGTCAATTAAAATCTCTGATCCTTTTCATTTTCTTTTTTTTTTTTTACATGAGCTTGCCTTAAACTGGTAATGTAGAACTTTTTAGTTTCCATCATTAAATCCCATTTTTTAGGCTGTTGTTCCAGCCCATCGGAATTCTGTTCTTCAACCTAGTAACAGTGGTTGTAATTGGCATTTGTGTTATGCTTTACTTGTGCAACAGGGTTTATTTTCTAAGAAACAGGTTCATAGAAGTTAATAACTAGTCCAAGGCCAGTATATCAGTAAAGAGCAAACGAGGGTTTTGGATTTGAATATCCCAGCATCCATGCCCTTTCCATCATGTCATGCTCTTTTCTCCCATCTGTGAAAAAAAAAAATGAACTTCTTCCCTGGGTTTCAGAGAGCACAGGTGGAGGTGATTTTGATCTAAGTCTTGGATTTTAATTCCTTCACTATTTATATTACATGACCAATTAGATTTCATTTGTGCCAGATTTCTTGTTCCGCACTGAAAACAGTGGTAAGCTTCAGTGTCTCTACAGAGAAAAGGAGTTGGACTTTGACCTTCCCAACCATGACATCAGTCACTATAGAGAAAAAAGCCACCTCCTCTCTGGGTGTGGTTGTCTATGATGTGGGTCATGACAGACTCTGAAGAATCCTCTGAAAGTTATCACCTTCTCATCTCTTTTAAGAACTTATTATACAGAGAATATAGCTTTGAAAAACTACTGGCGGCAATAAGTATACCAGATTTATTTCTATATGGGGCTCAGGATAAGGAAAAATGAAAACTGTCCAATAAATGTATGGCCTGCCCCATAAAATAGTGAGCCCCTTCCTCGTCACTGGAGGTATCTCAGTAGTGACATGCATGACCATGTTGTTGAAGGAATTTCTCTTCTGGGAATGGGATTAGGAGATTTATATATTTATCGATTATGCTTTTGCTGGTGTATCTAGAGGCTTAAACTGTGAACTCAGGAGAAAATAAAGCTCAGTCTATGCCCTCAAATATCTCCTACTCGGCTGTGGAAAGAAAAGTTCGTAGGAGCTTGTATGGGAGGACAGAAGTGGGCGGCCTTAACCTGAGCATTCAGTGAGGCTATTGCAACTGAGAGTCTGGTTTTCGTGAGTTCCCGGAGGAGAACCTCACCCATATTTGTTCCTCTCCAAATAAGCCATGCACAGAGCCCTTATCTAAAGACACTGTTTTTGAAGGTCCCGTGGCACAGTGTGCAGCTATGAAGTATTCAACACAGCCTGGCTCCGGACTGCATTGCTGTAGATCTGTGCCGGGTAGATGGGCTCTGCTTCGGAAGTGTTTGGAGATAGCCCCTTGGACCCTCATATTTATCCCCCCAATCAGTCCAAAGGACATGTCTTTTGGATGTGCTGGGAGGGAGGCCATAACTGTTTTATTGTTGTTGTTGTTGTTGGGCGGGGGCAGAGTCAGGGAGGAAATAGATTCATGTCAGTAGGAGGGTTTGGAGGGCTTTTACCAGTCCTGAATTCTCTTTTGGTCCAAGTCCCAACAGTCTTATGTCTCAAAAGAGATTATTGAATAAAGACTTAATTTGTCATATTTGTTCTTTATGGAAATTTAAAAACTACAAGACTGCTAATTAGAAAGAATACCGAATTTTACGAAAGGAGGACTAGATTCATAGTCAAGAGAATGAGACACAAATCTTAGCGTTTGTATGAGACCATTTGTACTTTTCCAACAGTGTCCCTCCCTACCCAGCAGCAGTCCCGCTCGCAGGGTGAAGATCGGAGACATACCACACTGCGCAAGCCAATCCAAATAGTTTCTTTGTCTGAAGCTAGCGGAAGAATCCGTAGGGTTCTGGACTATCCTTGTTTTCATTTGTCTTATTCTACAGCTAAAGATATTAACCAGATAGGCTAAGTGATCTTTTTATTACATAACAGGACTGAGTGATCTGATCTGTCAGTGAAACTGGGTTCTCACTGAGGTCACACTCAGAATGTCTTTAGGGATGCGGTGCTGACTGGCAGCCCTCGGCTTCCCAGAAGAGGCGATGGCTCTGCAGCCCGGCTGGCTTCACTCCATTCCTGGAATTGGAGATGCTCAAAATGGAGACCGTTGTCAGCATAATGACTATGTTTATATAACACTATACAGCTTTTAAATAGCTTTTATAGCCATTATATCTTTTAATATTTACAGTTATCTTTTATTTTACCCATTGATTTATTCAGTAAATATTGGCATCTACTGGTGCTGGACTCTGGGGATCGAGTCTTGAACAAGACCCAGGACTTGGGCTCATGGTCTCAGATCTAACAGAACTCTCAAGGAGGTGGTGCGACTTTCCCTAATATTGGTAACAAGGATTCCAAATCCTGTCCTTGTCAAATGGTTGGGTGCTCTCTGCTTTGGTGCTTCTGTGTGGGAATCATGTCTAATTTTAGGAGGGATTACTATGTGTTGTGATGAAATATAATTTTATATTTCATATCTCCAGCCTAGTGATTGTTAGTCCTGCCCTTTGGGACTTCACAGAATAGTTCACTTTGTTTTCTCTGGGTGAATCCTTAAGAGAGATCAAGTTAGTAATTCTGTCCCCTGGATTCTGCTTTTTTGCAGCAATCAGAAACCTAGACTCTTCTGGAGCTGATGAAAATGTGGTTCACTTTGTGCTTAGTGTTTGAAATCCATTGCTGTGGCTCATTATACTCTGTTGCTTCTTACCCTTTATCTTTATCTGTACTCCTCCAGTTACCTCGTGGGAGATGAGCTGTGGGTTGTCATGGAATACTTGGCCGGAGGCTCTTTGACAGATGTGGTGACGGAAACCTGCATGGATGAAGGCCAGATCGCAGCTGTTTGCCGTGAGGTAACGCCAGCGGCCAAACCAGCCTTGAGCGGGATGTGGCCTCCAAGTCCGCATCTGTTAAAGTTCTACACCAGAGAGGGTCTCAGCCTGGGCACTGTGCGGGTGCGAGAAATTAGATGGGAAATGAGACTCTCCCACCATTCTCTTATTATACCTGTTTTGAAATTTCTATCAGCATTATTTTTTTCTTTAAAGATAGCTTTATTCTGATTATAAAATGATGTGCCCATTGTAGGAAAATTAGAAAGTACCAAAATATAGTCACCCATAATTTCAGTCCTTAAAGATAACTGCCGTACATACTTTGTAATATTTTCCTTATCTCTTTTATATGGATATACATTTTAATCATATTTATTTTGTTTTCTTCATGTGCTATGAAAATTCCTATAAAGCAGGGTAAGAAGGTAGTGACAGAAGAATTACTATTTTAGACAGAGTCATCAGGGAAGGCTTTGCATAGATTTGAATAAAGGATCTGAATGATATGAAAAGTAAGCCAAGCTAAAATCTAGGGTAAAATATTTGCAGGCTAAAGAAACAGAAAGCAGAGCTTGAATAGGCATTCTCCGTTTTCTTTATCGCTGTTAAATGTCTGAGGCCTATAGTATGCTGGCGGAAGAAGGGGAAGTCCTCTGCAAGGGCTTGGAGCCACACTCGGAGGACAGCCACATTTTCATAAAAGCAAGAAGATGAAGAGGATATTCAGAGAAATTGAGGATATTGCATGTTTTGCTGATAAGAGACTGGAACTTACAATTGCCCAGAGAAGGGTTTGGGAATTGGGGAAAGAGAAAATAGGATATTATATTAGGTTCAGAGTTTTATGCAGATTAGTCTAGTAAGTATGATTGGGGTTTGATGATGCAACGCCTGGAAGCATACAGATGAATTTTTTAAAAGATTTTATTTACTTATTTTTAGACAGAGAGGAAGGGAGGGAGAAAGAGAAGGAGAGGAACATCAACATGTGGTTGCCTCTCATGCACCCCTCTCCAGGGACCCGGCCTGCAACCCAGGCATGTGCCTCGACTGGAAATTGAACCAGCGACCCTTTGGTTTGCAGGCTGGTGCTCAATCCACTGAGCCACACCAGCCAGGGCAGAGGAATTTATGCAGTTGTGTATTTAATCAGTATTAGGAAACATAAAATCATGTGAAGTCAGCACTATCCTAGAAAATATGATCACCTTGGTATGGAAAACCCTGCAATCTAGAACAGGCATAATAGGTTAATAGAATTAACACAGGGATTCTTAGGAGATCTGACTTCTTTTCTGTACCACTAAGGCAGTGTTACTCAACTTTCTTTTCATATCTCTTCCCCTAACCCCAAAGAGCCTTTGAAGACATTTTTCTGTAATCACATTGTCCCCATGAAATCTTAATTCCATAGATATACTATGTTGAACATCTGTTTACATACTGTGGCCCTTTGGAAACCACAAACCATTGTAATATCTAAGATGTTTTTCATTAACCCTAGGAACCCTCTTTCACTTAAAAATATTAAAAATATTAAAATATTTTTATATTAAAAATATATGCATGTGTATTTGAGGATGTAAATTTGCCTCAAATTGTTTATTTTTGAAATGGAGATTCATACTGTATATAAGTTAGGGGTGCCATATAGATCAAAAAGCACTTGGAAGAATTTTGAAATGTTACATAAATAGGTGGCATTACTGTTATCCTTGAGTTCTAATAGAGATCATCCCTCTTTTTAAACATAGCTTTGTTGATAGAACAGCTATGGTGCTTTTACACAATGGAGTACTGCTTGGCCATAGAAAAGGGAAATTTTACCCATTGCGACAGCATGCATGGACCTAGAGAACATTATGCTAAATGAAATAGCCAGTCAGAGAAAGACAAATACCATATGATTTCACTCATATATGAAATCTAATAAGCAAACTGAACTAACAAGCAAAATAGAGACAGACTCATAGGTTGAGAGCAAGCTGACAGCTCTGAGGGAGGGGACTTGGGTGGGTGGAGGGTTTGAGCAAAAAAAAAAAAGAGAAGGAACTCAGGGACACACAACAGTGTCAGGAAAAAGGGAGGTGGGTGGAGATGGAAGAGGGTATGAAGGGATAAATGGTGATGGAAATAAATAAAAAAAGAAGAGCTTCATTGAGATACAATTCACACCCTGTATAATTCACCCATATAATGTGCAGATGGTCCCTGACTTTGATGGATCCACTTAAAATGTTTGACTTTATAATAGTATGAAAGCAATATGCATTCAGTAGAGACCATACTTTGAATTTTGATTCATCCTATTAAAGTGTATAATTTTATTATTTTTGGTATATTGAGTTGTGCAACAACTATCATTATCATCTATTTTGTCAACCCCAAAAGAACCTCCATATCCATTAGCAGTCATTTTTCACTCACCCCACTCCCTGACCCTCTCAGCCTTATGTAACCTATTTTCTGTAATCTATTTTCTGTCTAGATTTGCTTGTTTTGGACATGTCATATAAATGCAGTCATACAGTATTTGCTTATTTGAGACTGGCTTCTTTCACTTAGCGTAATGGTGTGAAGGTTCATCTGTGTTAAAGAATACAGCAGTATTTTATTCCTTTTATTAGCAAATTAGATTCTATTTATTTATCTGTCCATCAATTGATGGACATTTGGGTCATTACCACTTTTTGACTACTGTGAATAATGCTGTGAACGTTCATGTACAAGTTTTTGGTTTAATGTATATTTTAATTTCTCTCGGGTATATGCTAGGAGTGGAACTTCTAGGCTTAACATTTTGAGGAATGGCCAAACTGTTTTCCATAGTAGCTGTACCATTTTATAATTCTGCTAGAAGCAGAAGTATTCTGCTTTCCCCTGGTACTCCCCTTCCTCCCCCCATACTCCGGTGACTGTCAGTTTGTTCTTTATTTCACTGTCTCTGGTTATATTTTGCTTGCTTATTTGTTTTGTTGATTAGGTTCCACTTATAGGTGAGAACATATGGTATTTGTCTTTCACTGCCTGGTTTATTTCACTTAGCATAATGCTCTCCATTTCCATCCATGCTGTCAAGAAGGGTAGAAGCTCCTTCTTTCTTTCTCCCATATAATATTACATTGTGTGAATGTACCACAGTTTTTTGATCCACTCTTTTACTGATGGGCACTTAGGCTGCTTCCAGCACTTGGCTATTGTAAATTGTGCTGCTATGAACATTGGAGTGCATAGGTTCTTTTGAATTGGTGTTTCAGGGTTCTTAGGGTATAGTCCCAGCAGTCGAATTGCCAGATCAAAAGGCAGTTCCATTTTTAGTGTTGTTTTTTATAAATCATTACAAAATCCTTCCCATTCTTCCTCAATAGTTTTTTTTGGAGCCTCAGGTTCTTTGCCAAGTATCTAATGCTCTGTAAAAAAAAACTCCAAAATATGTTAGAGGAACTCATGTAGTGAAAGAAAACTATTATAATGTATGTTATAATAAGGTATAATAAATAAGGAATATTATAAGAAATTCATAAGGCAGCATGGAATATTAAAAGAATGCTTAGCCAGGAGACAGAAGACTAGAGTCTAGACCTGTCTATGCCACTGGTTTAGAGCAGGTCCCTTTTCTTGTTGGGGGGGCCTCACTTTCTTTATTATAGAATTAGGAGGGCGGATTGGCTGGTTTTCTGTAAGTCCTTGTATTATATGTCCTTTCTTTCTCCCACCCTCTCGCCACTTCCATAGTGCCTGCAGGCTTTGGAGTTTCTGCATTCCAACCAGGTCATTCACAGAGATATCAAGAGTGACAACATCCTGTTGGGAATGGATGGCTCTGTCAAGCTCAGTGAGTAGGAGTGATACCACTTCTTTTCCTGGTGGGACCCTGTCTTGTGGGATGTTATTCCTATAATGGTAGCTACAGAACTTACCAAATAATCTATTTATTTTGCTGTTTAGTTCCTGGGATATACAGGATCTTTATCTTAATCAGCACTATATAGGGTGTCATTTTTTTCATTCATTTAGAAATTTAGCCAAAAAAATTTGCTGAATGCCCACTATGTGCTTCTGATGGGCACTGAGGACATTTTTGTCTGTCTTCAAGTAGTTCTCAGTCTTATGAATGAAACATGAAATATGTAATTACAAAAAGAGGTTTAATGTAATTTTTACCATTCTGTCATTCATTCAGCAAACTTTTATTTAATGTCTATGATATCCCAGGCCTTCTGGGAATAACAAGATGAGTAAGAAGACGTAGTCATTCCTGTCAAACTCCTTGTAATTTAAATAAACATATATTTGCAATGTAATCTAAATGAACCGCAGGCAGAAAATTGTTACAGACCAACAGTCCAGACAGACACGCTGTGTCACGGGTGGATGGACAGCTGATGGGAAGACTGTTAGCAGCCTCTGTTACGGGCACAGGGTGAGGAGCTGATAAAAGCAGGTGATTAGAATTTAAGTCTGGGACTCATGCCTAGAAAATAAAGCAAGGGCCTAGTTGCCGGATTTTGGGATATGAGAATGGTTTTCAAGAAGAATTGGGGCAAGTAACCAAGGCCAAAATGGGCAGCTTGGATTCCAATGCCTAGTCCTGCTGGCTTGAGGATAGGTAAGAGACCAAGGTGATGTTTGTTACATTCCTCCTATTTCTCTTCAAGAACAGGGGACAGGGTAGGAGCTAGACATGAAGGTGGCAGTTATGTGACTCCAGCTTTGGGGGGACAGGAATTGCAGCAGGTGGGAGTGAGACAGAGCTTGACACCTAGAGGTACAAGTATAATTAGTACTCATGGAAGAGTACCCCAAACATAAGTCCTTTCCTTCTTCTCTTTTCTTTTCCTAGCTGATTTTGGGTTCTGTGCCCAGATCACCCCAGAGCAGAGCAAACGGAGCACCATGGTGGGAACTCCATACTGGATGGCTCCGGAGGTGGTGACACGGAAAGCCTACGGGCCCAAGGTTGACATCTGGTCCCTGGGCATCATGGCCATCGAAATGATTGAAGGGGAGCCCCCATACCTCAATGAAAACCCTCTGAGAGTGAGTTTTGCTAGTCCCATTTCAAGATGTTTGGGCTGTTTTCTGTAGTCCCAGGAAACGGGATTCAGGCTCTTCTCTGTGGCTTTCAACCTGGATCTCTCTTTTCTGGATAAAATCAGACACTGTTGAATTTAAAGTATAAATGCTCAAAGAAAAAAGATATTAGCAGTCACTCATCATTTACTGTAGCATTCAATGACTGAGTTCCTATCATGTATAGGAAACTGTTCTAATGATAATAAAACAAATCAGCATATAATAACAGAAGGTAAGTGCTGTGAAAAAAAAAGCAGAGTAAGGAGTACAAGAGAGTAATGAGGGAAAGAGGGAGAAATGTGCTTTTATTTAGAGCAGAGAAGGAAGTCCTCTCTTATAAGTTATTTGGGCAGAAACCTGAAGAAATAAAGGAGGAAGCCATGAGGTTAATCTAACCTAAGAATTTCCCAGGAATCCAGTATACTGAACACTTGATTTGAAAACATGTTTGTTGTACACAGGGGGAACCAAGGAGGCCAGTGTCTTGGAAGTGGGTAAGCAGGGTGAAGAATGGTAGACAAGGTCACAGAACTAGCTGGGAGTCAGATCAGGTGAGACCCTCTGGCCATTGTGTAAACTTGGCTTTTATTGTGCAAGAGATTGGAAGGCAATGGAGGATTTTGAGCTGAGGCATAACATCATCGGATTTATGTTGTAAAACATCATATTGGCTGCTTTTATGGAAAATAAACTAAAATACTGTTGTGGTCGTTCAGGGAAAAGTGGTAGCTTGAACTGTATTTGTAGGAGTGGAAGTAAAGAGTGGTTGGACTCAGGAAATATCTTGCACATCTAGCAGGCAAGATGAATTGGACATTAGAGAAAGAGGAATCAACAATGCTATAAGATTTTGGGCCTTGATTGCAGAAAAAATTGGGTTGCCATTTACTGAGATGGTTGAAGAGCAGGCAGTTGGTTTTGAATGGGTTGATTTGAAGTGTTTATTAGACATCCAAGTGGAGATATTGAGTAGTGTTGGCATATGAGTTCAGAGTTCAAGGGTGAGAGGTCAGGAGTATAAATGTAAATTTATTAGTAGGCAATATATAGGTGGCTTATTTAAAAATCAGAGCTAGATGACAGATGAGATCACTCACCCAGGGAGTGAGTTTTGAGTACTGACCCCAGGGGCGCTCTTGTGTTTGAGGCTGGAGAAACTAACAACGGGGACCAAGGAGTTGCCCTCCTTGTAGGAGGACCGAGAAGTGCGTGTTCTGGAGACCAAGAGAACGAAGTGTTTCAGGGAAGATGTGTCACATAAGATTGATAGGTTGCATATGATAAGACAGAAGTAAGTGTTAGATTTCCCAACATCAAGATTACTGATGACCTTGATGATCAGTTAATTAGTAGAGTGATGTGAATGAAAGCTTAATTAGAGTAAATTCACAGGAGTGGAAAAATAAGTTGAGATGGAATGTATAAGCAATTTTTTAAGGAGTTTTTCTATTAAAGGGACAGAGAAATTGAACAATATGTTGAAGTGGAGTTGAGGGCGGGCTTGTTTTTGTGTGGATGATATAGCAATTTGTGTGCTGACTTAATGGAAAGGAGGAAAATGGTCGTCTACAAGAGAGAAGTTGACATCTGTAGGGGTGCTGTTCTTAAGTAGATGAGATGAGTTGAATCAAGTACTGAATTAAAGAGCATTGGATTAGTGTAAAGACAATTTATTTGTTGTAATAGGAGAGGGCACGCAAAGTATGTGAATACAGATGCAAGTAGGGTGGTCATTTTGGTCATGGGTCATGGGTCATTGTGAAAGTCATTCTTTCATTTTTTCATTTATTCCAACCTCCCAACCAGTGCAGGAATTCTGTGTGTTGTTGCTGATAGGTGGCCATCTAATCTTAACTGGATACCTCTTATTGGAAAGTGCTTCAGTGTACCGCATTGAAACTACCCAGCTTTGCCCTCTGAATCCACATACCACTCATCTTTCCCACCTCAGAATGACCTTGAAAATGACAATTAGTAGGGTGTGATAGAAATAAGACTGGGATACAAGTCAGAGGATGTGAGCTCACACGAACAGCACCATCCCAGGTCTATCTCTTTATGTTTCTGGACTTTATCTGTGAAATGGAGATGATAATTCTTGTCGTACCTATTGGGTTGGCCAAAAAGTCTGTTTAGTTTTTCCATAAAGTAAAAGACACATTTTCCATTTTCACCAATAACCTAATTGATTTGGATATTTTGAGTATGTCAGCTGTCTCCCACATTGTGTATTGTTGATTGTTCTCAATATCTTAATTTGATTGCTATCAGCTCCAACTGGTGACCCATGGAATATTGTCCAGTGAGAAATCTCCAGCATGAAGCTTTGCAAACCACTTTTGACACATTCCATCAGTCACAGTACCTTCTCCATACACTGCACAAACCTTTTTTGCATTTGAGTTGCGTTTTTCTCTTTCTTGAAATAATAAAGCAACATATGCCAAAAATGTTGCATATTTTCTTCCCTCTTCAATATTAAAAAGGCTATGCAAAAATTCACCAATTTTGATTAAAAAATGCATGCTGATATGACACCTGTCATAATGCAGTCTAACAAAATTGTTTCAAATGAAGTTAAAGACAACTAAGTGGTATCTTATGGAAAAAAACAAACTTTTTGGCCAACCCAATATTATCCAGAGTTATCATGGTCATTAAATGAGATAGAGCTTTGTAAGCACTTTGTGAATTGAAGTGTTGAGTGCTTGAAAAGGTTTAGTATCACTCTGTTGTTGTTGTTGTTTTGTTTGGTTTGTTGTTTTATTTTTCCCAGGAGATGCTTCATGTTAGGGGACTAAAAGGACGACAGGGAAACAGATCACTGCTTTATACAACATTTCCTTTTCATATTCCTTTCCTGCTCAAAGAGATCAGTTCTTAGATGTCTGAGAAATTATTTCTGAAGGCCCCAGTGATAATTTCCTCTAGCAAATTGGCAGATGTTTAACTCATCAGCCTAAGTGAATAATAAACCCTATAGATCTGTGATCAAGAATAATAAACCTTTGGGTCTATAACACACTTCATACACTTACAAAGTGCTTTCTAATATACTATTTTATTTTATTTCTGTAGATGTAGGATAAGCACTATTATCATCCCTATTTTACAGATGACAAAATTGGAAGTTCACTGGCTTGCATGTGGTCACATGGCTTTTAAATGTTAAACCTGATCCTTAGGTCATATTCTTTCCAGTATACCAAAGCTGCCTCCTTGTGTCTAGAGGCGTAAAACAGCTGACCGTATTTCTAGAGGGCATGTCTGGAAGCCTCTGTTGGAATCTAAGGTGATTCTCCATTTGTGTTGCCAGGCTTTGTACCTCATTGCCACCAATGGAACCCCAGAGCTTCAGAACCCAGAGAAGCTGTCAGCTATTTTCCGAGACTTTCTGAACCGCTGTCTTGAAATGGATGTGGAGAAGAGAGGTTCTGCTAAAGAGCTGCTACAGGTAATTCTCCCTGTGCAGGGAAGCATCTGATTCTTGAAATCACTAAACCAAGCCTTTTTTGCTTCATTTCTGTCTGTGAGGTACTGTGGGGTTATTATGGAACTAGGCTTCTCTCCTACCGCATTCCACACTCAACCTGTATTCCTAGGTTCCTAACCTTCTTCCTGGGCCTTTGTTCATGTTCTTCCTTTAGGCTCTTCTTCAGCCTATTACAACTCTCCATTCTCCTAGGCTCTGCTTTAAAACCTACTTTCCGAGCTCCTAGTGAACTTTGCCTGTATTTTTCTTGAGCACTTGTTTTGTTCTGCCTGATGTAGTCTGGCAGAGTTTGAGTCTTGGGGAGAAGAAGCTCTCTGACATGCAAATATTACAGAGTTATATTTTACTGAAAGATAAGCTCAAAAGATGCATTTTCAGTGAAGGATATCAGAGGACATAAGTTCAGGAGATAGTTAAGAGTGCAGCTTTTCAAGTCTTCCCAGTTTCGTTATTGGAAACCCTCTTAGATGGCAGCAGTGATACTCTGGCAGGCTTGGGAAGCCTACAGTCGGGGTTTTACCAAGTCTTTCATACTCCTGCCTGTTCATTCCTTAATATGCAGCATCGTTATTTCGTATGGCTGCAAAAACTACCTTTAGCAGGCCACAATATTTGGATTTAACGTTTATGTTTCAGGTACAATTTTTTTTATTACTAGGGCATTTTACTATATTGCCTATGGTGATTTAATAATAAGTATTGCAACTTTGTGGCTGTGATTAATCTGTAGGCATGCACAGCTAGTCATCTTTGTGTTATGAGGACCAAGAGCAACGAAGCAGGCAGGGCGGGGCAGGACTGACCACACTGCCCTGCATTAAAGTTAGTTATGATCATCTCTGTTTTTCCTGCTGGATTATAACCTCCATTTCATTGATTTCCAGGTCTCCTCTTATACCTAGGACCTAACTCAGAAGAGCTATTCAAAAAAAGTTTTTGTTAAATTGACTGGAATTGCTTCAAGTATTTACCTTCATTGAAATGTTACCCTCTGGAACATGTTTCTCATGCTTTGTAACTGGGGTTACTGGTTGAAGAGCACTGGTCTGTTAGATATGAGATCTTGGTTCTGCCAAGTGTAATCAAACAGTCTCTGGGATCCTTTGGGACTAAAAACCCCTTATAACAGTCAGTACAAATAGGATTCCTTTGCCTTTCATATGAGGTTTATTCTGGAAACCCTAGGCATTGGGAAATGTGCAAATACTATGTTAAGCCTGTGATTGGTGAAAATATTAATTAGGTACCAAATTATAGTTATTGAAAGATTAGTGCCCCCTAGAGTTTTCTTCCTGATATAATAACTAATATAAATACATTATATTGAATCTTTACCATACTTTATAATAACTCTGAGGGTTATAGCTTCTATTATTCCCTTTTTTACATGTGAGAAAACTAAAGATTCAAATGTTTAATAACTTTTCTATGATTATATAGCGAGTAAGCAGCGAATCTGGGATTTTAGCCTATGTTTTTAGGCTCTTAAGTTTGTGTTCTTGGCCACTGCACTTTTGCCTCAAACAGTGTTAAAACTGGAAGAGACTTAGGGTTTATCTAGTTCACTTTGTTCACTATATAGAGAAGGAAAGTGAAGCCTCCCAGCTTGGTGTTTGACATGCTGTTTTCTCAACTCAGAGGGTTGTAGAAGCACATGATCTGAGGACATTGGCTCTTTAACTTGTTCCTGTACATTGGAAATATTCAAAACCATGACTTTCAGAATCTAAAATAATGAAAGCTTCACATCTATTTCTTCTGTGCAAACACATGTGTGGATAGAAGTACATAGGGTGTTATGCTGGAATTCATATCTGCATGATTGAGCCTGATCTTTTATTCCTTTCATAATAATAGTCACTTCTTGGTCTAAGTACCTCTTTATCCCATCTCTGTCCAGAAGGCAGTTGAAGCAACTTCTAGCAGAGAATACGTATTTATGCCCATATACAACGTGGTTTAAAAGGGACTTCTAAGGATGGCAAAAAATCAAATATGCAAATAATTTGAGTTAAATGGTTTTGTTTAAACCTCAAATTTGGTTCTTAGCTTCCCGGCAGTCAGGGCAGGAAAGGAAATGTAACAGTTCCTGCATTTCTTACCAAATGAAGGAAACATCCCCATCTTCAAGACACTAAGATTTTTCACTACTTAAATGTAAGAAAAATCATTTTTAGTGAAGAGGCTTTAACTTACATACAGAATTGTTTTTTATAACAGTTTTGCTGAAAATATTGATGTAGTTTTCATATGGTGTTTTCTCCACAATGGTGTTCTTTGACAGTTGTGGGTGTGGCCCAAAGTACAGGCCAGTGAAAGTGATTTGGGAAAGGACCAAACTAGCGACCAAGACCTCACTGAATTCATTAGCTTAACTGGACTCAAGGGTAGCACAACAAACTATGAGATCAGTGCTCCTGAAGTGCAGTCTTGTAATGCACCATTGAGTCATGATAGTCACTACCTTCTCCCAGAAGTAATTATTATTCTAATTATCACTAGCTCAGCCTTAACCTAATATAACTTGAACTCTGTTGTATCTGGCTTCTTTCACCCAACATGTTTGCCGGATTCATCTTATTGTCAGTGTATCAATTGTTTATTTTTTTATTTCTGTGTAATTTTCTGTAGTATTTTATGACTATACCATTATTCACTCTTCTATTCTCTTGGACATTTAGGTTCTTTTTAGTTATGACTATTGTAAGTGAAGCTGCTGTGAACATTCTTGTGTGTGTCTTTTGGTGGATACACAAAATTCTTTCTCTTGGAAATATACCTGTGAGTGAAATTGCGAGGTTGTAGGATGGATTGTGTTTAGTTGAAGGTAGATGCTGCCAGTTTTCCTAAATGGTTTATCTTTTTTTTTTTAACCCTCACCCAAGGACATGCTTATTGGTTTTAGAGAGAGGGAGAGAAACATTGATCAGTTGCCTCTCGCACACGTCCCGAATGGAACTGAGCCCACAATCTAGGCATGTGCCCTGATCAGGAATTAAACTCATGGCCCTTCTGTCCACAGATGACACTCAGCCAGATGAGCCACACAGGCCAAATGTCCCTCAATTTGGGGATGATCTGAAGCTCTCCCGGTAGTATCTTGTGCAAACAAGGATACTCTTAACATCTTGTAATGGTTGCTGAGGAAGAGTGGTAAATAGTAATGTATATTTTGCTTTTTTTTTCTTTTCTAGCATCAGTTCCTGAAGATTGCCAAGCCCCTCTCCAGCCTCACTCCACTCATTGCTGCAGCAAAGGAGGCAACTAAGAACAATCACTAAAACCATGCTCACCCCAGCCTCATTGTGCCAAGCCTTCTGTGAAATTAATGCTCATTTCAGAAATTCCAGCCCCTGATGCTCTCTCCTCCTTGCCTTGCTCCTCCCATTTCCTGGTCTAGTGCTCTCAAGACTTTGATCTTTGAAAATCATGTGCCCAGCATTGAAGACAACTGAAACCGACTGATCGGATGATGGCCCTCTGAATAAGGAATTTCCTCCCAATTTGTGGATGTGAAGGTGGTTTATGATCAGGGCTTATATGAATAAACTCTTGGACTCCTATTTCTACATAGCAAAATCTTCTCCACGCACCACCTCCCCGAAACCCCAGCCAATCAGTTTTTGGCTATATAAATTTTTGGCTTTATAACATCAATTTGTAATTGATTGAAGTTTCTTTAGTGCTTGATTTTCTGTGACTGAACTGCCCAAACACCTTATTGTACTTGAAAGTTGGAACAGCTTGAGGAATGACATGGTGGTTGAAAATCTATCGGGGATATGAAATGGCTCCGTTTCCTGGACCGTGACTATGGCACAGCTGATCCTGACATGGGAGAGAGAGCTACCATGTTTTCCTTTGTGTGTATTTCTAGCAGCTGTTTGGGAGGATCTTGACCTAGTAGTTTCCTCGTGCTATTTCTTGTGAAATGGTCTTGGCTATGTAGCAGCTTTTGACTCCCTGCATCCCTTAGGCTGCTGCCCCCATTCTGTCCTTGTTTAGAACTTTGAGAAGTTTCCTAGGGCATATCCTGGGTGAGAACATTGTGAGAAGTCAGGAAAACAAATTAGCTGCTTTTAGAACAAGCCTGGACATCAGCACCTGTCCAGCTATATCTATAGGATATTTTAATAACTCAGTCTCTTTTTCCTCTTGGGGTAAGGAGCTCAAAGATTAACTGAGATCTCCTGAGGGCCTGAATCTTTGGGTCAAAGGGAAGGATCTCCAAATCTGAGACTACATGTTAGTTTTGGATGGATCTGGTGGTTTGAGATGATACCTGCCAACTATGAGGGGACCCTGTTTTTACAATGCATGGCCAAGCTCTCTGCAAATGGAAACTCTTGCACTGGGTGTTTGGGATGTTTGCTACCTCCTGCTATCTTTGTGTTTTTTGGTCCTCCCACTGTGGTGGGGCCCCTGGCCAGCATTGTGGCTTGTCATGTCAGCCCCACTGGCGACCTTGTCATGCTCTGAGGTATCTCTGCCTCTGCAGCACAAGTTTTATTTCCTTCAATAAAAGGACATGAAAATACTCTACTTGGAGTATATGCCTTTCTTTCTTTCTTCTTTTCCTCTTTTCCTTTCTTTATTTCCTGGTTTTTCATTGTGAAATAATCTCAAACTTAACAAAACTTAAGAAAAAATTATAAAAAATATATTTTTCTTGAACCATTTGAGGTTAAGTGCAGATAAAATGCCTCTTTATGACTCTATCCTTCAATGTATATTATTTTTAAACACTTTTTAGATATAAAGAGAAATGGGTAAAATGTTTGTATATTATAAGGTATTGGCTCACACAGTTATGGAGCCTGAGCAGGCCCATGACCTGTGTCTGAAAGTCAGAGACCCAGCAAAGCCCGTGGTGTAGTTTGGAATCCTGACAGCCAGAGAGCCAGTGGTGTAGATTGCAGTTAAAGTTTGATGTCTGAGAATCAGGAGCACCAAGGGCAGAAGTTCAGTGTCGCAGCTCAACAGTCAGACAGAAAGCAACCTTCCTCTACCTTTTTGATCTTTTCAGGCCCCCAACTAATTGGCTGATGCTCATCCACATCAGGGAGAGCTATCTACTGTACTCAGTCCATCAGTTCAAATGCCAGTCTCTTCTGGAAACACCCTACAAACACACCCAGAAATAATGTTTAACCAGAAACTGGGCACCCCATGGCCCAATCAAGGTGACACATAAATTTAACCATCACACTCCCCAGCCCCACCCTCAGGTGAACCAGGTAACTAAGTGAGCTGACAGATCTTCTAATGCTATGTGGTTATGGCTTTTAGGTCAAGGGATCAATGTATTAAGATTGGTATCCCCCAATAATGTTTTGTGGAAAAAACATACAAAGGCACAAGAGATCCTCCATGCAGTTACTGAAAGAACAAGTACAATTGGATTGTTATGTGTGAGAGAGAAGGAATGTTAGATGATGGTGTGGAAGTGAGGAGAATCCAAAGATTGTACCTCCTCACTTTGAGAATGCAATGGTAAACTGGTTAGTTGACGAGGCCTGAGGTTAGCCGATTGCCCCTCTGTGATCTTACTAGAGTTGTCTGACTAGTTGGATGTTCCAACAGAAGCATTGGTGGACCTGTGAACTTTCCAACACTCAGTTAAAACATTATAGGGATGACTGTTTACTGCTGGGATGTCTAGACATTCAGATCATGGAATGTTCTTCATGCTCAGGCAACTTAACAGCATAATTTCCATGCCTTTTAATGTCTGGAGAGTAATGGAAGCAAGAGAACTCTGAAACTCTCTACTCGCAGACAATTTGCTGCTTGTCTAATTTTATTTTGGTACTGAACATATCCATATCCTGTGTGTTAGTTTTCTATTGCTATGTAACAAATTATCACAAATGTTATGACTTAAAATAGCACATATTATCTTAGAGTTTCTATACATCAGAGGTCTGGGCATAGCTTAGATGGATAGCATGCCTCTTATTAGGCTGAAATCAAGGTGCTATCTTAGAATCCTGCCTAGCACAAACTACAAGGTTCTGTCTTCTCTCAGCCATCTGTTAAGAACCCAGGCAGCTGGATATAAGGATTTAGAGCTCAGAACTGAGGCCAGAGCTAGAGAAATAGAGGGATCAATGATTGAACAAAGCTAAAACAGACCCATTGTTTGAAGTAGGTTAGGGGAAAAAAACAGATACTAAAAAGAAGCAATCTGAACAACCAGGCTACAAAAAATAATGCCTGAACTTAATGATGAGCAAGAACTAAGTTTACACTTGTTACTTGAGTAAGAACCGAAGCAGAACAAAGCAGAGTGCATGCTCGAAAACCACAGTTCAGAAGCGCTGCTGCTCCGCGCTGAGGTTGGGGGTGGGCTTTAAATTCAACCTCCTGGAACCCCAGGGAGCACCTGAGGGTCACGCTCCGGCCACGCCCACCCCAGGCGCGCCCTTCAGCTCCATCTTGAGACACGCTGGTCTGCGCCAGTGAGAAATCCAGGTTCGGGTTCAGGCTTTGGCGTCGCCGTAAGTAATGTGTCCACCTCCGAGATTCCCACAGAGGCATGTCCCCAAAATGGGAGCCAAAGTCATGTTGTCCAGTTGGCGGCGAAACCCAGGGCACGTGGACCAGTCAGGTCGCTGGGGCCGTTGAACCTAGAGTGGCCGTCAGCTGCGGGACTCGTTGGAGGAAGCTGGGACCAAGGGGCTTCCACCTGCGCGGGTGCCCCGGGGACAACGTCACCAAGCCCCGCAGACCCGGGCCAGGCCTGCGGGTCGGCCTCCCCTGAAGTCCCCGCAGGCGCGAAGGCACCGCTCCTTGACCTCAGCCCAGCCCGCGGGCAGGTCAACGTCTGAGAATCGGTGATGGAGGCGTTCGGGTCGGCTGCGCGGCGGCTGCGGGCGGGAGGCCGCGTCTGGTTCTCGTTCCTGCCCCCTGACGGGCACGCCCCGCTTCTGCCCCTCAGTAGGCTGTCGGGTGTATGGGCTCGCAGATCCGAGGACAGGTCTGGAAGGGAACCAGTGCTGACTGGTTTCCCCCTAAACGTTATTGAATTTTCATTGTGGACTTGGCTGCTCCGGCTGGTAGACCCCAAGTCAAAGGACCTGTAGGTGTGGGGGATTCTGGTTAACACGCTGCCTTTCAGTCAGTGTTCGAGCTGTTCACCATCCTCATTCATCGAGCATTTGTTCAAAACATCTTTATTCAATAATTCGATATTTGCAACATAAACACCAAGTTAGTGTAGTTTCATTATTAATTAGTTCAAACATTTTTCTCATTTTCATTGTGAGCATTTTACTTTGACCCACAGGTTTAAAAAAATAGGTTTATGTGTGGAGGTTCCTCAAAAAACTAAAAGTAGAACTATCATATAAGTCAGCAGTTCCTCTTCTGGGTATTTATCAGAAGAAATACAAAACACTAATTCAAAAAGGTATATGCATCCCTATGTTCATTGCAGCATTATTTGCAATAGCCAGGATATGGAAGCAATACAAGTGCCCATCAATAGACAGTTGGATAAAGAAGATGTGATATTATTTGGTCATAATGAAGAATATGTTACCATTTATGCCAAATGGATGGAGCTAGAATATATCATGCTAAGTGAAAGAACTCAGGCAGAAAAAGACAAACAGCATATGTTCTCATTTATATGTGGAATCTAAAAAATAAATAAACAAAATACAGACTCATAGATACCGAGAATAAACTGATGGTTGCCTGATGGGAGAGGGAGATGGGAGCTGTGTGAAAAAGGCGAAGGGATTAAGAAATCCAGATGGGCAGTTACAAAATAGTCCCAGGGATGTGAAGTACAACACGGAATATAGCCAATAGTGTTATATTAACTAGGTATGCTGCCAGAGGGTACTAGACTTATCTGTGTGGTCACTTAAATTATAGAAATGTCTAAGCACTGGGCTGTACACCTGAAACTAATGTAATATTGAATGTAAAGTGTAAAAGAAAAATAAAATTTTTTAAAATGATGGTTTTAAATTTCCAAATGTGGAATTTTCTAGTAATTTTCTTATGGATTTTTGGTATAATTGCAGTGTAATAGAAAATATACTCTTAAGATTTCAACTTAGACCTGGCTGCTGTGACTCAGTGGATTGAGCTCCAGCCTGAAAACCAAAGGGTCACTGGTTCAATTCCCAGTCAGGGCACACGCCTGGGTTGCAGGGCCAGGTCCCCAGTATGGGGTGTGTGAGAGGCAACCACACATTGATGTCTCTCTCTCTCTCTTTCTCCCTCCCTTCCCTTCTGTGTAAAAATACATACATACAAATCTAAAAAAAATCCTAGAAAAAAAAGATTTCAATACTTGGAAGTTTATTAAAACTACTTGTATGGCTCAATACATCATCATTTTGGATAAATATGGCATTTCCACTAAAAAGAATGTATATTCTGCAGTCATTGAGTCCAATGTTTTATAATTGTTAATTAGATTAGTTGGTTAATCAAGTTGTTAGAATCTTCTGTATCTTTTTAAAATTTATTTTTAATTGCACTTTTTTCATTACCATTTCTCCCCCTCATACCTCCAGCCAACCCCACAAGTGTCACACTGTTGTCCATGTCTGTGAATCCTTTTTTTTCTTGATCCCTTTATCCACTAACTCCCCAGAGCTGTCAGCCTGCTTTCTATGAGTCTGTCCCTATTTTGCTTGTTAGTTCAGTTTGTTCATTAGATTCCACATATTAGTGAAATCATATGGTATTTGTCTTTCTCTGACTGGCTTATTTCACTCAGCACAATGTTCTCCAGGTCCATCCATATTGTCACAAAGATTTTCTTTTTATGGCTGAATAGTATTCCATTGTGTAATTGTCCCCTCGTTGTTTTATCCACTCATCTACTGATGGACATTTGGGCTGCTTCCATATATTGGAGATTGTAAGTAATGCTGCAGTGAACATAACGGTGCTTATATTCTCTCAAATTAGTGATTTCAGGTTTCTTCAGGTATATTCCCAGAAGTGGAATTGCTGGGTCATAAGGCAGTTCCATTTTTCCTTTTGGGGGGTATCTTCATATTGCTTGCCACAGTGGCTACACCAATCTGCATTCCCACTAACAGTGCAAAAGGATTCCCCTTTTTCCACATCCTCAACAGCACTTATTGTTTGTTGGTTTATTGATGATGGCCACTCTGACCAGTGTGAGGTGATAATCTCACTGTGGTTTTAATTTGCATTTCTCTGATGATTAGTGATGTTGAGCATCTTTTTTCATATGTCTAATGACCATCTGCGTGTCCTCTTTGGAGAAGTGTCTATTCAGGTCTTTTGCCCATATTTTAATTGGATTGTTTGTTTTGTTGTTGTTGAATTTTATAAATTCTTTATAAATTTTGGATAGTAATCCCTTGTCAGATATATCAGCAAATGTGTTCTCCCATTCAGTGGGTTGTCTTTTTTATTTTGTGGATGGTTTGTTGCTATGCAAAAACTTTTTAGTTTGATGTAGTTCCCCCCACCCCCGTTTTTTTCTGTTCATGGATAGGAAGCATTAACATTGTTAAATTGTATATACTACCCAAAGCAATCTATAGACTCAATGCAATTCCTATCAAGATACCAATGATGTATTTCATGGAACTAGAACAAACATTTCAAAAATGTATAGGGAATCACAAAAGGCCCTGCATAGCAACAGTGATCTTGAGAAAGAAGAACAAAGTTGGAAGAATCATGCTACCTATATCAAACTATACTATAAAGCCTAGTAACCAAAACAGCATGGTACTGGCATAAAAACAGACATATAGACCAATGGAACAGAATAGAGAGCCGCAAAATAAACACATGCCTTTATAGTAAATTGATATTTAACCGAGGAAGCAAGTGCATACAATGGGCTAAAGATAGTTTATTCAATAAATGGTGTTGGGAAAACTGGATAGTTATGTGCACAAAAATGAAACTAGATCACTTTCTTACACCACACACAAGAATAAATTCAGAATGGATTAAAGACAAATGTTAGTCTCAAGACCATAAAAATCCTAGAAGAAAACATAGGCAGTAAAATCTCAGACATTGCTTATAGCAATATTTTATCTGATCTCTTCAGACAAGGGAAACAAAAGAATCTTTTATATCCTTACAGACTTTTTTATTTGTTTATCATTTATTGAGAGAGGTATGCTAAATCTCCCACTATGATTGTGGAATTGTCTTTTTCTCCATAAAGGCTATGTGGACTGGGTGCCTATAAACTGAAATTTCTTTTTACAAAAAATCACTTTCATCACTACGAATACACCTCTTTGTCTCTACTAATGCTTTTTCCCCTCAAGGGTTTTTGATCTGCTGTTAGTATAGTGAGGTACGGCCCCAACTCTCACCCTTGCTTCAGTACACCCTTTGTGTTCACAGCCTTTGCCATGTAACTGTATAATGCTCTCCTACCATGACTTGACCGGCTCTTCATTTGCCTTTGACTTCATGACTTCCCTTGAAGTAGAGGCTGTAAATGGGCTTGCACATGGGAACATGCTTTCTTGAATATTTCCCATCTCATGACAATATGCTCAGGCTAACCTGGTTGAGTGACACCTGGAGCAGCACTAGGTCACTGCGGTCATACTGGCTGAGCCCAGTCTAGATCAGCAGAACAGATACCATATTTTGCCGTGTATAATGCGTACATTTTTGCCCAATTTTTGAGGGAAAAACTGGGTGCACATTATACAACAGTAGTACCTGAAATGCCTTATATCTTGTGTTTTGTAATTTATTACATAAAATGTCTTGTACCATAATATGTTAAAAATGCTAAAATTCCTTTATAATACAGAAAACAAGTATTTAAACATAAATAAAAACTGAAAAAAATTAAAATGAAAGAGTTTTTATCCTGAAAGTTTGGGCCAAAAACATGAGTGCGCATTACACATGGCAGAAAATGGTAATCGTTCAGCTCAGGTATATAAACAGTAAATGCTTATTTTTATAGGTGACTGAGGTTTTGTCTTTGGTTGGTACGTGACATTATCCTGGTAATGCAACACTGATAAACATCATATACAAGGTACATCTCCTTGTCCAGTCTTTTATCTTCTGTCTTAAACCAGCCTCTTGTGAGAAGCATGTGGTAGGTTTGGTCATTTTAACCCAGTTAGGCATTTTTTTTTAAACTGCACCACTTACTTAGTTCATTTACCTAGAAAGGTAAATGGACTGATATATTTAGGTGTAAATCTGGTATTTGCTATTTGATTTCTTTTTGTTTACTGTTATGTGTTCCTTTTTCACTTTTTTCTTGTTTTCTTTTGGATTGAATAATATTTATAATTTCTTTTTATCTCCTTTGTTGGCTTATTATATACATACACCTTTCCCCAGAGGTTACTTTAACTTATCAGAATCTACCTTCAAGTAATTTAATACCAGTTCACATAAATACAAAAACACACATTCAGTTCCCTGCTTCTGGTTTTTGAACTTTTGTCATACATTTTACTTTTACAATTGTCATAAGCTGTGATATTTGTTGTTATTGTTTTTGCTTCAGTATTTTATCTTCTGAAGTGATTTTATAAATAAGAAAATCATTACTTTACATCCACTAACATATTTAATATTTCCACCGCACCTCATATGTTTATGTATATGCCATGACCACCTGGTAACTTTTTCCTTCATACTGAATGACTTTCTTTAATATTTCTTGTAGAATAAGTCACCTGGGGATTGATTCTTCCAGTTTTGAATATCTGAAAAGGTCTTTATTTCACATTTATTTTTTAAAAATGTATTTGTTGAGTGTTGAATTCTAGGTTAACATGTTTTATATTTTTTTCAGTTCTTTAAAGATGTGTAACTTTCTGTTTATGGATGAATAATATTGCATTGTGTATATATACCACATTTTATTTATCCATTGAACAACTAATGGAAATTTAGGTTGCTTCCATATCTTGGCTATTGTAAATAATGCTGCAGTGAATATAGGGGTGTCAGTATCTTTTTAAATTAGTGTTTTTGTTGTCTTCAAACAAATACCCAGAAGTGGAATTGCTGGATCATATGGTTGTCCCATTTTAAATGTTTTTGAGGAATCTCCATACTGTTTTTCATCATGGTTGAACCAATTTACATTCCCAGCAATAGGGGATGAAGGTTCTCTTTTTTCTACATCCTCACCAAACTTGTAATTCCTTGTCTTGTTGATCATTGCCATTGTGACAGGTGTCAGATAGTATCTCAATCCAGTTTTGATTTGCATTTAACTTATGATTAATGATATTGAGGATCTTTTCATGTTCCTATTGGCCATCTGTATGTGTTCTTTGGAAAAGTAACACATTTTTCTCTATTCAGGTCCTTTGTCCATTGCTTAATCAGATTATTTTTTGATACTGAGTTGTTTGAATGAATTCTTTATGTTTTTTGGATATGAACCCCCTATGAGATATATACTTTGCAAATACTTTTCTCACTCAGTAGATTGCCTTTTTTTTTTTTTTTGATGTGCAGAAGCTTTTTGGTTTGATGTAGTTCCCTTCATTTATTTTTGCTTTAGTTGTCCTTACCTGAGGAAACTGGTCCAAAACATATTCCTAAGATCGATGTCAAAGAGTTTACTACCTACATTTTGTTTTAGGAAACTTTATGGTTTCAGGTTTTACATTTAAGTCTTTAATCCATTTTGAGTTTATTTTTTGTATGTGGTGTAAGATCCAGTTCGTTCGTTTGTCCCTCCATCCCTGCCTCCTTCCCTCCTTCCTCTCTTCTCCTTTTTCTTTTCTTTTTTTTGCATGTAGCTATAGTTTTCCCCACACCATCTATTGAAGAGACTGTCTTTTCCCTATTGTATAATCTTGCCTTCTTTGTCATAGATTAATTGATGATGTAATGTGGATTTATTTCTTGGTTCTCTCTTCTGTTCCTTTGATATCTGTGCGCCTGTTTTTGTGCCAGTACTATGTTGTTTTCATTACTATAGCATTGTATTATATTTTGAAATCAGGAATGTGATACTTTCAGCTTTCTTTTTCTTTCTCAAGATTGGTTGTTCTTTCTCATTGCTTTGGTTATTTGGGGTCTTTTGTGGTTCTACACAAATTTAGAATTCTTTGTTCTTGTTCTGTGAAAAATGCCTTTGGAATTTTGATAGGAATTGCACTAAATCTGTAGATTGCTTTGGGTAGCATGGACATTTAAAAATGATTAATTCTTCCAGTCCATGGTATATCTAGCATGATATATCTTTCCATTTATTTGTGTCATCCTCAATTTCTTTCATCAAAGTCTTACAGTTTTCAGTGTTCAGATCTTTTACTTCATTGGTTAAATTATGTTTAAGTATTTATTCTTTTCAATGTGATTGTAAATGGGATTGTTTTCTCAGTTTATTTTTCTAATAGTTTACTATTAGTATAAAGCAATGCAACAGATACCTGTATGTTAATTTTGTATCTTATAACATTACTGAATTCATTTTTCTAATATTTGTTGGTGGTTTTCTGTATATAGTATCATGTCATTTGAAAACAGTGGCAGCTTTACTTCTTTCATTCAGATTTGGATACCTTTAATTTTTTTTCCTAATTGTTGCTGCTAGGTCTTTAAATATAAGATTGAATAAAAGAGGTGAGAGTGGGCATCCTTGTCTTGTTCATGATCTCAAAGGAAAAGCTTTAACTTTTCTTTTTTCCAAGAATTATTTTTTAAAATAAATTCTTTATTGATTATGCTATTACAGTTGTCCCGATTTTTCCCCCTTTGCTACCCTCTACCCAGCAACCCCCATTCCCTCTGGCAATCGCACCCTTTTGTTCTTCTCTGTGGGTCATACATGTAAGTTCTTTGGCTACTCCATTTCCTATAGTGTTTTTAATATCCCCCTGCACATTCTGTACCTACCAATTATGCTTCTTAATCTCTGCACATTTCCCATGCCCGCCATTCCCCCTCCTAATTGGTAACTATCCAAATGATCTCCACATCTATGATTCTGTTCCTGTTCAGCTTTTTTGCTTAGTTTGTTTTTTAGATTCAGTTGTTGATAGTTGTGAACTTATCGACATTTTAATGTTCATTGTTTTGATCTTCTTTTTCTTAGATAAGTCCCTTTAATATTTTATGTAATAATGGCTTGGTGATGGTGAACTCCTTTAGCTTTGCTTTGTCTGGGAAGCACTTCATCTGCCCTTTGATTCTAAATGATAGCTTTGTGGGATAGAGTAATATAGGTTGTAGGTCCTTGCTTTTCATCACCTTGAATAATACTTCTTCCCAGTCCTTTTTAGCCTGCAAAGTTTCTTTTGAGAACTCCTTTGTCTTGTGAGTCTTATGAGAACGCCTTTGTAGGTAACGATGTGCTTCTCTCTTGCCGTTTTTAAGATTCTGTCTTTATATTTAATCTTTGGCATTTTAATTCTGTGTCTTGGTGTGGTTCTGTTGTCTATCTTGTTTGGGACTCTCTTTGCCTCCTGGACTTGTATGTCTATTTCCTTCACCAGATTAGGGAAATTTTCTTTCATTATTTTTTTCAAATAAGTTTTCAATTTCTTGCTCTTCCTCTTCTCCTTCTGGCATCCCCATAATGCAAATGTTGGTACATTTAAAGTTGTTCCAGAGGCTCCGTACCCTATCCTCACCTTTTTTGGATTCTTTTTTCTTCTTGTTATTCTGCTTGAATGTTTTTTTCTTCCCTATGTTCCAAATCATTGATGTGATTCTCAGCTTCATCCACTCTACTGTGGATTCCTGTAAATTTTTCATCATTTTGCTCAGTGTAACCTTCATTTCTGATTGTATCATTTTTATGCTGTTGAAGTACCCCGTGAGTTCCTAGAGTGTCCTAATAACCAGCGTTTTGAACTCTGCATCTGATAGATTGCTTATCTCCGTTTTGTTTAGTTCTTTTTCTGGAGTATTGCTCCGTTCTTCCTTTTTGGCCATGTTTCCTTGTCTCCTGATTTTGGCAGCCTTCCTGTGTTTACTTTTATATATTAGGTAGAACTGCTTTGACTCCCTGTCTTAGTCACATGGTCTAATGTAGGAAAGCACACCTGTAAGTTGGTTGGGGCAGACCCTTCAGTAATCACTAAGTAGGGCAACCCGTGTGAAGCAGGTTGATGGAGTCTCAGATATGGTGCTGCTGTTCTGTGGCTCTGTGTTAGAGAGTGCTTAGGAAAGGATCGATGGGTGCTTCCTGGGCTCTGGAGTTTTGTCCAGGAGGAAGTTGTCCTCTGGCACTTCTCTTTCTCCCCATATGCCACTGGTGCCCTTCAAGCTTGAGCCCAGAGGGAGTGAGTCTCAGAAAGTTCTAAGTCCATTGTGGGCCCTTTAAGAGGAGACACCTGAGAATCCTGCGGTTTCTTCCTGTGCCCCAACCTGCACTGATTTTTACAGACAGAAGTTATGGGGACTTACCTTCTTGGCATTGGAACCCTGGGCTGGGTTGTCTGATGTGGGGCTGGTATCCCTTGCTCCCGAGCTGTCCCTCCTGATCTTTATCCACCGCACATGCATGTGGGACCAGCCAGTTCTGCATCTCCATGTCTCTGTGTCTCCATGTCTCCGCCCCTCCTGCCCATCTGAATGAACATGACTTCTTTAATTCCTTGGTTGTCAGATTTTCATATAGTTTGATTTCCTGACAGTTCTGGGTGATAGTTGTTTTGTAGTTTAGTTATAATTTTTGCTGTGGTTGTGTGAGTATGTCAGCCATGTTTACCTGTGCCTCCTTCTTGATCAAAAGAAAAGCTTTTAGCTTTTAATCATTGTCTTATGTAGCGTTTATTGTGTTGGGCTGAATTCCCCTATGAGGACTTTGTTGAGAGGCTTTATCATAAATGGATGTTGAATTTTGTCAAATGCTTTTCTGCATCTATTGAGATTATTGTAATTATCATTTGTTTTGTTAATATGGTATATATCATTGATTTTTTGGTGAATGTTAAAGCACCCTTGCATTCCTGAAGTAAATTCCACTTGATCCTGGTGTATGATCCTTTTAATGTATTGTTGAATTTAATTTGCTAATATTTTGTTGAGGGTTTCTGCATTTGTGTTCATCAGGGAAATTAGCTTGTAATTTTCTTTTTCCTTTATAGTTTATTCGTATGGTTTTGGTATCTGAGTATAGCTATCCATAAAAAATAAGTTTGGAAATGTACCTTTTTCTTCAAATTTTGGAAAATTTGAGAAGGATAGATATTAACTCTTCTTTAAATGTTTTATGGGATTCACCTGTGAAGCTTTCTGGTCCTGGACTTTTGTTTTTAGGGACTTTTTTGATTAGTGATTCAATTTCATTGCTAGTAATTGGTCTATTCAGATTTTCTATTTCTTTATGATTCAGTTTTGGAAGATTGTTTGTTTACAGGAATTTATCCCTTTCTTCCAGGTTGTCCAAGGTGGTCTTTTATAATTGTAAATAATAATCTTTAATGATTCTTTGTATTACTTTGGTATTGGTTGTAACTTTTCATTCATTTCTGATTTTATTTATTTGGAGACCTCTCTCTTTTTTTCCTTAATGAACCTGGCTAGTAATTTATCAATTTTGTTTATCTTTTCAAAGAATGAGCTCTTACTTGTATTGATCTTTTCTAAATGTTTTTAATCTTTGTATCATTATTTCCACTCTCATCTTTTTTTTAAATATATTTTATTGATTGTGCTATTACAGTTGTCCCATTTCCCCCTTCTCTCCCCTCCCCCCTGTACCCCCCTCCCACCCACATATTCCCCCTTTAGTTCATGTCCATGTATCATACTTATGAGTTCTTTAGCTTCTACATTTCCCGTACTATTCTTGCCCTCCCCCTATCTATTTTCAACCTACATTCTATGCTACTTATTCTCTATACCTTTTCCCCCTCTCTCCTCCTCCCACCCCCCTGCTGCTAACCCTTCATGTGCCCTCCATTTCTGTGGTTCTGTTCCTGTTCTAATTGCTTACTTAGTTTATTTTGGTTTTGCTTTAGGTGTGGTTGTTAATATTTGTGAGTTTGCTGTCCTTTTACTATACATGTCTTTTCTTTATCTTCTTTTCTTAGATAAGTCCCTTTAGCATTTCATAAAATAAGGGCTTGGTGATGATGAACTCCTTTAACTTGACCTTATCTGAGAAGCACTTTATCTGCCCTTCCATTCTAAATGAGAGCTTTGCTGGATAGAGCAATCTGGGATGTAGGTCCTTGTCTTTCATGACTTGGAATATTTCTTTCCAGCTCCTTCTTGCCTGTAAGGTCTCTTTGGAGAAATCAGCTGACAGTCTGATGGGAACTCCTTTATAGGTTACTGTCCCCTTATCTCTTGCTGCTTCTAGGATTCTCTCCTTCGTTTTTACCTTGGCTAATGTAATTATGATGTGCCTTGGTGTGTTTCTTCTTGGGTCCAACTTCTTTGGGGCTCTCTGAGCTTCTTGGATTTCTTGGAAGACTGTTCCCTTTGCCAGGTTGGGGAAGTTCTCCTTTATTATTTGTTCAAATACGTGCTCAATCTGTTGCTTTTCCCCTTCCCCTTCTGGTACCCCTATAATTCGGATATTGGAATGTTTAAAGGTGTCTTGGATGCTCTTAATCTTTTCCTCGATTTTTTGAATTCTTATTTCATCATGCTTTCCTGCTTGGTTGATTCTATCTTCCTTCTGGTCCACTGTGTTGTTTTGAGACTCAGATTCCTTCCTTTCACTATTGGCTCTCCTCCTCATATCTTCCTGCATCTGTTTTATGGTAATCTGCATCCTTTCATCTAAATTGCGTCCAAAATCAACCAATTCCGTGAGCTTTCTGATCACCAGTGGTTTGAACTGTGCATCTGATAGATTGGCTATTTCTTGGTCGCTCAAAAGGATGAATCCTGGGGGACTGATCTGCTCTGCTGAAGACATATTTTTCCCCTGTCTCTCCCCTTTTTTTTTTTTCCGGTCTGGTTGCTCTAGTTATGGTGGGGAGCGGAGCCTTAGGTATTCACTGGGGCTGGGCACCTCAGTCGCTAGATTGTGACGTTATATGTGGGGGCAGGGTGGGAGCGGGAGCGGGGACGGGAGAAAACAATGGCGGTAGTTCCATTCTCCTGGATTCAGACCCTTCTCTGGGCTCCCGGGATGCGAGTTCTGCCCTGGTCCACAATCGCTACCCCTCTGGGTCTGCCAGCCGCAGCTTGCATACTCAGGGATCACCGCTGCCTTCTTGCGCCCCCGATGGCTGTCGTGCCGATTTTGGGCCAAACTTTCCCCGACCTCTGCGCCGCCACCAACCCGCGCCAGCCCCGCCCGCCCGGCTCGTCTTCTCCTACCAGTCTGGATGAACGCGTCTACTTCAACTTCTTGGCTGCCCGACTTCCATTCAGATAAATCCTCTGCCGGATCTGGGCGTTATTCTGACTGTAAATTATTGTTGTAAATTATTGTTGTTCTAATCTTAGTTGTGCGAGGAGGTATGATGCATCCACCTATTCCTCCATCTTGCCGGAAGGAAAAAACTCCACTCTCATCTTTAATGTTTCTTTCCTTCTATTAACTTTAGGCTTTGTTTGTTTTTATTTTTCTAGTTTTTTTAGATGTGAAGTTAGATTGTTTGAGACTTCCCTGTTTCCTGAGCTAGGTCTGTGTTCCTGTGAACTTCCCTCTCAAGGCTGCTTTGGCTGTGTCCCATAGATTTTTTAATGTTGTGTTTCCATTTTTATGTCTCAAGGTATTTGTTACTTCCTTTTTCCTTTCTTTGTTTACCCATTGGTTTTTAATAGCATCTAGTTTAGACTCCATATGTTTGTGTTTTTTCCAATTTTTTTCTTGTGATTTCTAGTTTTATACCATTGTGATCACAAAAGATGCTTGACGTGATTTTGAGCTTCCTAAATTTATTGAGGCTTGTTTTGTGACTCAGCATGTGATCTGTCCTGTGGAATGTTTCATGTGCACTTGAAAAGAATGTGTATTCTGCTGTTTTTGGATGGAATTTTCTGTATATATGTATTAATTCCATCTGCTGTAGTGAAACTTTTAAGTCTATTGTTTCCTTATTTATTTTCAGTCTGGTTGATCTAGCCATTCATATAAGTGGGGCATTAAAGTCCCCTACTATTGTATTACTGTCCGTTTCTCTCTTTATGTCTGTTAGTATTTGCTTTATGTATTTAGGTGTTCCTATGTTGGGTGCATAAATATTTACCAATGTTATATCCTCTTCTTGGGTTGACCCCTTTGTTATTATATAATACCTTTCTTTGTCTTTTGTCACAGTATTTGTTTAAAGTCTAATTTATCCTATATATATACTGGTACCCCAACTTTCTCTTTGTTTCCATTTGCATAGACACATCCTTTTACTTTCAGTCTGTGTGTGTCTTTAGATCTGAAGTGGGTCTGTAACATGTGGCATATAGATGGGTCTTGTTTTTTATCTGTTCACCACCATATGTCTTTTGTTTTGAGCATTTAGTCCATTTATATTTAGAGTAGTTATTGATAGGTGTGTATTTATTTTGTTAGTTGTTTTCTCTTCTTGTTGTCTAGTTCTCTTCCCATGTGGTTTGATGACTTTCTTTAGTGTTATGTTTGGATACCTTTACCTTTATATTTCTTTGTATCTGTTATATGTTTTTGGCTTGTGATTACTATGAGGTTCACAATAAATATAAATATATATAATATCAGTACATTTTAATATGATGTTAGCCTAAATTCAAATGCATTCTACAAGCACTATGTTTTTACTCCCACCCCACCCACATTTTATATTTTTGGTATCATAATTTATATATTTTTATTTTTATACCCCTTAATTATTATAGTTCTAGTTTATAACTTTTGTTTTTAACCTTTATACTAGATTTATGGGTGATAAACCCACTAACTTGACTGTGTATTTGCCTTCACCAGTGAAATTTTTTCCGTGTATTTTCTTATTTATTGTTATGGCCTTTTCCACTTAAAAAGGTGCTTTGAACATTTCTTGTAAGGCTGGTATAGTGGGGATGAACTCCTTCAGCTTTTGCTTGTGTGGTACCCTCTTTATCTCTCCTTCAATTTTGAATAACCTTGCTGTGTAGAGTATTCTTGGTTGTAAAATTTTCCCTTCCAGCATTTTGAATACAGCATGCATCTCCTTTCTAGCCTGGACAGTTTTTGCTTAAAGATCTGCTGATAGCCTTATGAAGTTTCTCTTGTATGTAATACATTGTGTTTCTATAGCTGCACTTAAGATTCTTTGCCCTTAAATGTTAACATTTTAACTATAATGTGTCTTGGTATGGTTCTCTTTGGTACATCTTATTGGGGCTCTCTGGGTTTATGTGACCTGGAGGTCTGTTTCCTTTTCCCAATTAGGGAATGTTTCTGCCATGATTTCTTCAAATAATTTTCCTGGCCTTTTTGCTCTCTCTTTTCCTTCTAGAACCCTTATAATGTGAACATTATTCTTCTTAATGTTGTTCTAGAGGTCCCTTAAGGTATTCTCACTTTTTAAAATTCTTGTTTCAGTTCGTTTCTCTATCTGAGTGAGGTCTGTTGCTTTGTCTTCCAGCTCACTGATTCTTGCTTCTACTTGTTGCATTCTGGTGTTGAACCTCTGTAATGTGCATCTCTGTCAAGGGATGTCAAGGGGCATCCCTCATGTACACTGCTCATTCTCGCTGGCTATGGCTGGGCTGAGGTTGCTGTGCTGAGTGGGCTAGGTGCAGGGCACTTGCCTGACTGGATTGTGGTATAGCTGTTGCCCATCCCAGTTGTGACATAGCTGCTCTGTGGGGGTGGAGGTGGCACAGCACATCCACTGGTTTTAGCAGTCTATCAGGTGGACACCAAAAATGATACCTACCCACTCCATCATCAGCAAGTTAGAATGAAACTGCAAAAATGGCACCTACAGCATTTCCATCCCTGGAGAAATTCTCTACAGGAACCTTCCTCTTTGGCAGGCATTTTAGGATTAGTAAGTGGGCCTCCCTCACTTACCAGCTGTGTGCTTTGCAAACTTTTGCTTTTGTACTTGATCACATAGTGAGTGGGTCTCTGTGCTGGCCCTTTATTTTTTAAAATTATTTTTTATATCCACAATCGAGGTTATGTTATTGATTTGAGAGAGAGAGAGGGAGAGAGAGAGAGAGGGAGAGAAAGAGAGAGAAACCTCCATCAATATGAGAGAGAAACATCAATTGCTTCCTTTATGTTCCTTGACCAGGGATTGAATCCATAACCTAGGTGCATGCCCTGGCTGGGGATTGAACCTGCAACCTTTTGGTGTATAGGACAACACTCCAACCAACTGGGCCACACAGCCAGGCCTGTGCTGGCCCTTTAATAGTGAGTTCTTGGTTTCAGTGAAGTGTGGGTCGGGCACAAAGCATGTCCACTGGTGCTAGCGGGCTACAGGGAGGGGACCAAGAATGGCCCCTGTCAGCTCCATTACCAGTGAGTTAGAATGAGATTGCAAAAATACCTCCAGCCAGTGTTTCTGACCCTGGAGGAAGTATGTGAAGGTTCCTGTGTTTCTGGCAGCCACTTTAGGATAAGTAAGTGGGTTTCCCTCACAGGTGGTCTAGAGACTTTTCAAACTGTTGCTTTTGCTCTGCATCTGAGGATGAGTGGGTCTGCATGTGAGCACTTTAAGATCTGATTTTCCATTTCCTACAGCTCTGTGGTTCCCCTGGACTTAATTCCTGTCGGTTCTCAAGATCAAACATATTGGGGGCATATCTTTATGTTGCTGGACTCAGGGGTCGAGGTGCTTGATGTGGGGCATAGTACCTTCACTCCTCCAAAGTAAGTACCATATTTTTGAGATCCCACTTGTGGGATCGCATATCTGGGGTGGAGTCCTAGATGAGTCTCTTCCTCTCTTCCCTGTCTCCGTGTGGCTCTTCTATCTTTTGTTCATAGGTATTGTTTATCCAGTACTCAGGTCCTTTTTTGAGGGAAATTATTCCACGCAGCTGTAAATTTATTGTGTCCATGGGAGGAGGTGAGTTCAGGGTCTTCCTCTACTGCCAGGATGAATTCTTCCCTGCTGGGTAATTTTTATTGGATTCTAGGCATCTGAACTTTCCTTTTTTGGCTGCTTCTTGTATTAAAAAATATTCTTGATCTTTGTTACTTGGAAACATTTTGATTCTTTTGAAGATGGCCTTTAAGCTTTCCTAGGCCAGACTATAACAGACTTTAATGTAGGCCTACTTTTCCCCACCACTATGGTGGGGAGTAGCATACTCAATCCCCTTTTGAGTATGCTACTTAGTGCCCCATGAATTACAAGGCTTTTCTGTTTCGGTGGAAGCATCAACTATCCCCAGCCTTTCATGAGACCTGGAGATTGTCTCACCACCTCCTTTTGTGTAATTATTTCCTAAGCCTCAGATAATTTCTTTACAAGTATGTGCTGATTAGTATTCAATTGGAGGGTCAGGGGAGGCCCAGGGGAAACCCTTCCCCAGTCTTTCAATTCTATCTGCTCAGTTCAGGGACACTGCCAAGTACCACCTGCTTCTGACCCTCAGTGCTTCATCCCTGAAACTCTGTACAGATTGTAGATGGGACATTTATAATACTTGTTTCCTTTGTTTCCCTCTCTCAGGGATTGCTATTCATCACCGTCAATTGTCCACAGTCTGGGAAGTGTTCTTGCGTATTTTCTGCAGTTTTTAGTCACTTGGGTAAGAGGGTTACTTCAATCCCCATTCTCTATTTTGGCCAGAAGCGGACATTCAGGCTATGTACCATTAACCACAGTCCCACAGTGCCTGTCACAAAAAACAAAGTGGAGTATAACAGTTTTCGGAGGCAGAGACTATTGCCTGGGATCAGGTCCTTGAAGACTATTCATGTTTGTTTTTAAATAGTTTATACCAATTCCACGCACTCTCTGAAAGATTCTATGTATGAGAAAACATTCTCCTATCACAGTGGGGTAAGAAAGCGTGGTAGTGACAGCCAGATGTCCCTCAATATCTGTTTTTCCTCTTTTTACTAGTAAGAAAACTCCTGTCTGCCAGTGACGTGTCATGTTCAGCTTCTGTGCATGTCCTTAAAATACAGGGAGCACCTTCTCCGTTCCCTCCTCCCCCCTTCTAGTTGGAGTTTGGATACGGATGTGGCTTGAGCAGCCGGTGGGGCCCTGAGAAGGAAGCCCGGGGCTGCAGCGGAGCAGCAAGATGGACAGGGTCTGGGTTCTTAATGACATTAGGAAGCCACATGCCACATCCTTGTTCTTTGTGCCTTTGAAATGTTTTATTGGCAAAAGAAAAATAAACCTGTCTTATTTCAACCACTGCTGTTTGGAATATTCTTAATCCATTCTTCATTGAGGCTGCCCTCACTGATTCGGTGAGAGGGGAGAGAAAGGGAGGGGGCAGGCACCGTGTGAGAGTCACATGCTGGTCAGGGATCGTGTTTTTCATATACCTCACCCATGCCTCTGAGTTCCTATGTTATTTTGAGAGCACATTGCAGCTTAGAAAACATCATGTGATGCTTTCAGCCTGTATTAGTTGGCTAGAACAGAGGATATGGTCCTGTTTCAGAGGTGAGAAAACCAAACCTTGAATGGTACAATAAACACTCAACAAGTTAGGGGGAAAGGTGGGATGAAACTCTAGTCTTCTGCACTGAATCCAGTGCATTATCTTGGATTATAATTTTTTAACACATCAGTTAATTTTTAAAAAATTTGAATTGTTGTTCAAGTACAGTTTTCTGCCATTTACCTCCCAGCCCAGCCCACCTGCCCAGCCCTCTTCACCTCCCTCCTGTCTCCATGCCCCTCTTGTTTTTGTCCATGTGTCCTTTATACTAGTTCCTTCAAATGCTTCCCCCCCTTCCCCTGAAATTCCCCCCTCTCTCCCCTCTGGTCACTGTCAGCCTGTTCTCAACTTCAGTGTCTTTGGTTATATTTTGCTTGTTTGTTTGTTTTATCGATTAGATTCCTGTTAAAGGTGAGATCATATGGTATTTGTCTTTCAACAAATAATTTATTTTTGATGGATTTTTCTGTAGAATGGTGGGGTAGGAAACATTTAAAGGAGCTTTTAGGGCCTCATTGTTTTATTTGTCGTTCCAGCCAAAGGGTATATCATGTTTAAGAAGGTCAACAGGATTGAGGTAAAGAACCAGAAGAAAAAGCAGAAAAAGCATAAGCCGTGGATTGCACGCATCTTCAACCACAAATGCTACGTCACCTGCCTTACTGCCTGCTACAGCTGCCAGTGGAACACTGAGCTGGAGAAAAAATCTAGATGTGGCCCCTGCTACTGCTCTTGGGTACAGAGAGATGGGGGGATATGCACCACAGTCTTTGACATGGGGACCTACAGGCTGGTCCCTGCTTCCAAGAGGGCTCTGTAGTCTCCAGAACTGGGTGAGCCTGAGCTCTAGTTCTCCCATGAAAGGTCTGCCACAATTCTGGAGTCAAAGTTAACCTTACTGAAACATGCTTGTCTTCTTTCACTTGCAGTCTTCACTTTGCCTTTTTCTTACTACCTGTTTTATATCACTCATTCATTCATTGACTTTTGCTTTTATTTACTCAGTGAACCTTGAAGAAAAACGAGATTTTGGTATAATTAAATGTTTTGGGCTAGGATTACAGGAATGTCTGAATATTTAATTTTCTCTTCATTGTGAGTTTCCAAAGGATCAATGCTTGTGAGAAAAAAAAAATAGCAGCCAGTGAGAAACAAGGTGCTCCTTTATTATTAGTCAGACTAATGCCTGATTTTCCCTAATGAACTCTGGTAAGGCTGAGTGGTGGCATGTGGCCTAGCCTCATTGCCATAGCAGTGTTCAAGGTAAGAGACATTGGTGACCTGGATTAGAGTAGTGATGGTAAAGATGGAGAGGAGTGAATTGATTCAACAGATGCTTATTATGTAGGGATGTGGTTGTAAGGCACGTGAGAGCTATAAAGAAGGACACAGAGGGAAAGATAAGGGGAGGCTTCGTGGGAATGATGACATTCAAGGTAATGTGGTAGAGCTGAAAAATCTCTGAACCAGAGCTCAGTAGTATATTTGGGTCCTAATTCCAACTCTGCTGTTGGGCTGGTTGTATGATCTCTGAGCCTCTCTACAGCTGGAGAATTGAAGTCGATCATTCTCATGGCCCCATTTCTGCTCAGGGGAAGGAGTATAGCATGTAACATAGGAGCTAAGATCTTATGTCTGAGAAAGACTGCCTGGATTCAATTGTGCATTCACCTCTGACTATCACCAAATTAGAGCTTTGTCACTGTGGGATCTTGGTCAGGTTAATTAACATTCTGGTGCTTTAGATCCCTCAGCTGGATAATGGAGATGCTAACAATAGTATTCATCAATAGTGTTTGTTGTGAGGATAGAAGAGATAATATATGGAAAACACTTGGAATTGGGTTCAGCACAGAATTGGGTCTCAATAAATATTAGCTATTTTTATTAATGTTTTAGAGCCCTTGACTTGTGGAAATGACCTTCCATATATAGAAATGATTGCTCAGGGGATTCTGAAGAGGAAGAATAATGTGGTCAGAAGTCCAGGGATAGAGAAGCACAGTGGTGTGTTTGGGGGAAAAAATTTTCAATGCTTAATTTCATGACATGTGAGTTAATAAATGATAAGTGGTGGGGTTGGAAAGGAATATACCACACTATAATATTTAAACTCTATTCTATAAACAGTGGGAAGCCTTTAAAAAATTGAACAAGAATAAAAACAATGAGAATCAAAATACACAGATGGACTTAATCAACAGAAACAGTTTTATTGAGTACTTACAATATGCCACAGTGATTACTATAACTAAGGTCTCTTACCCTCCTGCATCTTCTAGTGAGATGAGTTAGGTAATAAACAATAAATAAAGAAAGGTGATTTCAGATAGCAGTAAGAGCTTTGAAGGAGATAAAAAGAAACATATATTAGAAACTGGGAAGGGAGTATGATTAGACGAGGCCTCTTAGAACGAGGGGAATGTGAGCTGTCCCCTAAATGACGAGGTAGAGCCAGCCACATGGACGTCTCAGGGCAAAAGTATTCCAGGCAGAAGAACCAGGAAGTACAGAGCTCTTGGTGGAAGCAAATCAGATTATGTTCTAGACTCTGAAAGAAGGCCAGTGTGGCTGGAGTTCAGAAATGGAGTCAGTGTGTAGATTGGGATGAGATCAGGGGTGGGCCAGGCTTGATCATGTAGGACCTTGTCGGCCACGGCAGGCAGGTTGGATGATATTCTAGGACAATGGGAAGCTCTGGGAGGGTTGTGAGCAGGGGAGGGACATTATCTGATACATGTTTTTAAAAGTTCACCCAAGTTTTATGTAAAGAATAAGACCTGAGTCAAATGCTGTGCTCTTCATCCTCCGACCCTCAGAAGTGGTAGTTCAGTGAGTGCCTGATTCCTGTAATGTCTCTCCTCTTTTTAGAGTAGCCTTTCTATGTTTTCTGTTTTATTTCTTTGTTATTATTCTTCACAATAACCCCATGATTTAGGCAGAGCAGGGTTATTCTACTCATTTTTAACAGAGTAAAAGCAGTGTCCCTAAGAGATGGATTTCTTACTACCATGATAGAGAAGTGTTAGGATTAGAACTGAGGTAGCAGCCCAAACCTAATGTTTCAGGAAGGGTTTGGCAACCTCTGGCATGGCTGGTGTGTGACATGATTTTTACTTTATAGAGGTAAAGGGTAGAGGGTTGCCTTCAAGGCTCAGTTTGATTATCTATTCTGCAATGACATTCTTTGTCATGGCTTTGGGCTCACATTTCTGATCTGGGCAGTCTCCCTGTCACTTCTTGTCTATGTGACCTTGAGTCAGTTACTTTATCTCTCTGAGCCTTAGCTCTCTGTGCTGCAAAATGAGGTTAACAATGCTTATATGGTATATTGAGAAATAAATGAATTAAGAAATATTGAGAAATAAACAACTGTAGCTAATAAAGTCCTAGCATTGTGCTAGCACAAAATAGCTACTTAAAAACAGGTTTATTCCCTAACCCACCTACATCCCGCCAACCCAAATGTTGGTAGATAAGTGACTATATGAGCTGATGAACAGTAAGTTAATGAATTACTCAATGAGTGAGTTATTAAAGAAACATTTGGTAGATGGAGAGATGGATGAATTCATCACATAACTGCTGAGAGCCAGCTGCTTTTAAGGAACTATGTTCAATATTGGCAGTACAGAGGTGTGCGACAGAAGTTCCTTTTCCTCAGAGTAGAAACTGCCACAACAGATACAAACTTATAAACTCATAATTTCATTGTAGTGTAATAAGTGTTACAGTGGGCTCATACAGAATTCCATAGGGGTAAGAAGAATACAGTGTTCAGTGCAGCCTGGGAGAGTAATGCACGGCACTGTGACTGCACAGACCTTTGGCAAGTGTGCACAGGTACCGCTGAGGTAACATGGATCAATGGAATTAAATTTTACTTCCTTTTTTCTCTTTCCAGAGAGAGCGGTTATTTTACCCATTTTTGGTTATTGCATTTTGCATGTCTATGGTTTTGCTGTTGGTGTGGACAGAGACCGAAAATGAATATAATGGCTTTGACTGGTGAGTTTCACTTTTTGTATTTTCATTTGTGAAAGGGCTTTGTGGTTTGATGGCTGCCTGGATCCTACCCCAGGTTGAAAAGATCCAGCAGCATAAGGGGGAGGGTGGACAGACTGGGTTTTTCACACCTGGTGGGTGAGAGGCCTTACCCGGGGCAGAGTAAGGATGCCCGCATCCTCACCTGCCATGCTTCCCGTCCACTTGTGCTTGCTCTCCCACTTAGACCAAGTCTGGTTCAGCGGGGTGTTTCTCTGTTCTTCCAGTGTTTCCAGTCCTTCTGTTCTGATGACTGTTCCTCATTCTTTTTGTCTGGGTTACTGATGCTTATGCCAGTTGGTCTTCATGGCCTATCCATGAACCCCATGTCTGACCTCCAGCCTCTGCCTCTTTTTTTCTGGAGGCTTCCTAGGACTGTCAATCAGAAATGGGTGTCCCTTATCAGCACCCTTGCATGGCCAAATTCCTATTCCTGGACTGCTCACAGCTCTTGCAGTTTCTCTGACAGATAGTTGTAAATCTTACCCATTATTTGGTATTTAGGGGAGGAGTATATTTGAGTATGAAGCTTTTTAAATGGAATGCAGTTTTTTTCCCCTTTACAGTTGTAAAATGTGGTTTGTTATTTTAAATATAAAATGGACAACAGTGTGGTGATTGCTGAGGGGAGGGAGGTATAAGGGGACTAAATGGTAATGGAAAGAAATATAGTAAAGATTATATTTTTTAAAAAGCAGAAAATCAGAAAATAGAAAAATTTGCTTAGTCTTAGTCACTCATTGGCCTCATTCCCTGCCTTTTTTCTATGCTTATTTTACATTATTATGTTCATACCATATATGTAATTTTGCTTTTCCTTTTCATATAATATAATTATAAACATTTTGATGAATTACTGAAATTCTCTTTTGAAAATATATTTTATTATGCTATTAAACAGTTGTCCCAGTTTGTCTGCCTCTGACCCCCTCTGCACGGCACCCCCTTGCCTCCAGCATTCCACCCCCAGCTCATGTCCATGGCTCATGTATATTAGTTCTTTGGTTTGTCCATTTCCTATACTATTCTTAACATCTCCCTGTCTAGTTTATATCTACAAATTATGCTTCTTATTCCGTGTACCTTTCCCCCATTTTCCCCCTTACCGCTTCCAGCTGATAACCCTCCAAATGATCTCTATGTCTGTCATTCTGTTCCTGTTCTGCTTGTTTACTTTTTTTTTTTCAGATTCAGTTGATAGTTGTGGATTTGTTGCCATTTTAATGTTCATAGTTTTTGATCTTCAAATAAGTCCCTTTACATTTCATGTAATAATGGCTCAGTAATGATGAACCTCTTTAGCTTTACCTTTTCTGGGAAGTACTTTATCTGCCCTTCGAAATGGTAGCTTTGCTGGATAGAGTAATATAGGTTGTTGGTCCTTGCTTTTCATCACTTTGAATACGTCTTACAGTCCCTTCTAGCCTGCAGAATTTCTTTTGAGAAATCAGCTGACAGTCTTATGAGAACTCCTTTGTAGGTAACTGTCTGCTTCTCTCTTGCTGCTTTTAAGATTCTCTCTTTATATTTAACCTTTGGCATTTTAATTATGATGTATCTTGATGTGGTCCTTTTTGTGTCCATCTTGTTTGGGACTCTCTTTGCTTCCTAGACTTATATGTCTATTTCCTTCATCAAATTGGGCAAGTTTTCTTTCATTATTTTTTCAAATAAGTTTTCAATTTCTTGCTTTTCCTCTTCTCCTTCTGGCATCCCTGTGATTTGGATGCTGGTACATTTGGAGATGTCCCAGAGGCTTTTTACTCTATCCTCATTTTTTTTAAAAAAATCTTTTTTCTTCTTGCTGTTCTGGTTGAATGCTTATTTCTTCCTTATGTTCCAGATTGTTGATTTGAATCCTGGCATCATCCCCTTCACTATTGGTTCCCAGTGGACTTTTCTTTATTTCACTTAATGCAACCTCCATTTCTGTGTGGGCCTTTTTTATGCTGTCATAGTAGCCATTGAGTTCCTTGAGTGTCCTGATCACTGGTGTTTTTAACTTTGCATCTGATAGGTTGTTTATCTCCATTTTGTTTAATTATTTTTCTGGGGTTTTGTTATGTTCTTTCATTTGGGCCATGTTTCTTTGTTTCTTTAGTTTGGCAGCCTCCCTGTGTTTGTTTCTGTGTATTAGGTAGAGCTACTTTGACTCTTTGTGTTAGTAGCATGGCCTCTTGTAGAAAATGTACCTGTAAATTGTGTGAAGCAGAGCCAAGGCAGGGCAACCCACTTAACTGCTTTGTGGCTCTGTGCTGGGGGAGGGCTTACAGAGGAGCCACTGCTGCTGCCTGGCTTCTGGAGGTTTGCCCAGCACTTGCCCTATTTCCAGTCACCTCCTTCACTCCTTGTATGTGACTGGTAACCTTCCATTGGTTGTCCTTGTGCTATATCCCAGAGAGGGTGTGGCTATATATGTTCTAAGTCCCTGTGGGCCCCTTAAGCAGAGTCTCCTGAAAATCTAGCAGTTTCTTCTGCTGCCCCAACTTCCACTGGTTTTTACAGCCAGATGTTATGGGAATTTATCTTCCTATCACTAGAACCCTGTGCTGCGTGGTCTAGCCTGGGGCTGGGGTCCCTTGCTCCCAAGGTATGCCTCCTGATTTTTATCCATGAATGTGGGATGGCCTATTCTACCACTGCTACCACCTCTCCACCAATCTCCGTGTCTCTGCCCCTCCTACCTGTCTGGATGAATGTGGCTTCTTTAAATCCTTGGTTGTTGGACTTCCATACAACTCAGCTTTCTGACACATCCAGATGTTTTTTGTTTTGAGGTCTAGTTGTAATTTTTCTGTGGTTGCATGAGGAGATGAAGCATGTTTACCTATGCCTCCATCTTGACCAGAAGTCCAGGAATGAATTATTAAATTTCTTAATGAATAGTATTTAAAATCATTTCAAAATATTTCATGATATGGAGATGCTATATGCACTAACTTAACCACTTTTTATTATTAGGAATTATGAATCTTTCAAATTTTCCTGTTTTTATAAAATAGGAATGCAGACAAATCCTTATATTCTGACTAATGTTCTTAAAATAGAGTCCCACAAGTAGGTTCTCAAAGTTATAGCAAATTTTGTCCTAAGAGAGGTGTATGAAAGTTTTCATTTATTGAGTTCTTTCTCTTTTATTTTTTTTGCTTGGTCCCTCTACCCCTTCATGAGCTGTCAGCCTGCTTTCTATGAATCTGTCTCCATTTTGCTTGTTAGTTCAGTTTGTTCATTAGATTCCACAAATGAGTGAAATTATATGTTATTTGTCTTTCTCTTACTGGCTTATTTCACTTAGCATAATGTTCTTCAGGTAAGAGGAATTTCCATTTTAAACTGCCATCAACAGTATTAACTAATCTAATTTTGAAAATTTTTAAATTAATTTTCAAGATAGAATTTGTTAAAATTTTAATGTCATCATTAAGTTTCAAAACTAGTTTAATTACTTATTTTCTTTTTCATTTTCTTTCATTGTTCATTTATAGTCAATAAGTGTTTAGTAAGTATTCTTATCAGTTAACATGTAATCTTTATTTATGGATCAGTTCTAAATTATTCTCTAGCACTTGAAATAAAAACATTTTCATTTATTTATTTTTATTAAAATTTTCCCAATTAAAAAAAAACTTCCATTAGGATATGATTAACATATAACATTTTATTAGTTTCAAGTGTGCAACATAATGAAACATAAAATTTTCCCAATTAAAAAAAAACTTCCATTAGGATATGATTACATATAACATTTTATTAGTTTCAAGTGTGCAACATAATGATTTGACATTTGCATATATTTTGTGAAATTATCACCACACTTGTGATGAGAACTTTTAAGATCTACTCTCTAAGCAACTTTCAAATATATAATATATTAATAATTATAGTCACCATGGCATGGAAGTCACCATGCTGTACTTACATCCCTATGACTTATAAAATAAATAACTGAAAGTGTGTACTTTGTTTTCCACTTTACTCACTGTCTGTCACCCAGGCCCTGTCTCTTGCAACCACCAATCTATTTTCTGTTTTTACCATTTTGGTTTTCTTAGATTCTACATAGAAGTGAGAACATACAGTATTTGTCTTTCTTTGTCTGACCTATTTCACTTAGCATAATGCCCCCAGGTTTCATCATGTTGTTGCAAATGATAGAATTTTCTTCTTTTTTATGACTGAATAATATTTCATTGTGTGTGTATATGTGTGTGTTGTGTATGCACATGAGCGTGTGTGTACACATAGTAAAAATTACTTGTTGGCATCATTCCTGGCCTTTTTTGTATGCTTATTATTATATTACAGTTGTCCCTCACTATATCGCAGTTCACTTATTGCAGCTTCACTGTATCACGAGTTTTTTAAAATAAGTGAGCCACGACATAGTGAGGGATGACTGTATACTTCACTGGTGAATACCCATATAGAATTTTATATGTTGTTAAAATTACATAAGTTTAAGAGTGTAGAAAGTGTTTAAGAGCATATGAAGTGTTTACAAGAGTGTGGGAAAAGTTACTAAGAGGGTGGGAAAGGTTTATAGGAGTGTGGGAAGGATTTATAAAGCCTTAAAATACATAAAAATAATTAAATATAATGCTGCTACTTCGCGGATTTTCACCTGTCTTGGGGGTCCCTAGAATGTAACTCCTGTGATAGGTGAGGGATCACTATACTGTTCTGTTGAGCTATGTGTCTGTGTTTTTGCCAACACTGTATTGTTTTGATAGCTATATCTTTGTAATATTGTTTGAAATTAAGAAACATGGCATCTCCAGCTGTGTTCTTATTTTTTAAGATTGTTTGGCCATTTGGGGTCTTTGTGGTTCCATACAAATTTTAGAATTGTTTGTTTTATTTCTGTGAAAATGGCATTGGAATTTTGATAGGGATTGCATCGAATATGTAATCTTCGGTGTATGTAAGCTTTCGATATGTAAGCTTTGGGTATTATGGATGTTTTAACAGTATAAGTTCTTTCAAACAAGAGCATGGAATATCTTTCCATTTATTTGTCCTTCTTCAGTTTATTTATTAATGTCTTTTAGTTTTCAGTGGACAGGTCTTTCCCCTCCTTGGTTAAATTTATTCTTAGATATTTTATTGTTTTTGATGCAATTGTAAGTAGGATTGCTTTTTTAATTTTTATTGCTCATAGCTTATTATTACTGTATAGAAATGCACCAGAGTTTTATATACTGATTCTACAACTTTACTGAGTTTGCTTATTAATTCTAACAGTTTTTTTTGTGCAGTCTTTAGGGTTTTCTATATACTGTATAATATTTTGTCATCTGCAAATAGTAATAGTTAACTTTTTCCTCTCCAATATGGATGCACTTCATTTCTTTTTCTTGCCTAACTGCTCTAGCTAGGAGCTCTAATAATATGTTGAATAAAAATTATGAGAGTGGGCATCCTTGTCTTGTTCCTGATCTTAGATAAAAAGTATCTTGATTTCTGCCATTGAGTATGATGTTAGCTGTGGGCTTGTCTCAGTTTAATTAGATGTAATTGACATAAAACATATATATTTAGGTATTTAACATAATGATTTGATATATATATATATATATATATATATATATATTGCATAATGAATACCACAACAGTTAACATTCCTCACCTTATGTAGTTGCAAATTTTTCTCATGTGGAGCTCTTAAGATATATTCTTTTAGCAGCTTCAATTATACAATACAGTATTGTTAACTATAATAATCATGATGCTATATATTATATTCCTATAGCTTATTTGTCTTATAGCTGGGTATTTGTATATTTTGACTACCTTCACCAATTCCCTGACTCTCTACCCGCTGCTTTTGGCAAATTACCACCAATTGGCTGGCTTGGCAAATTGGTGGTTTTTGGCAAACCACCAATCTATTTTCTGTTTCTATGAAGTTTTTTTTTTTTTTAATCCTCACCTCAGGACATTTCCTCATTGCTTTTAGAGAGAGACTAAGGGAGAGAGACAAACATTGATATGAGACAGAAACATCTACTGGTTGCCTCCTGTATGCCCAGACTGTGCCTGGACGAGAAAGCATATGTGCCTGGACTGGGGATTGAACCCACAACCCAGGTATGTGCCCCTGGAAATTGAATCTGCAACCTTTTTGTTTATGGGGCAACACTCCTACCAACTGAGCCACACTAGCCAAGGATCTGTGAAGATGGTTTTAAAAAATTCTACATTGAAGTAAGATTATAAAGCATTTGTCTCTCTGTCTGACCTATATCACTTAGCATAGGGTCCTTTGTTGTTGCAAATGGCAAGATTTCTTTCTTTTTATAGCTCAATTATGTATATGTAAATATAAATATACATCACATTTTTTATCCATTCATATGTCAGTGCACACTAAGATTGATTTCATGTCTTGACTATTGTGAATAAAGTAGCAAGAACATGGGGTTGTAGATATCTCTTTGGAATATGACTTCATTTCCTCATCTATATACTGTGAAGTGAAATTGCTGGATCATATGCTAATTTTTTAAAAAATTTCTTTTAGGGAAACATTATATTGTTTTTCCATGGTGGCTATAGCTATTTACATTCCCACCAACTGTACAGGAGTTGCCTTTTCTCCACATACTTCTGGGCTTACGCCTTGTATTTTTATTAATAGCCATTCTAACGTGTGAGGTGATAGCTACCTCATTATTGTGGTTTTGATTTGTGTTTTCCTGATGATTAGTGATGTTGAACATCTTTTCATGTGCCTTTGGCCACTTGAATATCTTCTTTGGAAAAATAGTCATTCTTTGCCTGCTTTAAATCAGCTTTTTTATTATTATTGAGTTGTATGAGTTCTTTATATATCTTAGATGTTAAACCCTCATTGGACGTGTGGTTTGCTAATAATTTCGCTTCCTTTGATTTCCTCTTCATTTTGTTGGTCATTTCTTTTGTTGTGCAAACACTTTTTAGTTTGATGTAGTACCACTTTTTTTGGTTACTTTTGCATTAGGTGTCATGTCCAAAAAGTCATTGCCAAAACCAGTATCAAGGAGCTTTTCCTCTATATTTTCTTCTAGGAGTCTATGGTTTCACATCTATTTTGAGTTAATTTTTGTGAGTGGTGTAATATAGCGGTGTATTTCATTCTTTTAATTGTGAATTTATAATTTTCCTTGCATTGTTTATTGAAGAGACTCTTTTTTCCATTGAGTAGTCTTTGCTGCCTTGTCAATTATTAGTTCACCATATCTGCATGGATTTATATCTGAGCTCTAGGTTCTGTTGTATTGGTCTATGTTTCTGTTTTTATGCCAATACTATACTATTTTTATTACTATAGCATTGTAATATAGTTTAAAAAAAATTGCTTTGGCTATTCATGGTCTTTCATGGTTCCATATGAATTTTAAGATTTTTTAAAATAAAAAATGCCATATATACAGACACTATGGGATTTAGATAGGGATTGCATAGAAATTACAAATGGCTTTGGGTAGTATGGAAATTTTGACAATATTAATATACTAATCCATGAACATGGGATATCTTTGCCATGTATTTGTGTCTTTCAATTATTTCATCGATGTCTTATAGCAGCAATTTTCAACAGGTGTTCCATGGCACACTAGTGTGGTGCAAGAATTTTTAAAACATTCAGTACTTGACTATTTAATCAGGGGCACTGACCTCTTTTCCCTTAGATTGTCAAATAAGAAAATGGCAGCAGCCAATGCAACAATAGCTGTCTGGTGTGAATGAATCAAAATTATACCATTTTTTTGTCAGATCAGCAAAAATATATTTTTTAGTGCGCCACAGGCTTTAGTAATGAATTTATGTGTGCCATGAGATGAAAAAGGTTGGAAATTGCTGCCTTATAGTTTCTAGTGAACAGGTCCTTCACCACCTTGGTTAAATTTATTCCAAGCATTTTACTGTTGCTGATGCTAATGTAGGAATTTTTTTTTTCAGAAAATTCATTATTAATGCATAAAACATGACTGATATTTGTATATTGATATTGTATCCTGCAATTTTACTGAATTCATTAATTAGATGTACAGTTTTTTGGTTAAGTCATTAGGATTTTTTTATATAAAATCATGTAATTTTCCCCTGGCTGGTGTGGCTCAGTGGATTGAGTGCCAGTCTGTGAAACAAAGAGTTGCAGGTTCAATTCCCAGTCAGGGCACATGCATAGCCTGCAGTCCAGGTCCCCAGTAGGGGGCACGCAAGAGGCAACCATACATTGATGTTTCTCTCCCTCACTTTCTCCCTCCCTTCCCTGCTCTAAAAATAAATAAGTAAAATCTTAAAAAAAAAATCATGTAAGCTGCAGAGACAGTTTTACTTATTCCTTTCTAATTCTGATGCCTTTTATTTCCTTTTCTTGCGTAATTGCTCTGGTTAGGATTTCCAGTACTATGTAGAATAGGAGTAGAGAGAGTGTGTACCTTTGTCTTGTTCCTGATCTTAGAGGAAAAGCTTTCAACTTTTTATTGTTATGATGTTAGCCATGGGCTTGTTGTATATGGCCTTTATTATGTTGAGGTATATTCTTCCTATATCTAATTTGTTGAGAGTTTTTATTTTGATTGGATCTTGGATTTTGCCAAATATTTTTTTTTGTATCTATTGAGATGCTCATGTGGTTTTTGTCTTTCATTGTGTTAATATGTGCATCACATTTATTGACTTGTGCATTTGTTGAACTATGCTTGTATCACAGGGATGAATCTTAATTGATCATGACCCTTTTAATGTGCTGTTGAATTCAGTTTGATAGTATTTTATTGTGAATTTTTACATCTGTATTCACCAGGGATATTGGCCCTTAGTTTGCTCTTCTTTTAATGTTGTTATTTAGCTTTGGTATCAGTAATGTTAGCTTTGTAATATGAATTTGGGAGTGTTCTCTCCTCTTCAATTTTTTGGAAGAGTTTGAGAAGGACTGGTGTTAATTCTTTAAGTATGTGGTAAAATTCATCAGTATGTGAAAGTGTGGTCCTGAGTTTTTCTTTTGTTGGGAGGTTTTTGATTACTGATTTATTCTCTTTATTCTGTGTTGGCCTGTTCAGATATTACATTTCTTCATTATTTGGCCTTGGTAGATTGTATATTTCTAGGAATTTATCCATTTCTTCTAGGTTGCCTAGTTCGTGGTATATAGTTGTTCACTGTTGTTTCCATGAGCCTTTCTATTCTATGATATGTTTGTAATGGCTTCTCTTCCATTTATAATTATATTTATTTGGGTCCTTTCTTTTTTTCTTGCTTAGTCTTGCTAACAGTTTGTTAAGTTTGTTTATCTTAGTTCCATTAATCTTTTCTGTTGTTTTTCTATTCTCTGTTTCACTTATTTATTGAATAAGTTGGCCCTTGAATGAAGGGAAGGCCTTGAGGAGGAACCAAGCTAGATAGCAAAAAGTGTGTCCTGTCAGTCTTCCTCCTTGCCTCCCACCAGAAGATGCTGGCCACTTACCATGGTGGCTGTGCAATGGGGGGAAGAAACACTTCAGAGGAAATATGTGGACACTGATTCCAAACTGACATTTATTCCTAGGGAGATAAACACCACTGTGATACACCAGTCAGAGTAGGGACTTTTGGATGTTGGGAAATCAACAGAGTTTTGGCTCAAGCCCATCTCTATAGTGGATCTGGTGGGTCCCCAAACCCACCCTGTGGTTATTTCTCTAGTTCTGGAATGCATAATTAGCATAAACATACTCAGCAGCAGAGAGAATTTCCATAGCAATATTTCATTTTCAAATAGAAGCTGTATTTGTAAGGGTGAACTCCAGTAGGTCCTGAAGCTACAAGTACTTTAATGGGTAGTTTTCCATTGCTGCCACGACAAATTACCACAAATTGAGTGGCCTAAAACATTATTCATTTATAATCTCACAGTTCTGTAGGTTAGAAGTCAGGGATTCTTGGCTGGGTAATCTACATAGGATCTCATAAGACTGAAAAAATTGTGCTGGTTGGACTGAACTTTTACCTATAGGCCCTGAGTGAAAATCTACCTTCAGGGTCATTCAGGTTGTTGGTTGAATCCACCTCCTTCTAGTTGTAGGAACGACATGCCCTTTTTTAATAGTTGTCAGATGAGAGTTGTTCTCAGCTTCTAGAGGCCAGTGCATTGTGGCCTTCTCTGTCTTCAGAGCTGGCAATGGTGTGTCAGTTCCTTCTCACATTTCAGGTTGCTCTGATTTCTCCTTTTGACTCATCTCTTTGACTTCCTCTTTTGACACTAAGAGCTCATATGATTACATTGGATTCACCTAGATGATTCAGGGATATCTCCCTATTTTAAAGTCAGCTGTTTAGTAACCTTAATTACATCTGCAAAGTTTTTTTTTTATCATCTAACATAATATCATCACTGGTGTGATATCACAGGACAAAGGTCACGGGGCCAGACTTTTGCCAGTGTTTACATATATGACATATATATGACATAGATTTATGATATATATGTATATCATATATAAGATTACATATATGAAATTTTCTCTTCTCCCATTCCTCTATCATTGAAAATAAGATGTGTTTATAGTTAACCATGTATCAGTACTTAAATTAGAGGTATAAAACATCATCTGGTGGTGATAAAGGTACACTGTATTTTTTCTTTTTTTTGTAAAGAGCTTTGGTGTGGTTGTGGTTGTGGTTGTGTGAGAGAGAGTTGCACCCTGGTAGAGAGAAAGGAAGATGACTACAGGAGGTGTGTGCAGACATCAAGTTGACAAGAGTGGAATGTGGTAGTGCACTAGCTGGGTCAGCTTAGCTAACTGAAGCTGCATTTCCCAGGATTCCATTCTCACTGTGGGATTGGGTTAGGGTTAGTCACAAGAGAAATTCGCATAAAATTTGGAAGTGAGGAGTGAATCAGAAGCCTTTTTTTTCTTTCCCACTCTGAAGACCAGTGGCAGGCACCCTCGTGCACTGTCAGAATCTGGTGCACTGTCAGAATCTGGTGTTTCAATTAGTGGGCACCGAGCAGCACGTGGGCCTGCATTCTCCCTGCTGCTGCCAGGTCTTCAGGTTCTCCGTGTCCTAGGTCAGATCAGTTGCAGCTCAGTGATGAAAGGTGCCAGGTTCTCCTGCCGGTCACCCTTATCATCAAGTTTGGAGGCAGCGTCTTATGACTTTGTTAAATTAACATTTGTTAACTGGAGCACAGGGTGCTGGATGGTGATTTCAGGCTACAGTAATGGCGATTGCAAGTTAAATATCAGACCACAAGAAAAATTGAAATAGAGAAATTTATCACTCATAAGTACTGGAGGAAGTACGCGGCAGGCCTTGAGGGGCCATCCTGGGCTAGGGCCAAATCAGTCAATTCAAACAGAAAGAGCAGTGTTTTGGTAAGACCCATGCAGGTCTGACCTAGGGTGCATAGAGCATCCAGGCTCTGGCAAGCAGGAGACTGTTGATCTTGTCATATCAGGAACTTACATTTGCTTCTGACTCAGTGAGCCGCTATCTAGGGTGCGCACGTCCCTGAGGCTGCTGGCTGAAGTGGAATTGTTGCAGAGACAGCAATTCCCGGAGCAGCTTAGCTCAACTCTTGACACAGTGATAGACAGGCACAGGCTTCACGTTTTCTGTCCACTCGTGGGTTCCAGTCTGTCCTCAGGTGTTTTAGTTTATTCCTGCAGGTTTGGTTTCTCCTCAGGGTTTGATTTCTTTCATATGTCATGTTCAGTTCTCTTTCCCAGCTGCTGGCCTGTCTGACTTCTGGCAACTTCAGGCCAAATTATCACAACAGATGTAACAGTCTCACATACCTTTTTTCTATAATAGCATAAGGTATAATCCCAACAATAAGTGCATTTCTCAGTGATCCCAGACCAATACAATATTTTTAATTATTTTGGAAGAGTTATCAGCTATTACCCTTTCACATATTGCTTTATCCTCTTTTCTATTGCCTCTATTTTTGAGATTTCAATTGTATGCACATTAGACCTTTTTTCTTTATCCCCTAGGTGTCTCAGACTTTCTTTTGTATTTTCTATATTTTTTATGTGTCTCCGTTTCATTCTTGATTTTTTAACCTTTTGTTTAACAAATTCTTTTCAGCTTTGTCCTACCTGCTATTAACTCCATTCACTGAGTTCTTAATATTTGTTGCTGTATTTTCCTTTCTAAAATTCTTAATTGGCCCTGTCTTTAATAGTACCTTACTGAAATTTTAATGTTTTCCTAGTCTAAACATTTGAAGGATAGTTATTTAGAAGTCTGTGCCTGATACTTCTATTTTCTAGATTTGTTGAAGATCTTTTTATGTTGTCCCTTGTTTCTTTTCACATTCACTAATGTGGTCTCCTCTCCTGGTATGTCTTTTGCTTGAGCACCAGACATTGTATATAAAAAGCTGTGCAGGTCATTCTGGCCGGGTGGCTCAGTTGGTTGGAATGTCGTCCCGTGCACCAAAAGGTTACAGGTTTGATTTCCTGACAGGGCACATACCTAGGTTGTGGGTTCGATCCCTGTCTGAGTGTGTGAGGCAGCGATCAGTCTCTCTCTCTCTCTCCCCCTCCCTCCCTCCCTCCCTCCCTCCCTACCTTCCTCCCTCTTTCTTCTCTCCCCATCCTTCTCTCTCTAAAATCAATAAACATATCTTTGGGTAAGGATTTTTTAAAAAAGTTGTGTAGGTAATTTATATTATGTCTTCTCAGAGAGTTACTCTGACAGACAAGTAAGGGTATTAGCAAACACTGTTCATTTTAATCCAGTTTTACTCCTAGATGGTTCAAAGCTAGGATTCAGTCCCAAAAAGCAGTCTATTTCCAGTTTGTACTTACTCCTAGGCTATCTCCCTGAACAGCCCTAAAATAAAGTATATTTATTACGTTTACCAGATTTTTCTTCTCCCATTTGTCCTCAGTGCTGCAAGGTGCAGGAAACCCCCCTTCCTGTGTTTCACCCACTACTTCTAGAGAAAAATCATCCTAAATGCCAACCATAGCACTGGATTTCCTCTGTTATTTACATCTTGGTTCCTTTTATATTGTTGCTGTTGTTGTGTGAAAGTTTTTATTAAGTCGTTTTTGAGCTTAAAACTGCAGCTTACTGCAAAGTAGTTAAGAAATAAATAGTATCTCAGGATGTTTTCCAGTTCTTTCACACAGTAATAAATCAAAATATTGTCACATTCGGAAAAGTACACAGATCAAGTATCTAAACATTCAAAGTATCTTTAAGGAATACCCTTCTCTCTTTGGAACAGTGAGTTCAGTATTACTAACATGGTTGCTTAGTGAGTTATACCATAGCATCTTTGACCTGGGAAGTACTTTGCAAATCATCCCTCAGTGTTTTCCCACATCAACAGAGATTTCCTTTACTTTATAAAGAAGGGCTAAAGTTTACCTTGTGAAAAATTTTAAGGCTAATCGCATCTATGACAAGCTAACTCCAGTCTGTTTTGTTTCCAGCCCTCACTTTTTTTTAAAAGATTTTACTTACTTATTTTTCAGAGAGAAGGGAAGGGAGGGAGAAAGAGAGGGAGAAAAATATCATGGTGTGATTGCCTCTCATGTGCCCTTCCACCAGGGGCCTGGCCTGCAACCCAGGCATATGCCCTGACCGGGAATCAAACCAGTGACTCTCTGGTTTGCAGGCCAGCACTCAATCTACTGAGCCACACCAGCCAGGACCCCATCTGTCACTTCTTGTCTGTACCTGTCTTGTCCAGGTATCTGAAGAGAAAACTGTCATCTGAGATTTTTTCTTCTCTTTAACATATAGGTTCTTTGTTCTTCCAAAGCTTGTCTTCCTTTCTTATTAATGATATTTATTTATGTAAAAATTTTATTTTCAATTATAGTTTACATTAAAATTATTTTGTATTAGTTTCAGATGTATAGCACAATGGTTAGACAATCACCTACTTTACAAAATAGTCTTCTTTATCTTTCAAATACCTACCTGGCACTGTACATAGTTATTATAATATAGTTGACTATATGCCCTAAGCTGTACTTAACATCCCTGTGACTGTTTTGTAACTAACAAGTTATATTTCTTAATTCCTTCACCTCTTTCACCCAGCTTCCCCAAGCTCACTCCTCTCTGTCAACCTGTCAAACATCAGTCTTTTCTCCGTGTCTATGAGTCTATTTTGTTTGTTCATTTATTATGCCCTTTATATTCCACATATAAGTGAAATCTTATGGTAGTGACCTTTTTCTGTCTTATTTCCCTTAGCATAATACCCTCTAGGTCCATCCATGCTATTGCAAATGGTAAGACTTCATTCTTTTCTTATGGCTAAGCAATATTCCATTGTATATATCTACCACCACTCTTGTTAATCAACTCATGTTAATGGGGACTTGGGTTGCCTCCATACCCTGGCTATTGTAAATAATGCTGCATTGAACACCGGGGGGGTGCATATATGCTTTTGCTTTGATACTTTGGGTTTCTTCAGATATTTATATCCACAAGGGGAATTGCTAGGTCATAAGGCAGTTTCACTTTTAATTTTTTGAGGACCCTCCATACTGTTTTCCATGGTGGCTGCACCAATTTGCATTCCTTCCAACAGTGCATGAGAGTCCCCTTTTCTCCACATCCTTCCCAACATCATTTGTTGTTTTATGAATGATAGCCATTCTGACAGGTGTAAGGTGATATCTCATTGTGATTTTAATTTTCATTTCTCTGGTGATTATTGATATTGAACATCTTTTCATATGTCTATTGACCATCTGTATGTCCTCTTTGGAAAAGTGTCTATTCAGGTCCTCTGCCCATTTTTTAATTCAATCATTTGTTTTTTGGGGAGTTGACTTGTATGAGTTCTTTACAGATTTTGAGTATTAAACTCTTATCAGATGTGTCATTGGCAAATATCTTTGCCCATTCAGTAGGTTGTTTTTCATTTTATCGATGGTTTCCTTTTCTATGCAAAAACTTTTTATTTTGATGTATTCCCATTTGTTTAAATTTTTTTGATTCCCTTCCCTGAGGAGATATATCAAAAAAAATTTCTAAGAGAAATGTCAGGGATTTTACTGCCTATGTTTTCTACTAGGAGTTTTATGAATTCATGTCTTACATTTAAGTCTATAATAAATTTTGAGTTTATTTTTGTATGTGGTGTAAGAAGGTAATTTAGTTTCTTTCTTTTTTTTTTTTTGCATGTATCTGTCCAATTTTTCCAAAACCATTCATTGGATAGAATGTCTTTATCTCTTTGTATGTTCTTGCCTCCTTCATCCTACATTAATTGATGATATAAGTAAGGGTAAGTTTATTTCTGGGCTCTCAATTCTGTTGCATTGATCTATGTGTCTGTTCTTAGGCCAGCACCATGCTGTTTTGACTACTCTAGCCTTACAGTATAGTCTGAGATTAGGTAGCATGATACCGCCAAGTTTATTTTGATTTCTCAGGATGTCTGTGACTATTTGGGGACTTTTGTGGTTCCATATAAATTTTTGGATTATTCTAGCTTTGTGAAATATGCCATTAATGTTTTGATAGGAATTGTGTTGAATCTATATATTGCTTTGGGTATTATGGACATTTTAATGATGTTAAGTTTTCCTAGATATGAGCATGGTACATGCTTCCATTTATTTGTATCTTCTTCAGTTTCTTTCTTCAATATCATTAAAATTTGTTCAATTACAGTTTATTTTCAATATTATTTTGTATTGGTTTCAGGTGGATAGCATACTAGTTAGACAATCATATACTTTATAAAGTGTTCCCACCAGTATTTCTAGCACCACCTGGCACCATACATGGTTACCACAATATTATTGACATATTCCCCATGTTGTACTTGACATCCCTATGACAGTTTTATGACAACCAGTTTGTACTTCTTAATCCCTTCACATCTTTAACCCAGCTCCCCAACCCCCTTTCCTTTGGCATCCCTCAGTCTGCTCTCTGTGTCTTTGAGTCTGTTTCAATTTTGTTTGTTTGTTTGTTTTGTTCTTTAGATTCCACATGTAAATGAAATGATATGGTATTGTCTTTCTCTAACTTATTTCACTGAGCATAATACCTTCTTCATTTATTATAATTTCCTAATACAGATCTTTTATATCCTCAGTTAAATTTATTCTGAGGTATTTTTTTGTGTAATTGTAAGTGGGATTATTTGTTTTAGTTTCCCTCTCTGATAGTTCCTTATTGATGTATAAAAATGCAATCATTTTCTGATAATTATTTTATATTCTGCTATTTTACTGAATTTATTTACAAGTTCTAGTAGGTTTTTGGTGGAATCTTTAGGGTCCTCTATATATAGTATAAGGTTATCTGCAAATAATGACAATTTTACTTCTTTACTTCTTTACTTTTCAGTTTGAAGTCTGTTATTTCTTCTTCTTGTCTGATTGCTATGGCTAAGACTTCCAATACTATGTTGAAATGAGTGGAGAAAGTGTACATCCCTGCCTTGTTCCTGATATATATTTTTTTTTGCATTCATTTATTCAGCAAGTATTTGTTGGGCTTACTCTGTGCCAGACACTAAGTAAGGCAACAAAGAAACAAATCTGATAGGACACAGCTCTTCTCTTGAAAATGCTTGCAGTCTGGTAGGGGAACAGTCACAAGGACAAATAATTTTCAGTGTAATGTGAAAGATGCTCAGTAAAGGTACAAACTCAGTATTGTGTTGGTGCAAAGGAGTGATCCATTCAAACAGCAGCAGTTAAGAAGGTGTGCAAAAGGGTGGAGAATTTTTTTTGCCTGTGGTAAAATTCATGTAATATAAAGTTCATGATTTTAACCACTTTAAAGTGTATAATTCAGTGACAGTTCCTATATTTACAGTGTTGTACAACCATCACCACTATCAAGTTCCGGAACATTTTCAGTACCATAAAAGGAAACTTTATACCCATTAGAAGTCAATTCCCATTTCTTTCTCTCCCCTAGCTCCTGAAAACTAGCAGTGTGCTACCTGTATCTATGGATTTGCCCATTCTGAATATTTCTTTTTTGTTTGTTTGTCTACTTTCTTGTTTATTTCATTTTTAATATATTTTGTTGATTATGCTATTACAGTTGTCCCATTTCCCCCCTTCACTCCCCTCTGCCCAGCTGACCCTCTCTCACCCACATTCCCCCACTTTAGTTCATGTCCATGTGTCATACGTATAAGTTCTTTGGCTTCTACATTTCCCATACTGTTCTTATCCTCCCCCTGTCTATTTTCTACCTACCATCTATGCTACTTATTCTCTGTACCTTTTCCCCCTCTCTCCTCCTCCCACTCCCCTGTTGCTACCCCCCCATGTGATCTCCATTTCTGTGGTTCTGTTCCTGTTCTAGTTGTTTGCTTAGTTTGCTTCTTTTTTTGTTTTAGGTGTGGTTGTTACTAATTGTGAGTTTGCTGTGATTTTACTGCACATATTTTTATCTTCTTTTTCTTAGATAAATTCCTTTAATATTTCATATAATAAGGGCTTGTCGATGATGGACTCCTTGAACTTGACCATATCTGAGAAGCAGTTTATCTGCCCTTCCATTCTAAATGATAGCTTTGCTGGATAGACCAACCTTGGATGGAGGTCCTTGCCCTTCATGGCTTGGAATACTTCTTTCCAGCCCCTTCTTGCCTGCAAATTCTCTTTTGAGAAATCAGCTGACAGTCTTAATGGGAACTCCTTTGTAGGTAACTGTCTCTTTATCTCTTGCTGCTTCTAGGATTCTCTTCTTCATTTTAATCTTCGCTAATGTAATTATGATGTGCCTTGGTGTGTTCCTCCTTGGGTCCAACTTCTTTGGGACTCTCTGAGCTTCTTGAACTTCCTGGAAGTCTTTTTTTTTTTTTTAACCACATTGGGCAAGTTCTCCATTAGCTTTTCAAATAAGTTTTTAATTTCTTGCTCTCCTCTTCTCTTTCTGGCGCCCCTATGATTTGGGTGTTGGAACATTTAAAGTGGTCCCGTAGACAACTCATCAGAAACAACATTTAAAATTGTTCCTAAGCCTCTCCTCATTTTTTTGAATTCTTGTTTCTTCATTCTGTTCTGGTTGAATGTTTTTTTTTTTTTTTTAAGATTTTATTTATTTTTAGAGGGGAAGGGAGGGAGATAGACAGAGAGAGAGAAACATCAATGTGTGGTTGCTGGGGGTTATGGCCTGCAACCCAGGCATGTACCCTGGCTGGGAATCGAGCCTGGGACACTTTGGTTCCCAGTCCACACTCAATCCACTGAGCTATGCCAGCCAGGGCTGGTTGAATGTTTATTTCTTTCTTCTGGTCCAAATCATAGATTTGAGTCCCAGTTTCCTTCCCTTCACTGCTTGTTACCTGTATATTTTTTTCTTTAGTTCACTTTGCATAGCCTTCACCTTTTCTTCTATTTTGTGACCATACTCAACAATTTCTGTGAGTATCCTGATTACCAGGGTTTTTTTTTTTTTAAGATTTTATTTTATTTTTAGAGAGGGGAAGGGAAAGAGAAGGAGAGGGAGAGAAATACCGATGAGTGGTTGCCTCTTGCGTGCCCTGTACTGGGGACCTGGCCCGCAACCCAGGCATTTGCCCTGACTGGGAGTCAAACCAGCGACCCCTGGTTCATAGGCTGGTAATACCAGCCGGGGCTGATTACCAGTGTTTTAACTGTGCATCTGATGGGTTGGCTATCTCTTCATTGCTTAGTTCTATTTTTGGAGGTTTGATTTCTTCTTTCACTTGGGCCATTTACTTATTTATTTATTTTGTCTCCCTGTGGCTGTTACATTGTGAGGCGCAGAACCTTAGGTATTCACTAGGGGCGGGGCAACTCACGTGTCTGTGTTGTGACGCTGTATGTGAGGGAGGGGTCTGAGAGGAAACAATGCTACTTGCTCAGCTCCTGGTGGGCTTTTAGTCACTTTCCCTGCTACCCACAAGCAAATTGGGCCCTTCTGGTGCTGATTCCAGGTGGGTGGGTTTGTGTACATTCTAAGACCTTGTGAGTCTCTCCTACAAACTTTCCTGTGAAGCTGGGAATTTCTCCAGCCACTGAAGCCCCACAGATTTTTACAGCTATAGGTTTTGAGATTTTATTTCCCCATGCTGGAACCCTGGATTTCACAGTCTGTCTTGCTCCCCACTTGTTCCTCCCAGTTTATCAGCACACAAATGTTGGACTGCCTGGTCCTCCAGCCACTGTCTTGCTGTATGTCCTCTCCATCCGGTCTCCATCCCTCCTACCAGTCTGAATGAATGTTTCTTCTTTAACTCCTTGGTTGTCAGACTTCCATACAGTTCAATTTTCTGGCAGTTCTGGCTATTTTTTGTTTTTCAATTTGTTGTCCCTATTTTGGTTGTGTGCAAAGTGTATCTACCTATGCCTCCATCTTGGCCAGAAGTCCTCCAGAGTTTATTTATTTGAGTCCTGTCTCTTTTTTTTTTTTTTGATGACTCTGGTTAAAGGTTCATCAATCTTGTTTATCTATTCAGAGAACCAGGTTTTGGTTTTATTGATCTTTTGTATTATTTTATTAGACTATATTTTGTTTATTTTTACTCTGATCTTTATTATTTTCTTTTTTTTCAACTCACTTTGGGCTTTTTTGTTCTGTTTCTAATTCCTTTAGGTCTAAGGCTAGATTGTTTAATTTCCATAGCACTTGACTGCCTGTTGGCCTTTTTGTTTCCTTCATTTAGATGTTAAAAATATATTGCCCAGATTTGTAGTTGTTACCCTTAGCTAGTGAGAGGTACAGCAAAATTTTTATGGGGTAGCTGTTACTTTTCTCTCCATTGCAGTGTGTTGTGGAGTTAGATTTGTCTCCCTCTTCCTTGCTATGTGAATGTTCCCAATGCCTCACTACTAGGTGTTTTCTTTTTCCCTGCCATTACCATCAGCTAACAACTGGTGCTGGTAGAAAGCATTGTGGTTTGTACGTATGTATTGGGAGAAGATGCAAGACAGCTGCATCTTTCAGTGATGGGAAGGAGGGAAAAGGTCCTGAAGATTTCTTTATGTATTAGTGCAGAGAGTGTGGATTGAAATGAGGGGGTTGTCCCAAGAAGACTTCCTATGTATTAGATAGATCTGCTATATCTCCCAGTCTTGGCAGGGTGGCTTTTTGTAGTAGGTGTATTGTGTGTCTAATGGTGCAATCTCCCTGGTTACCTGAATTGGTTGCTTTGAGTGTGTCCCTTATTTGGGTTGTGTGTGCCCTGCTATTGCAGTTGAGCCTTAATTGCTATTGTATGTCAGTGAGTGGTATTGAACCCCAGTCTGACTGGCTGTGAGCATGAGCTATGACTACAGTGGATGAGTTGTTGTGTGGGAGCTGACTCCATGGAATGGGATTTGCTTTAGTGGGGCTCTGGTGCCTAGTAGGTCTACCCTTTTTGTGTGTTGTTTGTGTCACTAATATGGTGGTGCTCTGGTGTGGTGAAGCCAGCCATCAGGTGTTGGTTCTGTGGTCTTTGGGGAGGGTTTGGTTTGAAGGCCAAGGTTAGCCACTGTCTGTGTCCAACCCAGGCCCCCTGTAAGGAGGTACAAAATGATCCAGTTGCTAGCATCTGTGCTGGACTTTGAGACACCTGGGAGTGGTTATGAGACACCTGGGAACTGAAGCTAGCTGTCACTAGTACTGGGTTTTGTGCTATTTAGCAAGAGTTACAGGGCATGCTGAGGCCAGCCACTGCTAGTTTTGAGTTTGTGGACCTTTTAGAGATTTTAGGAAAGTATGTAGCTTGGACCCAGTCCACTGCTTGTGTGGATTAGCCTCTGAAAGTGTTTCAGGCCCCCTGCGTGAATTGGGTAGGATAGGGTCTCAGAAAATCACCAGGGTGGTGTGAGAGCAGTGTTAATCAGGTTGACGGAGACTCAGATTTGGTGTGTGTGCACCAGAAGGCTGCATGTGTGTGTGGAGGGTGTAGGGGTGCTCAACAAAGGAACAGTGGTACCAGTTAGAATGTTAGTCCCAGAGAGTGCTATCTTTCCTGGCCTCCCCCTGAATCCAGATTCTTCTGTTGCTCCACCTGTGTCCTTGGCACTTTTTGAGCTGCTTTCCATTCACTTGAGCTTAGGGTGAGCGTTTATGAGTCAGTGAGTCTGTTCTTGAGCTCTTTAAGAAGATGCGTGGGTCTACAGAAGCCCTCCATTTCACTGTGTGCAATCCCTGCTGATTTTCATAGCCAGCTATTTGGGAACTCTTTCCTGGCATTGGTGCTTGAGACTGGGGGGGCTGGTGTGTGGCTGGGACCTCTGGCTCCTCAGTTGGGCCTTTATAACCAAGATATCATTCCTGATTTTTCATTACTACACATTGTTTTGGAATCAGCCTGTTTTTCCTCTTGGCCCCTCTTACCAGTTTTGACATAACTTCTTTATGTTCTTAGCTATAGGAGTTTTGTTCAGCTGGTCTTCATGTGGTTCTATAATTTAGTTACAATTTTGATATGGTTGTGGGAGGAAGCAAACACATTTTCCTATTCTGCCATCTTGTTAGAGTTCTGAAGATCTTAAATATATTTATTTTGTGGTTAATTTCTGAATTATGTTTTTTGGGGTGCATGTTACCCTATTAGTTGGATTCATTGCATTCATTTTTTGACATTCCTCATGTTTTCTGATTTCTAGTTGTAACTTCATCTTCTACACAATACTCTTACCAGTGGCTTGATCTGAGGTGGCTCTCACCAGGGTGGCTTCTTGCCTGTTTCTTTCTTCTTGGTGTGTCTTATGGCCCCTGACCAAAAAGAATTTCCTGTTTTATTTTTAATGTGGTTATATGTTCACTAATTTATATATTATATCATCAAAATTTAATTTCTCCAGGTTTTATATGGAGAGAAGCAACTTTCTGTTATCTTGAAATGGAGTTGAAATATTTTTAATTTTTATTTTTAAAATTATTTTAAATTAATTTTTCCATGATCATTTATGCCCTCTATCCCCTCATCCAACTTCACTGACTCCCTTCCTCCGCAACCACCACATGGAAGAGTCTAGATTTTTTGACATATGATACCTAGACAAAATATGACACTGTTTCTTTTAGCAAATAATCGGTATTTTTCTCTCATAAACTTTTGGAAAAGAACACATCAGGACTGTTTTAATGGCCCAGATATCTTACATGGAACAATTACCTTTTGCCCAATCCTGTATGACCTGCTGAGGAGTCAGCTGCCTTGGCCAAGATGTAGAAGTCTGGGCAGACTTGGGGTGTCTGTGACTGAGTTGGGTGACTTTGGGTCAGGGCCCATTTTTCCTACTTTCCCGTGAACCTCACTGGTGCTTTCTCCTCATGGGAGATCCTCTAGAACCACCCTTTGGGCTTCTAGTAGATTCAACCTCTGAACTCCAGAGGCCCCACACACCTGACTCCTAGTGACTCTGTCTTCCTGAGGTCAGAACAAACTCCGGGACAGATTGAATTGTGTGGGTCTGGTGCAAGGGCCACATGCCCCACCTTCCCTGAAGAATGACCAGTATCTCTCCATCATGGGACAATCACTCAAACATTCTTGGTGATTCACTGTGAACCTACCTCATGCAACTCAAGTACCACCAGAGGGTCTTTCAGTGACTGAGCCTAACAGACAGCTGGCAGGCAGAGGCAGGCAGAAGCAGATCTTGGAGAGTCTTGGGACTTTTGCTCACCTGCACCTGGACCTGGTGGTGATAAAAGCTGGCCATGGTATCCAGTGTGGCCCTTTCTGTGTGCACCCATGCCCAGCAGAGGCAGTAACATCATAATTAAAATGGCAAAGGTTGAAGACAAAGAGAATTGTAAACCACAAGAGAAAGATAATTAGTTAACTACAAGGGAGCTCTCATAAGACTGTCAGCTTATTTCTCAACAGAAACATTTTAGGCCAGAAGGGATTGTCAGGAAATATTCAAAGTGATGAAAACGAAGGACCTACAACTAAGACTACTTACCCAACAAGGCTATCATTTGAGCTTGAAGGAGGCATAGTTTCCCAGAGAATAAAAAGCTAAAGGAGTTTGTTACCACCAAATCAGCATTGTAAGAAATGTTAAAAGGCCTTGATTTAAGAAGGAAAAAAACCAGAGGAACATAGTTTACAAAATAAAATAGCAATAAATATGTATCTGTCAATAATACTTTAATGCTTGGCTTAAATGCTCCAATCAAAATACATAGGTAGCTGAATGGATAAGAAAATGAAACCCAGGTATATGCTCTCTACAAAAGACCTGCCTTAGACTGAAAATTATCACAATCTAAAAATAAAGGGATGAAGAAAAACATTTTATGCAGGTTGAAATGAAAAAAGAAAAAAGCTGGGGTAGCAATACTTATATCTGACAAAATAGATTTTTTAAATGGTAAAAGGAATAATCAGTCAAGAGAATATGGACCTTGTAAACATTTATGCACCAAACATAGGAGCACCTAAATATGTAAAGCAAGTTTTGATGGACGTAAAGTAGAGATTGACAGTAATAGAATCATAGCATAGCCTTTTAACATCCCATTAACGTCAATGGATATATTTTCCAGACAGAAAATCGACAGGGAAATGGTGGCCTTAAATGACACTAGATCAGATGGATTTAATAGGTATGTTCAGAGCATTTCACCCTAAACAGCAGAATATACATTCTTTTCAAGTGCACATGGAACATTTTCTGGGATATACCAATGTTAGGACACAAACCAAGTCTCAGTAAATTTAAGAAGATTGAAATCACATCAAGCATCTTCTCTGATCATAATGATATGAAATTAGAAATCAGTCACAAAAAAGAACTGAAAAACACACAAAGAGAGGGAAGCTAGATAACATGGTACTAAACAATGAATGGCTTAACAGAGATCAAGGAATAAATCAAAGGATACCTTGAAACAAATGAAAATGAAAACACAACAACCCCAAGTCTATGGGACACAGCAAAAGCACTGCTAAAAGGGAAATTTATAGCATTACAGGCCTACCCTAGGAAAAAAGGAAAAACTCAAATAAACAATCTGAAATTACACTTAAAGGAACTGAAAAAGAACAACAAGCCCAAAGTGAGTTGAAGGAAGGAAATAACACCAATTCAAAAGAACCTATGCACCCCAATGTTCATGGCATCATTATTTACAATAGCCAAGTGCTGGAAGCAACCTAAGTGTCCATCAGTAAATGAGTGGATCAAAAAACTGTGGTACATTTACACAATGGAATACTACACAAAAGAAGGAAAGAAGGAGCTCCTACCTTTGCAACAGCATAGATGAAACTGGAGAACATTATGCTAAGTGAAATAAGCCAGGTGGTGAAAGACAAATACCATATGATCTCACCTATAAGTGGAACCTATCAATGAAACAAACAAGCAAGCATAATATAACCAGAGACAGTGAAATAAAGAACAAAGTGACAGTAACCAGAGGGATGGGGAAGGGGAATGACAGGGGAACAAAGGGAAGAGTCATTATGGAATGTGTATAAAGAACCCACAGACAAAGCCAAAGACAAGTTGGATTGAGTGTGGGAGGCAGGGATGGGTACGGCAGGGGGGAGTGGTGAGGGGAAAATGGAGACAACTATACTTGAACAACAATAAAAAAAAATAGAGTTAATGGGACAAAAAAAAGATTAGAGTAGAAATAAACAGAATAGAGTCTAAAAGAAACAATACAAAAGATCTATGAAACCGGAGCTATTTCTCTGAAAAGATAAACAAGATTGACAAGCCTTTAACAAGATTCCTCAAGAAAAAAAGAAAGAGGACCCAAATAAATAAAATCGGAAATGAAAGAGAAGTAATAACTGACACCAAAGAAATAAAAAGGATTGTAAGGAAATATTATGAACTTCTACATGCCAACAAATTGGGCAATCTGAAAGAAATAGATAGATTCCTAGAAACATACAACCTCCCAAAACTGAATCAGAAAGAGCCATAGAATCTGAATAGACAGATTACAGCTAGTGAAATCAAAACAATATTTAAAAAAAAAATCTTAACAAACAGGAATTCTTGACTAGATGGCTTCACAAGTGAATTTTACTAAACATCCAAAAAAGAACTAATACCTTTCCTTCTTAAACTATCACAAAAAAATTCAAGAGGAAGAAAGACTCCCAAGCTTATTTTATGGCCAGCATTGTCCTAAGTCCAAAGACAGATAAAGACACTACAAACATAAATTATAGGCAAATATACCTGATGAACATAAATGCAAAAATCTTCAACAAAACATTAGCAAACTGGATCCAGCAATGTGTTAAAAAGATCATCTACTATGTTCAAGTAGGATTTATTGCAGAGATGCAATGTTAGTACAATATCCACAAATCACTAAACATAATACACCATATAAACAAAATGGAGGATAAAACCATAGGATCATATCATCAGACACAGAAAAAAACATTCAATAAAATCCAGCATCCATTTATGATAAAAAAGAGTCTTATAAAAATGGGAATAGAGGGAACATACCTAAACACAATAAAGACCATATGTGACAAACCCACAGCCAACATCATACTCAATGGGCAAAAGCTACAACTGTTTTCCTTAACATCAAGAACAAGACAGGGATGTCTGCTTTCACCACTCTCATTCAATATCATACTGGAAGTCCTAGCCACAGTAATCAGACAAGAAGAAGAATTAAAAGGTATCCAAGTGTCCCAGGTTCGATTCCCAGCCAGGGTACATGCCTGGGTTGCAGGCCATAACTCCCAGCAACCACACATTGATGTTTCTCTCCCTCCCTCCCTCTCTCTCTCTCTCTCTCTCTCTCTCTCTCTCTCTCTCTCTCTCCCCCTCCCCCTTCCCTCTCTAAAAATAAAATAAATAAAATCTTTTTAAAAAAGGTATCCAGATTGCAAAGGAAGAATAAAAACTATTATTATTTGTAGATGACATGATACTATATAGAGATAACCCTGAAGAATTACTAGAACTGATAAATTCAAGAAAGTAGCAGGATATGAAATAAACATCCAGAAATCAGTTCCATTTTTATACACCAATAATTAACTATCAGAAGGGGAAACTAAGAAACAAATTCCATTCACAATTGCTTCAAAAGATACCTCAGAATAAATTTAACCAGTGATATATAAGACTTGTTTTTTGGAAAATCACATGACATTGAAGAAGGAAATTGAAGAAGATGTAAATAAGTGGATGCATATACCATGTTCACTACTAGGAAAAATTAACATCATTAAAATGTCAATCTATATCTCCAAGGAGGACATACATAGGACCCATAGACATATGAAAGGATACTCAGCATCATTAGCCATCAGGGAGATGCAAATTAAAACCACAATGAGATACCACTTCATACCAGTCAGAATGGCTATCGTAAACAAATCAACAAACAACAAATGCCAATGAAGTTGTGGAGAAAAGGGAACCCTAGTGCACTCTTGGTGGGAATGCATACTAGTGCAGCCACTGTGGAAAACAGTATGGAGTTTCCTCAGAAAACTAAAAATGGAACTGACTTTTGACCTGGCAATTCCACTGCTGGGATTATAGCCTAAGAATCCCAAAAAAACAATAAAAAGAACCTATGCACCCCAATGTTCATAGCGGCATTATTTACAACAGCGAAGTGCTGGAAACAGCCTAAGTGCCCATCAGTAAATCATTGGATCAAAAAATGATAGCATATTTACACAATGGAATTCTACACAAAAGAAAGAAAGAAGGAATTCCTACCCTTCACAACAGCATTGGAACTGGAGAGTATTATGCTAAGTTAAATAAGCCAGGTGGTGACACAAATACCATATGAGTAGAACCTAATCAACACAAAAACAAGCAAGCAAAATAGAATCAGAGACACTGAAATAAAGAACAAACTGACAGTAACCAGAGAGGATGGGGGAGGGGTATAAAGGTGTGGAGAAGGGAAAGGGTAATCAAGGAATATATATAAAGGACCCATGGACAAGGACAATATGGTGGGATGTGGGGGGTGCATAGGTCAGGGGAGAGTAATGGGGGAAAATGGTGACAATTGTAATTGAACAATAACACAAAAATTTTTTAAAGAAATCTAAGAAAAAAATTTTTAAATGTCAGTCTATAGATTCAGTGTAATTCCTATCAAGATACCAATGACATATTTCACAGAACTAGAAAAATATTCCAAATATTTATATGGACTGCAAAGACCCTGAATAGCCACAGCAATCTTGGAAAAGAACAGAGTTGGAGGAATCACACTACCTGGTATCAAACTTTACTATAAGTCCATAGTGATCAAAACAGCATGGTACTGGCATAAAAACAGAAACATAGATAAACAGAACAGAATAGAGAGCCCAGAAATAAACCCACACCTTTATAGTCAGTCAATATTTGATAAAGGAAGCAAAACATACATTGGAGATAGATAGTCTATTCAATAAATGGTTTTGAGAAAATTGTACAGATTCATGCAAAAAAAGTGAAACTAGACTACCTTCTTCCACTGTACACAAGAATAAACTCAAAAATGAATTGAAGACTTAACTGGTAGACTCAAAACCATAGAAGTTTTAGAAGAAAACATAACCAGTAAAATCTGACATTTCACATAGCAATATTTTTTTTCTGATGTCTTGTCTTGGGCAAGGGGAATGAAATAAAAAAATAACCAAATGGGACTAACAAAAGTTTTTGCACAGCAAAGGAAACCACCAACAAAATGAAAAGACAGCCTACTGACTGGAGAACATATTCACCAATGATATATCTGATAAGGGGCTAATTTCCAAAATATGAAAAGAACTTATACAACTCAACACCAAAAAAACAATCCAATTAAAGAATAGACAAAGGACCTGAATAGCCACTTATCTGAAGAGGACATACAGCTGGCCAATAGCTATAGGAAAAGATGCTCAGCATTACAAACCATTAGAGAAGTGAAAATTAAAACCACAATGAAGAGTTCTGGCCAAAATGGAGGCATAGGTAGAAAGGCTTTACTCCCTCACACAACCAAAAGAAGGATAACAACCAGTTTAAAAATAAAAAACAACTAGAACTGCCTGAAATTTGAACTGTATGGAAGTCCAACAACCAAGGAGTTAAAGAAAAAATTAGTTAGACTGGTAGGAGGGATGGAGATAGGTAGCCAATGGGCAGAGAGGACATGCAGCAAGGCTGTAAACCACATGGGCGAGGCAGGGGTTGACTAACCAGGGGTCCCACATTCATGTGCAGATAAGTTGGGAGGAACAATGGGAGTGAGACTGCAAAACCCAGGGTACCAGCATGGGGAAACTAAAGACTCAAAACCTCTGGCTGTAAAGCCTGTGGGCGTGACAAAGGCAAGAGAAACTCCCACTCTCACAGGAGAGTCCATTGGAGAGACCCACAGGGTCCTAGGATGTACACAAATCCACCCACCCGGGAAGCAGCACCTGAAAGGGCACAATCTGCTTGTGGGGAGTGAGGGAAGTGATGGAAAGCGGGTGAGAGACAGTCAAGTGGCACTGTTCCCTCTCTGACTTCGCCCCCACGTACAGCGCCACAATGCAGGAAAGAGGGTTGTTCTGCCCTGGCAAATACCTAAGGCTCTGCCCCTTACAATGTAACAGGTGTGCAGGGACAAAGAAATATGGCCCAAATGAAAGAACAAATCAAAACTCCAGAAAAAGAACTAAGTAACGAAGAGATAGACAACCTATCAGATGCAGACTTCAAAACACTGGTAATTGGAATGCTCACAGAAATTATTGAATTAAGTTGCAAAATGAAGGAAGAAATGAAAGCTAAACAAGGTGAAATATATACAGGAAAATATACAAGGAAATATATATATACAGGAAATATATACAAGGAAAATATACAGGGAACCAACAGTGAAGGGAAGGAAACCAGGACTCAAATCAGTGATTTAGAACACAGGTGGCAAACACAAGGCCTGCAGGCTGAATCCAACCCTCCACCTTGTTTTATCCAGCCTGGCACCTTGTTTCTACCCAGCAGCAGTGCCAAGCTCTCACTTAACTGTTAAGGAGCAGTTACATTTACACAGTCCTAAAATTATATTCGGCCCTCTGAAGGCAACCTCGAGGCTGATGTGGCCCCTGGTGAAAATGAGGTTGACACTCCTGATTTAGAACCCCCCCCCCCCAAAAAGAGGAAGGAATAAATTTCCAAATAGAACAGAATGAAGAAACAAGAATTCAAAAAAAATGAGAGGCTGAGGACGCTCTGGGACAACTTTAAATGTTCCAATATCTGAATCATAGGGGTGCCAGAAGGAGAGAGGAAGAACAAGAAATTGAAAACTTATTTGAAAAAATAATGAAGGAAAACTTTCCCAATCTGGTGAAGGAAGTAGACTTCCAGGAAGTCTAGGAAGCTCAGAGAGTCCCAAAGAAGTTGGATCCCAGAAGATACACACCAAGGAACATCAGAATTGTATTACCCAAGATTAAAGACAAGAAGAGAATCTTAAAAGCAGCAAGAGAAAAGGAGACAGTTACCTACAAAGAAGTTCCCATGAAATTATCAGCTGACTTCTCAAAAGAAACTGTACTGGCAAGAAAAGGCTGGACATAAGTATTTGAAGTCATGAAAGGCAAGGACCTACATCCAAGATTACTGTGTCCAGCAAAGCTATCATTTAGAATGGAAGAGCAGATAAAGTGCTTCCCAGATAAGGTCAAGTTAAAGGAGTTCATCATCACCAAGCCCTTATTATATGAAATGTTAAAGGGACTTATCTAAGAAAAAGAAGATCAAAAACTAAGAACAGTAAAATGACAACAAACTCAGAACTATCAACAACTAAACCTCAAAAACAAAAACTAAGCAAACAACTAGAACAGGAACAGAATCACAGAAACAGAGATCACATGGAGGTTATCAGTGGGGAGGGGGAAGAACGAGATTGTGGGGGAAAGGTATAGGGAATAAGAAGCATAATTGGTAGATACAAAGTAGACGGGGAGGTTAAGAATAGTACAGGAAATCAAGAAGCTGAGGAACTTATATGTGCGACCCATGGATATGAGCTAAGGGGGGAAGGGGTGGGAATGCTGAAAGGTACGTGTTTACAGGGCAGAGAGGGATAAAGTGGAGAAAAATATGGGACAACTGTAATAGCATAATCAATAAAATATACTTAAAACATATAAAACCACAATGAAATATCACCTCACACCTGCCAGAATGATTGTCATCAATAAATCAACCAACAAAGTATTGGCATGGATGTAGAGAAAAGGGAACTCTCATGCTGGTGGTGATGCATTGGTTCAGCCAATGTGGAGAGCAATATGGAGTTAACTCAAAAAATTTTAAATGGAGATGCCTTTTGAGCCAGTGATTCGACTTATGGGAATATATCTGAAGAAATCTGAAACATTCAAAAGAATATATGTGCCCCTTTGTTTCTTGCAGTGTTATTTGCAGCAGTCAAAATTCGGAAGCAGCCCTGGTGTCCATCAGTGGATAAAAAAAGCTGTGGTACATTTACATAATGGAATACTATGTAGCCAAAAAAAAAAGAGAAGGAAATCTTACTCTTTGTAACAGCATGAATGGACCTGGAGAGCATTGTGCTAAGTGAAATAAGCCAGTCAGAGAAAGACAAGTACTATATGATTTCACTCATGTAGAATCTAATCAACAAAATAAACTAACAAACAAAATAGAAACAAGCTCATCTGTAGAGAACAGACTAAGCTGTCAGAAGGGATGTGGGTTGCAGGATTGGTGAAAAAGGTGAAAAAATCAAGCATAAGAAAAACCCTAAACATATATATAAAGAGAGTAATTAATGTAGTGTCCGTGATGGCATTTATGTAGGAAAATATACAGGCACATAGACAAGGAACCTGCCAAACTGGAAAGCATTAGTTTTATTAAGGTGGTGAACTTAAGGGTGAGTTTTCTCTTTTAGAATTTCAGAATTTCTGTATTAATATATTGCTTTTGAAAGAGGACATAATTTTTTAGTATATATTCTAAATAGCAAAAAATTCATACCACTTATACAGACCCCTTTAAGGTATCACATTGTGTATAGGTTGAAGTTAAAATGCCTAACTAAATGTCCCCAAGCTGTTTACAGATATGTTCCGAAATGTTTCTGTTCTTATCTCCCTTGGTGTTTTTATGCCACAGCTAGTCCAATCCTGACACAAATGCTGCTATTTTCTTGTATATTTTAAGGACTGAAACATGTTTTTGCAGGGTTGTTTATCTAATTACAAAATGCTGGTTCTTTTGGTCCCTTCTTTTGCTGAGTTTATTTGGAATCATGGTTGTCTACTCCTCATTGCTGTTGGTGAGTAATGTTCCTTGTTCCTCCCACTCCCTTCCTGGATAACCTCACAAGGTGCTCCTGCCTATGATATGGCGCCCAATTGGTGCCAGGAACCCTCGGAACCTAAGATTGCTCTTGTCTAAGTAGAGTTGGGGTTTGCATCAACTGCTCAAATTTTAGGCACAAGAGATTGGTGGAGAAAAACAGACCTGTGCTATTAGAGGATGCATCTTGTCACTTTGACCTTTTGAAAAGTTGGCAAAACATCCTTTTTCTATTCTGCTGTTTCATAGCCTATTTTATGGCTCACTCAAAATTGTTATTTTAGGCACCCACAGCTTTACAAACTTCAGGCACCCTAGCAGTACCTTTACAGACTGAACTGACTCATTTCATTTCCTATCTCCTGAGAATCAGTCTTTCTGGGCCTCACAGATTAGCTTGTTTTTTAAACCTGTTATAATGTACAACTGCTAGTCTGTAGTCCAGGTGCCAATTACATTTTAGTAAAAGTCTTTTGGCAATAGTGACCCTTAGTGTCGCATAGTGGTGTCATGTAGGGATAGGAATTCAGACCAGGCCAGAGAAAGGCCTGTGGAAGTGGATTGGAAAGCTTCTGGGAGAATAACTTTTAGGTAATAAGAGTTGTTCAGTCCCCACTTATGCATAGGGCATATGCATCTGTTATATCATGGTTTCTTGTTCCCGCTGATATCTGGTTTGATACAGAAGAATGAAACCTTCAAATCAGATGCCATTTGCATTAATTTTTTTCAACATAATGTATTAATCATTGTGAGTGATAATTACTGAGTTATAGAGAGATTTTAAAAAAACCATAAGTAGTTCTTGTTTCTATGCAGTGCATTTCAAAGAGATATGTATGAGATAAAAAGTTACAATAGTTCCTTAATTCAATGAGTTTAGATCTAGCAGGGTCACTAACTCATAGAGAAAAATAACTAACACAGGCAGAGCATTATAATTGTCATTAGACCTAAATAAAGTTCTACATGGATTCTGGAAAGGAAGAGGTGGCTTCTGTCAAGAGGATTAAGTAAGGCTTCTTGGAAGAGTGGGCACTAGAGTGGGGTCATGAAGGGCTGTTGGCCTTGGACGTGAGTGTATGCAGATGGAGAGGAACATTCCAGGTAAGAGACATCATGACAAATTGGCAAGACAGAACAATATGGGGTGTGACAATGTAAGAGGGAAAGGCGAGTCTGTTAGTGTGAAGGGCTTAATGAAGAATAAGGGGGGATGTGGCTACAAACATAGGCCTGTGACAGCTTTTGGAAGCCTGGAAAATAAGTCTAAAACTTTTAGCATAAATCAGATTTCCATTTTAGGAAAATTGCCCTAGTAGTTGCGTGGAGGGTGACTATAGGTGGAGAGACAAGTTAGATACTTTTCTTTACAATGGGGAAAATGCAGATGAATGAAGTAGCTGAGCCAAACTCTGGCCACTGAATGGGACTGTTTTCCCACACAGTAAACGTGAACTGCTGTAGTTGGCTTTTGTGGGGGAATGAGTTCTACTGTCTAATAACAAGTGTATTTTAACAAACCCTACTCTATCCTACCTTTTTTGCATGCATACAGTGGCAACAACAGTGAACAAAGAACGAGACCTGAGTTCTATTTCCAGCTCTATCTTTGGGTTACTTTGAACTTGGTCAAGTCATATTACTCTTCTCAGACTCAGTTTCTTTTGTTTGAAATGAGAATGATCATATTTAATAAAATGGTATTTGATAGGGCTGGGTAAAGAAGAAATGAAATTATGTACATAAAATTATTTTGGTAAAAAGGGAAGTACCATATACATCCCAACACTTAGTTGTGTCCTAAGCATCTGAGAACTCCAGTTTTCAATTTTCATCTCCACACAAACTGAGTGCCTGGCTAAGTCAAGATTGAAATCTAACTAAGATTTATTGCCTAAATACCAGTGTTAACAGGGATGGTTAACAGTTGTGACAATGACACTGGTTCCTCAAGAAAGAGATTTTAAATAACCCTTGGACGTGCTGGCTCCTGTCTTCTGTTCTCTCACAAGTGGGTGTAAGCAATAATTCCAGGAGTAAGGTCCATCACAGGGAGGGAAGTTGGAGGAACTTAGGCAGGATGTCAGTGCATGGAGAGCATAATAATTAGTTCTTCCTGGGGATGCTGGTAGTAGTTACGACAGGAGGGGACATTTGAACCAGCTTTGAAAGGTCAGTGGCCTGGGGAGGGAGAGCTTTTCGGGCAGCAGAACAGCGTGGCAAATTCCCAGAGGCTGAGGAGTGCAGGTATGGCAAGAAGTGCCAGAAGGGAAAGGCGTTTGATTACAGAACAGTGCTGTGGGCCACAATTAGGTGACTTCAGAATAACCTCTGTTTTCTTCTTTGCTTTTTCAGGTACTTGGATTTCTGTTGATTTGGGAAGGCTGTGAACTCTACCTGCACTGGTGTCATAAGGTGGGACATTTGAATCTTCAAGGGGACTTCAGACCAGGACTGAATGTGCCTTTTTGGTACTCACTGTTAATGCAGAGCTGTGCTTTCTTCATTGTTCCCCTTAGAAGGAACAGATCTACTTACTCTGTTTCAACTGAAATCATTAAATTTCTAACAGATAGAACTGATTTTCTGAAGGATCTGAGCACAAATTTTATTTTTTTCGCCACCTCTTATTAAACTTAGTCTCTGACTCTGTTCTTCCTATCCCATTAAAATCTGAGGTTCCTTTCCCAGTCCTATATAGTCACAAGGACATGCTCATTTTAGTCATTAAAAACTTAGTTTGTTGTAGTAACCCAAACTCCAACTTGATGACTTCCCCCATCCCCCACTTGTGGAGAGAGCACAGTGGTCCCATTACCTCTCTCACCAAAGGAGGGCGGGCTCAGGGGAACAGCAGATGGGATCAGAGAACACAGTCCCACAAGGAAGGGCTAGCGGGGCACCTGGGGTTGACCCATCAGGACCAGGTACATGCAACAAGAGTTGGCCCTTTGCCCATGGGCTTTTTCCAAGTGTTTCTCAGAGACCCTCCTGCTGAGAACCTGCCGAAAGTTGACCACAACTCTTGGTGGAGCCAATGCTTGTCTTCTATAGCCCCCAAGTTTGTCTGGTGAGGCCCCTTCACTTGGAGCTTTTTAAGATGACACCAGCATGACTTCTCTCAAAGGATCGGTGTCTGGTCCCCAGGGAGCAGGCCTCAGTGCCCCACCATCTGTGAACGTGCAGGTCATTCCAGCATGGCCTCCCCCCTCGTTTTGTTCTGCCACGTGCTTGCGCAGCAGAGCACAGCCCCTTGCTTTTGGACACACCACTTCAGGCATGGATTTGACACGTTTCCTCATGTTTCCTGAAACCCGGGAACATGTCAGAAGGGGTCCCCTTAAATTCCCTCGTACTCGAGACATGTGAACTGGAATATAAATGTAAGAGTTGTTAATTACAGGTGGCTGGAGAAAAAACAGAGTTATTAGAACAGATGGAAATAGAAGTCATAAGGTCTCACAGGGAAAGGATGCAGATTGAGAAGCAAAGAAAACAGGTCTCATTGAGATCACTGCCTTTTTTTGAGTTGGGACACTGTGATCTGTTAGTCACTACAGAGGATGCCTCTGGGATGAACCATCTGATTGCTACGTCCCAGGCTCGCGCCTGTCGTAGAATCATGCTCGCCTTGCCCCTGCTGCTGCATGGCCTCTGCCACAGCAGGATCCTGTCATTGCCTTGAAGTCAGGAAGCCAGTTTCAATGGCAGCATCTCTCAGCTTTCCTCAGGCACAGGGGAGAGTCCCTGCAGCGTCTTTCAAGGATGCTGATGCTTTCCATACCATGCGGTCCTCAGTGTCCTCTGAGACTGACATCACCCCAAAGAACATGACAGGGAGAGGGTAGGCTTATCATGGGCGAGAGCATTCCAGCACACTTTTCTCATTACATCTTTGGGTACTTCCTTCTGTATTACCCCGATTTCATCAGGCCTGGGCCACTGTTGAGCCAGGGTTTCTGATAACCAAAGAAACTGTTAGATCCACTTTGAGATGCAAAATACTAGATTCTGATAAACTGTATTCAGAAGCTCCGTCTACTTCTGAAGGGAATTGGTGTGCACATATCAATACAGTTAGCCTGATCTAAAACTATGTTCTTTTCTCCTTGCCTAGCACCCTTAGTATTCATTCTCACACACATTCTTTAGGGTTTTTGTCAATATAATTTAACAAAGCCTTTATCTCTTGAGGCATTCTGGTATCTAATTCCAGGTTTGAGTCTGCAGGCAATGAGAAGAGATAGAGGTGATGTAAGATAAGGATTGGCATTTCCTTGGAAGGTAACTGCCTTAAACCTGAGGACTATTTATAAGAAACTTGGGAGGAAAGACTGCTTCTATTGGCAAGGGGGATCCTGTTGGCTTGGAGTTTTAGTTTTAGTGTACTCGTAATAAACCTAGGAGGAAAGGGTTAGCACCAGGCCTGTAACCCATTCCTCTTCTACTTAGGGATGCTCAGAGAGGAATCAATGACCTCAATCAAAACTCCTTGGAATATGCTAATATCCCACCCTTCTAGGAAACATACATACTAAAAATACTTCTTAGCTAAAGATAACAGAGAATCTTTATCTATGAAAATTTCTAGCATGTCATAACCTAGTGTATCTAAGTTGTTTATTTTAAAGAACCCTGGAATTTATAGATCTGTAGGGTGGGAGGCATGGAATTGTATAATTAATGGATATCAGATAAGCGTGTCCCATAACCATCAAAGATGCCCTCTGTGAAGCACTGTCTTCACATACTTCACTCAAAAAGCAGCACACATTTTAAGTCCAAGATCAGACAGAATGTATCCTATTACAAGACAGGGAAGAATTTATTATGAATATCTGCATTTGACAAGATCAGATTTCTCCAAGGGAAAATGTTTTATTTTTCCTATAATTTTAAACTTTTTCTTATAATTTCTTGCACTCTTTAAGTTATTAGTTAAGGTTCATGTTGGTTAAGATCATAGAATCCCATGAGATTCATATGAGTCTGATATGACAGTTAAACTGTTGTGTGGCGATGCATTAAGTTTGCTAATGGGGAAAGGAAGATTTTTGCATGGGTGTGCATAGGAGGGATTGGCCTGTACATGTGCCACTTAACAACAAGGATACATTCTGAGAAATGTGTCCTTAGGTGGTTTCATCATTGTACATACATCACAGAGTGTACTTAATCAACTCTAAATGGCAGAGCACACTGTGTCCCAAAGCGATGGGTGTAGCACATTGTTCCTTAGCTACAAACCTGTACAGCAAGTCATTGTACTTGGTACTGTAGGATTGGTAAGTATTTGTGTATCTAAACATATGTAAACATAGAAAAGGTACTATGCTTTTATATCTTTGGCGATGCAGTGGGTTTGTTTACACCACATCACCATAAACCCTTGACCAGTGCATCATGCAGTGACTTTACCACAGCTACAGCCTCTCTGGGCAGAGAAAATTCTCCCCTCCATTTTAACCTTATGGGACCACCATCATATACATGGTCTGTTGTTGACTAAAATGTTATTGTGGTACATGACTGTGCTTTTCCTTTCTTGTAATGCCCTTATAGAAATTGTGTGTTAATGTTTTGTTGGCTTCATGAAAGAAGTTAGAAAATGTTATCTCTTTTTCAATTTTCTGGAGGAGTTTGGTAAAGATTGGAAAATATTACTTTCTTAAAGGTTTGGTAAAATTAAGCATTCATGCCAGAAAGCCCTGGAGTTATTTTGGAAGAAGGTTCAATTATTCATACAATTACTTTAATAAATATAGAAATTATAGAAATAAAGGAACTAAGAAGTCTCCAGAGGGCAGTACATTTGTAAAAGACTACATTTTAAGGGGAAGAAGTTAGTTATATTACTTGGTCTCAATGTTTTTCCTCTATGAAGTATATAGTGTTCTGTCAGGTGGATTCTTTTAATCTCTTCAAAAACTATTGAATGCTTAAAATGTGATTATGATTACATCCTCACTACATTCTGCAGGGCAGTGTGGATGTAATCATAATACTACCCTTGCTTTCATGAAGTTTACAGTCTATTGGAAAAACATACATTGCAAAGGTAATTATAAAATATATACCTGTGATGGTATGGATTGGAATAAAAGAAGTAGTGGATATTTGTAATGGTCATTGTTGAACCGAGTGAGAGATTCCAGAAAATGCTAAGGGCCAAGTGGAGGCTGGAGATGATAATTAGTAAAGGCAGCAGACCACGTAACTGTGTGATTCTTTCCCTAGCCATGCTATACAACAAATACTTGGGAGCAGAGAAGGTAAATGATTGGATTTATCCAACATCGGGGGTTTGCAGGATGGTCAGAGTAAAGGATGAGGAAATGAGGTCCCTGGCACTGTGGGGACACACACAATTCCCAAGGACAGTTCTGATCATCAAAGCCTAGTGCCTGGCAGTCAGGAGATACTGTTTTGTTTCCCCAGATCCTGATTGTGCTAGTGATTGGGATATGCACGTTTTTTATGACGGTTTTATGCAAATTCTGGCATGACCGGTGGCTGACACTGGGGCTCTCACTGAAGGTACGCATCATCCTGCAGGGCTAGCACTGTTTGTCCAGTGTGGTCAGCCTGACTTTTGGCTTTTTCCCAGATCTTGGCTCCCTACATACACCTGAGCAGCATAACCATGATGGTTCTCCTTTCCTGGCCTGTGGCCTTCTACTTGGTCCATTGGGAACAAGAAGGTATGTCGTGTGGGTGGAGCCTCATCCTTTCAGCCCTGGCTTTAGCTTGCATACTCCACTCAGCAAAACACGAGCTTGGTAAATAGCCACCACTCTGACCCTTTGAAATTCCTTTAGCTTATTACTCAGGCATGTTCCTGTGGTCAAACTCACAAGCCCACGTGGCCTGTCAGCACATTTTCCTGACCAAACAGGCCTGCTTCTTAAGACGGATTCACCTAGAAAAGTAAGAAAGATCTCCATGTTGTTAACACAGTGACTGTCTAAAATGGAATGGGGTTGGGGGAGGGTAGAGGCCACATTGATGTTATTTGACACAGTGATGGTACTAGTCACTCTGTTCTTTTAGATTGTGTTCAAACATTACTGGTTTCACTAGTGAGCTTAGACTAGGTCAGAGGTCCCTGCTTCTACTCTAGTAACGCAAAACAGGCCACTGTGAGTCACTGTCACACCTGGTTGAGAATGTCTACCTCTGCCACTGGTTTCCTCTCCATTTTTTACCAAATATCATGGAAACAAGTGAGAATCAGAGCTATACATTACATTGTCTTGAGAATGAAGTTCTCTCTCAGCATCTTGACTGAGAGACCAGTAGGATCATTTTTTATGTGTCTCTTTTTACTCTTGGTTAAACAAGGAGTGTTTGCTTCCTGACTGTACAAGGCTGGAGACAAAAGAGTGACTAGATTGGTAGTATTGGCCTTGTGTGTTTGTACGTGTGTGTGTGTGTGTGTGTGTGTGTGGAGGGTGAATTATAGGAAAGGTTTTGGGGCAAGAGCTTAAAGGGAACAATAATGAACTCTTTTCCATTTCTGAAATTTTAGCTAGATTCAGAAGAAAAAAGATGATACACTATGGGAGAAGAGGAGTAAAGAGATGTACTAGACTCACAAAGCTGAGAGGTTAGAGCTAGAGATATGTATTTGAAAGTGATTAAAGTATAGCTGGTAACTTAAAATACACAAATGGGTAAAATTCTCAGTCTGCAATAATAAGTGTTCGGGAGTGACCAGTTTTAACAGGCATTCTGGATGAGCACTGTGCGTGTGTGTGAGAGAGAGACACAGAGAGACACAGAAGCAAATGCGGTGTTAATGTTTCTTGAGTACCTGTTATGAGTCAACACGGGCATATCGACTCTGTGAGGTAGATGGTAGCAGCAAGATGGCCCCAATGTTCAGAATTAAGGAAATGGAGAGCCAGAGAGGTTGAGCAATGTGTCCTTAGTCACACAGTTTGTCAGTGGTAGTCTCTGGCTTTGAACTCAGATTTCTCTCAGCAGCGCCCCTTCCACTGTCCTGCACTGCATTCTATTTAGGGGCGTTCTAGACGGATCTCTACAGGCTTCAGGGCTTTCTCAGCAGCAGCCATTCTGCCCCTACTCCTGAGAAGGAATTCCTTGACACCCCTCTCCTTCCTTTCCTTCCCACTCCCTGCACAGTTCATTTCCTGTAGATTTCCATAGAATAATATTGCCTTCATAATAATGCTCACACTTGGATAGTCCTGTTCTTTCAAATCACTGAAACCAAGTGGGGATGTGACAGAACTAGAGAGGACATCAGGCGATCCACAGAGCCCATGAAACCCGCACACTGCGTGTTCGCTGACTGCTGCTTTGGGAGAGTTAGTTGCTTTGAATGGGTCTCCATCCCTCTTTATCTTTTTCTTCTTACTCTGCCCTCCTTCCAACTTTTTCAGCTGTACAAGTGGCTATTGGATTGCCATTTTGTCTTATCCTTTGCTGTCTCTTTGTGGTGCCATTGGGGATTCATTCTCCCTGCCTTCAGGAGAAGGATGAGTTGGGACCCAAGCCGGGCCTCTTTGGACATAGAGGTGCGCCCAAGGTAGGTGTGAGCCTGGTGTCCGTGGGTGAGTACCTGTGTGCGTGGGCTTTATGGACAAGGGGAGGGGACCTCAGAATCTCAGGAATCTCTGGAGAAGAAAAGGGGTTGGCTTCAGATTACCAGATAAAGAGTTAATTGTAGAGGTTGCACTTGAACTCAGGTCACCTCTCAATCCATTTCTCGTTACTGTGCCCAGTGGCAATGCCTCAGAAGCTCAGATGAGCATAGTCCCAGGTCTGTATTGGGTGGAGGGAAATAAAGGCAGGCTCTTTGAAAAAAAAATCTCCCAGTGAGCCAAGCACTGCTCCCTGAAGCCCTTTTGTCACTGGGCTCCCTCCCTGCTATTAAAGGGATGTTGGGAGGAAAAACTCTGAGGTATATGGTCTGATGTCCTTTTCTTCCACAGCTGGGGCCTGAGAATACCATGATGTCCTTTGAGAAAGCTGTTGAAAACGGGGCCTTTGGGCTGGAGTCTGACGTATACATGAGGTAGGAAAGCAGGGGTTGGTGGGGAGGAGAGAAGGCCAATGAGATGGAAGATGACCAGCCTAGGCAAGCTGTAGAGAGGACAAGCCCCGGGGGTACCTCCTGTGCTCATGTGCCGTGGATGCACAGAGCACACTCACAGGGACCACTGCTCCCTTCCAAGTCAGTCTCTTAGTATGAGCTCATAAATCATCACACTCTGTATAGACTCCACACATAATTCATATTTGTCCCCTTGCAAACCATGCTTAAGCTTAAACCCTTACCTAGCAATGTGCTTACCTAACAGTCCCTGGACACCCACTGTATCCCAGGCCTTCTTCTGAGTACCATTGGGAGGCAAATGAGTACAATGCACTCCTACTGAGGAGATGCTCCCAGCCAGTGAAGGAGATGTGGTGTGTTTACCACAGTATAAGATGATTTGTATTTTTTTGGTGTTGAGTTTTGTAAGTTTTATAAATTTTGGTTATCAACCCCTTGTCAGATGTATCGGTGAATATGTTCTTCCATTGTTCGTTGTCTTTTTATTTTGTTGATGATTTCTTTTGCTGTGCAAAAACTCTTTAGTTTGACGTAGTCCCATTTGTTTGTTTTTCTTTTGTGTCCCTTGTCTGGGGAGATATATCTGAAAAAATATTGCTATGAGAATATCTGAGATTTTGTTGGTTATGTTTTCTTCTGATTTTTCTGGTTTTGGGTCTAACATTTAAGTCTGATCCCTTTTGAATTTATTCCTGTGCATGGTATAATAAGGTAATCTAGTTTCCTTTTTCTGCTTGTATCTGTCCAGTTTTCCCAACACCATTTATTGAATAAACAATCTTTAGCCCATTTTAAAAGTTTGCTTCCTCAATAAAATATTAATTGACTATAAACATGTGGGCTTATTTCTGGGCTCTCTATTCTGTTCCATTGATTTATGTATCTGTTTTTATGCCAGTACCATACTGTTTTGACTACTGCGATCTTATAGTAGAGTTTGATATTAGGTAACGTGATTCCTCCAACTTTGTTCTTCATTCTCAGATTACTGTTGCAATGTGAGGCCTTTTTGGTTCTATTTAATTTTTGAGATATTTGTTCTGGTTCTGTGAAATAGGTCTTTGGAATCTTGATAGAAATTGCATTGAAATCTATAGATTTTTTGGGGTAGTATGGATATTTAATGATGTTAATTCTTCTTATCCATGAACATGGTATGTGCTTCCACTTATTTGAATCTTCTTCAGTTTCTTTCTTTGGTGTCTTGTAACTTTTGGAGTACAGGTCTTTTACATCCTTGGTTAGTTTTTTTTTTCTTTCTTTTTCTATTGTGTTTTTTTTCTTTCTTTTTTATTGTTGTATACATGTCAGGGAACATGTATGAAGGACCCTTGGCTAGGCTTATTCCTAGGTATTTCATTCTTTTTGAAGCAATTGTGAATGGGATTGTTTTCTTAATTTCCCTTTCTGTTAGTTCATTATTAGCATATAAAAATGCAACTGATTTTTTTTATATAACCCCTTAAAAATGGGCAAAGGACCTGAATAGACACTACTCCAGAGAGAACATACTGATGGCCAATAGATATATGTAAAGATGCTCAGCATCACTAATCACCAGAGAAATGCAAATGAAAACCACAGTGTGAAATCATCTCTCACCTGTCAGAATGGCCATCATCAATTATACCAACAAACAACAAGTGCTGGTGAGGATGTTGGAGAAAGGGGAACCCTTTTGCACTGTTGGTGGGAATGCAGATTGGTGCAACCACTGTGGAAAGCACTATGGAGATACCTCAAAAAAATTAAAAATGGAACTGCCTTATGACCAAGCGACCCCACTTCTGGGAATATATCCAAAGAAACCTGAAAACATTCATTCGAGAGAACATAAGCACCTGTATGTTCATTGCAGCATTATTTACAATCTCCAAGATATGAAAGTAGCCCAAGTATCTATCAGCAGATGAGTGGATAAAACACCTGTAGGAAGTTCACACAATGCAATACTACTTGGCTACAAAAACAAAAATTTTTTTACTATTTGCGATAATATGGATGGACCTGGAGAACATTATGCTAGGTGAAATAAGCCAGTCAGAGAAAGGCAAATACCTATGATTTCATTCATATGTGGAACCTAATGAACAAACTGAACTAACAAGCAAAATAGAGACAGACTTAGAGAGAGCAGGATGATAGCTAAGGGGGGTAAAAGGTGGAGGGATTGAACAATAAGGAAAAAGGACTCATGGACATGGACAACAGTGTGGTGATTGATTGTGAGGGGTGGGGTGTTTAAGGGGACTAAATGGCAATGGAAAAATACAATAATAAACAAACAAATAAATAAATAAGCCATTTGTGGGGAATGCCTTCCAGAGAAGATTTAGTCAAATGCAATGGAACCTCAGTGGAGCAAAAGACCATTTCCTATTGTGTGAAAAAGACCTGTGTACTCTGAATTGTTTTCGGGTTGAGTCTTGAAGGAAAAAATATTATTTTACCAAATATATATGCAGAAAGATGGTATTCCAGGCAGAGGCAGCAGCTTATTCAAGGGCATATAAATCAGAAACAACAACTTCGTAGATCAGCGCGCTAACCTGCATGGATGCCAAATTGGTGTGCTGTGGGGACAGGAGAGGGCACAGGAGGAGGAGGATTGGCTGCAAGGCTCACTGAGGCTGGATCAAGGAGATGCTTCCATGTGTGGAGGGCAGCCGCGGTAGGTTTTAACAGATTCCCTTCTTGTTTTAGGAAGACTCACCAGGCAGTTAGTCTATGAGGGAGACTTCTCAGGGAGCTGGGTAGTGGGCTGTAGCAATGTCCAAGGGAAAACAAAGGGCCAGGGCAGGCAGGGGTGTGGACAAAAGACCTGCTAGCTATAAAACTCTGTACCTGAGCACCTGGCAGGAGAGAGGCTTCATCTGTAGCATGGATAAATTAGTGAATGTGGTGAGTACAAACTCCCTCCACAGCCTTCCTGAGGCAAACAGAAGAGAAATGAACATTTAATTCAAAGATGAGGAAACGTGGTTTGAAATGTGTTGGTCAGGTCACTGGACTGGAGTGCACGTGACACAGCCAGGGTCGGAACTAGGTCTCTCCCTCCCTCAGGCCCTTGCAACCACTATTCTGTCTCCTCTTTATGTGAGTTGGTCTACTCTAACCCATACCAGTGGAATTATATGGTATTTGTCATTTTGTTTTTGGCTCATTTTACCTACCACAGTGTCAAGTTTCATTTATACTGTAGCGTATGTCATAACTTTCTTCCTTTTTTATTGTGTTAAAAACATAAAACTTAAAACTCATCATCTTCATCATTTTTAAGTATAGAGTTCAGAAGCATTAACTATATTTACATTGTCATGAAACATCTCAATGATTTTTTCATCTTGGAAATCAGAATGTCTGTCACCATTATACAACTCCCTCTTGCCCTCTCTTCTTAGCCCCTAGTAACAACCATTCTACTCTTTGTTTCTATGTATTTTACTACTTTATATACCTTATATAAGTGGAATCATATAGAATTTGTATTTTTCTGACTGTCTTATTTCACTTAGCATAATGTCTTCAAGGTTTATCCATGCTGTAGCATGTGACAGACTTTCCTTCCTTTTTCAGGCTGGAAAATATTGTATTGTATGTCCATACCACATTTTGCTTACCCATTCATCTGCCAATGGACAGTTTTTGTTTTTCTGTTATTTTGATCAAAAGGCTTGTTTATTTAAAAAATATCATAGCATTTACTATTTACTGTCATACTTTATAAATAGCTTTTTTTTATTGTTTATTCTATTAGTTGTCCCAATTTTACCCCTTTTGCCCACTCCGTCACCCAGAGTCAATTACCTCTCTGTTGTCCATGTCTGTGAGTCATTCATATATGTTCTTTATGTTCTTTGACTAGTCCCTTCCCCTTCCTTCCACCATTCCCACTCTCCCTTCTTCCCTCCTATAACTATCAGTCTGTTCCATGTTTCCATGTCTCTGAATCTGTTTTTTTTTCCCATTAGTTTATTTTGTTCATTAGATTCCAGTTATAAGTGAGATCATACGGTATTTGTCTTTTGCCGACTTGCTTATTTCACTTAGCATAACAGTGAATTTCCACTTCCATTCCATTTCCAGTTCCATTCCTGCTGTCACAAAAGGTAGGACTACTTTCTGCTGCGTAATGTTCCATTGTGTAAATGTACCACAGTTTTTAATCTACTCATCTACTGTTTCCAACACTTGGCTATTATAAATAGAACTGCTATGAACATTGGGGTGCATAGGTTCTTTTGAATTAGTGTTTCAGGATTGTTAGGGTATATTTCCAGCAGGGGAATTGCCAGGTCATAAGGCAGTTCAACTTTTAATTTTTTGAGGAAATTCCATACTGTTTTCTACAGTGGCTGCACCAGTCTGCATTCCCACCAACAGTGAATTTGGGTCCCCTTTTCTCTACATCCTGGCCAGCACTTGTTTATTGATTTATTAATGATGGCGATTCTCACAGGTGTGAGGTGACACCTCATTGTGGTTTTAATTTGCATCTTTCTGAAGGCTAATGGGGCTGAGCATCCTTTCTTATGTTTATGAGCCATCTGTATGTCCTCCTTGGAGAAGTGTCTGTTCAGGTCCTTTGCCCATTTTTTAACTGTTTTTTTTTTGTCATCCTAGTGTTGAGTCATATGAGTTCTTGATATATTTTGGAGATTAAACCCTTATCCAATGTATCATTGGCAAATATGTTCTTCCATATGGTCAGTTCCCTTTTCATTTTGATGATGATTTCTTTAGCCGTGCAGAAGCTTTTTAATTTGATGAAGTCCCATTTGTTTATTTTTTCCTTTATTTCCCTTGCTCTAGGACTTATATCAGTAAAAATATTGCTATGTGGGATGCCTGAAATCTTACTGCCTATGTTGTTAGTACTGTTATGCCGTCACAACTTATATTTAAGTCCTTATCCATTTTGAGTTTATTCTGGTGTATAGTGTAAGTTGGTCATCTCCCTCAATACCATTTATTGAAGAGATTGTTTTTCCCCCATTGTATACTTGTGCCTCTTTTATTGAATATTAATTGACCATAGAGACATGGGTTTACTTCTGGGCTCTCTCTTGTGTTCCATTGATCTGTGTGTCTATTCTAATGCCAGTGCCAGACAGACTGTCTTGATTACAGTGGCCTTGTAGTATAGTTTAATGTCACACATTGTGACCTCTTCAACTTTGTTCTTCGTTCTCAAGATTGCTGGGGCTATTTGGGGTCTTTTTTAGATCCATATAAATTTTTGAAATATTCTAGATCTATGGAATACTCCATTGGTATTTTAATAGGACTTGTGTTGAATCTGTAGATTGCTTTGGGTAGTGTGGACCTTTTAATGATGTTGATTCTTCTTGTCCATGAACATGGCATATGCTTCCATTTATTTGTATCTTCCTCAACTTCTTTCTTCAGTGTACTATAGTTTTCTGAGTACAGGTCTTTTACATCCTTGGTTAAATTTTTAAAAATTATTTATTGTTGACAGTATTACAGATGTTCCCTATTTCCCACCTGCCCCCTGCTTTGTGCACCTCAACCCAGCCCCTCCTACCTCTCCCCCTGGCCTTTACCACACTATTGTCTGTGTCCACGGGCTATGCATATATGTTCTTTTGTTAATCCCTTCACCTCCTTTTATCCAGCCCCCCCAACCCCTGCCCCTCTGATATTTGTCAGTCTGTTCCATGTATCCATGCCTCTGGGTCTGTTTTGTATGTTAATTTTGTTTATTAGTCAGATCATATGGTATTTGTCTTTCTCTGACTGGCTTATTTTGCTTAGCATAATAATCTCTAGGTCCATCCATGCTGTCTCAAAGGGTAAGATTCCTTTATTATAGCCACATAGTATTCATTTTGTAAATGTACCACAGCTTTCTTATCCACTCACCTACTGATGGGCACTTGGGCTGTTTCTAGATCTTGGCTATTGTAAGTAATGCTGCTATGAACATTGGGGTACATATATGTTTTCTGATTGGTGTTTTAGGATTCTTAGGATATATTCCCAGAAGTGAAATAACTGGGTCAAAAAGCAGTTCCATTTTTAATTTTTTGAGGAAACTGCATACTGTTTTCCAAAGTGGTTGCTCCCATTGGCATTCCCACCAGCGGTACACTGGGGTTCCCTTTTCTCCACATCCTTGCCAGCAATTGTTGTTTGTTGATTCATTGATATCAGTCATTCTGACAGGTGTAAAACTACTTCGTTGTGGCTTTAATTTGCAACTCTATGAAAATTTAATTTGATCATCTCTATGTCCTCTTTGGAGAAGTATTTATTCAGGTCCTTTGCCCATTTTTAATTGGATTATTTGTCTTCTTGTTGTTGAGTTGTATAAGGTCTTTTCATATTTTGGAAATTAACCCTTTATCAGATGTATCATTGGAGAATATGTTCTCACATTCAGTGGGTTCCCTGTGCATTGTGTTCCTGGTTTCTCTTGCTGTGCAGAAGCTTTTCAGTTTGATGTACTTCCATTTGTTTACTTTTTCCTGTGTTTCTTTTGCCCTAGGAGACATCAGCAAAAATATTGCTCCAAGAGATGTCTGAGATTTTAGTATGTTTTTTTTCTAGGATTTTTATGGTTTCACAACTTACATTTAAGTTCTTTACACATTTTAATTATGTGTTTGGTGTAAGTTGGTGACAAAGTTGCATTTTTTCCCATATACCTGCCCAAGTTTACTGACACCATTTATTGAAGAGACTGTCTTTACCCTATTATATGTTCTTGCCTCCTTTGTCAAATATTAATTGACCATATAGGTATGGGTTCATTTTTGGACTCTATTTTGCTTTTTTTTTTTAATTATTTATTTATTTATCTTTAGAGACAGGCGAAGGGAGGGAGAAAGAGAGGGAGAGAAACATTAATGTGTGGTTGCCTCTTATGTGGCCCCCACTGGGGACCTGGCCTGCAACCCAGGCATGTGCCCTGACTGGGAATCGAACCAGCGACCCTTTGGTTCGCAGCCCGCACTCGATCCACTGAGCTACACCAACCAGGGCTATTGTGTGTGTGTGTGTGTGTGTGTGTGTGTGTGTGTTTATCTAGTTTCTGTTTTTATGCCACTACCAGATTGTTTTGATTATAATGGCTTTTTAGTATAGTTTCATATCTGGTATTGTGATCCCTCCAACTTCATGCTTTTTTCTCAAGATTGCCAAGGCTATTTGTTTTTTTTTATTCCATATGTATTTTTGAAATATTTGTTCTAGATCTGTGAAGTATGCCATTGGTATTTTAATAAGAATTGCATTGAATCTATAGGTTTCTTTGGGTAGTACAGACATTTTAATGATGTTAATTCTTCCAATCTATGAAGAGAGTATATGCTTCTATTTATTTGTATCTTCCTCGTTTCTTCATTGTCCTATAGTTTTTTTTTGTTTTGTTTTGGTTTTTTTTTTTTTTTTGTCCTATAGTTTTCCAAGTACAGGTCTTTTACCTCCTTGGTTAAGTTTATTCCTAGGTACCTTATTTTTTTGTTGTTGTTGCTATTGCAATAGTATTTGGGATTGTTTTCTTAGTTTCTTTTTCTGAGAGTTTATTATTGGCATATAAAAATGCCACCAATTCCCAGATATTAATTGTCTCTCTTGCTAATTGTTGAATTCATTTCTTAGTTCTGGTAGCTTTTTGGTGGAGTCGTTAGGGTTTTCTATGTGCAATGTCACATCATCTGCTAATATTGAGAGTTTTACTTCCTCCTTTCCAATTTGGAGAGCTCTTTTATTTCTTCTTGGCTGATTGCTGTGGATAGGCCTTCCAGTACTATGTTGAATAAGAGTGGTGCAGGGGACATCTCTGTCTTGCTCCTGATCTTACGGGAAATGCTTTTAAGTTTGTGCCCATTGAGCATGATGTTGACTGTGGGTTTGTCATATATGGCCTTTATTATGTTTATGTATTTTCCCTCTATTCCCACTTTGGTGAGTGGTTTTATCATAAATGGATGCTGGATTTTTATCAAATGCTTTTCTGCAACTATTCATTTGTTTTTGTGGTGTATCACATTTGTTGATTTGTGGATATTGTACCAACCTTGCATCCCCAAGATAAATCCCACTTGATTATGGTATATGATCTTTTAATGTATTGCTGGATCCAGTCTGCTAATATTTTATTGAAGAGTTTAGCATTTATATTCATCAGGGATTTTGGCTTATAATTTTCTTTGTTTGTACTGTCTTATTCTGGTTTTGGAATTAGGATAATGTAGGCCTTATGAAATGAGCTTGGGAGTTTTCCCTCCTCTTGAATTTTTTTTTTTAAAGTTTGGGAATGATGGGTGTTAGTTTTTTGAATGTTTGGTAAAATTCACCTGTGAAGCCATCTGGTCCAGGGCTTTTGTTTGTTGGGAGTTTTTTGATTACTGCCTTAACTTCACTAGTTGCAATCTGTCTATTCAGATTCTCTAATTCTCCCTGATTCAGTTTTGGAAGATTCCATTTTTCTAGGAATTTATTCATGTCTTTCAGATTGTCCAATTTGTTGGCACATAGTTGTTTGTAATATTTTCTTACAATCCTTTATATTTCTTTGGTGTCTTAGAGAAATCCTTATATTTCTCTAAATGAGAAATATATATTTCTCTTTTATTTCTAATTTCATTTATTTGGGTCCTCTTTCTTTTTTTCTTGATGAATCTGTTTAAAGCTGTGTTTATCTTGTTTATCTATTAAAAGAATCAGCTCTTGGTTTCATTAACCTCTTGTATTGCTTTTTAGACTCCTATTTTGTTTATTTGTGCTCTGATCTTTATTTTCCTTTCCTTCTACTTACTTTGGGCTTTGTTTATTGTTTTTTTTTTCAAGTTACTTTAAATGTAAAGTCAGATTGTTTATTTTAGTTTTTTTGTTGTTGTTGTTTCCTGAGGTAGGCCTGTAATATTATGAATTTCCCTTTTGGGAATGCTTTTGCTGTGCACCATAGATTTTGGGTTGTATTCTTATTTTCATTTGTTTTAAGGTATCTTTTAATTTTTTTCTTGATGTCATTGTTAACCCATTCATTGTTTAATAACATGTTATTTAGCTTCCATGTCTTTGCATGTTTTTCAGTGTTCTTTTTTGAAAATTACTTTATTGTTGTTCAATTACAGTTGTCTGCATTTTCTCCCCACCCCTGCCCCCACCCCAGCCAAATGCAATTCCCCCCCTTGCTTCCACCCAACCCCTTGGTTTTGTCCATGTGTCCTTTATAAGAGTTCCTGAAAACCCTTCTCCCCACTGTCCCCTCCCCTCTCCCCTCTGGCTATTGTTAGATTGTTCTTAATTTCAGTGCCCCCAGTTATATTTTATTTGCCTTTTTCTTTTGTTGATTATGTTCTAATTAAAGGTGAGATCATATGGTATTTGTCCCTCACCTCCTGGCTTATTTCACTTAGCATAATGCTCTCCAGTTCCATCCATGCTGTCTCAAAGGGTAGGAGCTCCTTCCTTCTCTCTGCTACATAGTATTCCATTATGTAAATATAACATAGTTTCTTGATCCACTCATTTACTGATGGTTACTCAGGTTGCTTCCAGCACTTAGCTATTATAAATTGCACTGCTATGAACATTGGGGTGCATAGGTTCTTTTGTAGTGGTGTTTCAGGGCTCTTAGGATATAATCGCAGCAGTGGAATTGCTGGGTCAAAAGGCAGTTCCGTTTTTAGTTTTCTGAGGAAATTCCATGCTTTTTCCCACAGTGGCTGCACCAGTCTGCATTCCAACTGACAGTGCACTAGGGTTCCCTTTTCTCCACATCCTCTCCAGGACTTGTTTGTTGATTTGTTTATGATGGCCACTTCTGACCAGTGTGAAGTGGTTTCTCATTGTGGTTTTAATTTGCTTCTCTCTGATGGCTAGTGATGTTGAGCATCTTTTCTATCATCTCTGGGCCCTCTGTATGTCCTCCTTGGAGAAGTGTCTGTTCAAGTTTTTTGCCCATTTTTTAATTGGGTTTTTTGTCTTCCTGGAATAGAGTAATGTGAATTCTTCATATATTTTGGAGATCAAACCCTTGTAGGAGGTATCATTGGCAAATATGTTTTTCCATATAGTTGGTTCTCTTTTCATTTTAATGCTGCTTTCTGTAGCCATGCAGAAGCTTTTTAATTTGATGAGGTCCCATTTGTTTATTCTTTCTTTTATGTCCCTTGCTTTAGGGGACATATTTGTGAAGATGCTGCTGTGTGAAATGTCTGAGATTTTCCTGCCAATGTTTTCCTCTAGGACTTTTATGGTGTTATGACTTATATTTAGGTCTTTTATCCACCTTGAATTTATTTGTGTGTAAGGTGTAAGTTGGTGTTCGAGTTTCATTTTTTTGCATGTATCTGTCCAGATGTCCCAACGCCATTTGTTGAAGAGGCTATTTTTACTCCATTTTATGCTTCTTCCCCCTTTGTCAAACATTAATTGACCTTAGAGACTTGTGTTTATTTCTGGGCTCTCTGTTCTATTCCATTGGTCTATGTGCCTGTTTTTATGCCAGTACCAGGCTGTTTTGATTACAGTGGCCTTGTAATACAGTTTGAGATCAAGCATTGTGATCTCTCTTGCTTTGTTCTTCTTTCTCAAAATTGCTGCAGCTATTTGGGGTCATGTATGGTTCCATATCAATTTCTGAAATGTTTGTTCTGTATCTGTGAAATATGTCATTGGTACTTTAGTAGGGATTGCATTGAATCTATAAATCACTTTGGATTTATATGTATCCAAAATGGCCATAGTATGGCCATAGTATGGCCATTTTGACTATGTTAATTCTTCCATTCCATGAGCATGGTACATGCTACCATTTGTTTATGTCTCCCTTAATTTCTTTCTTCAGGGTTGTATAGTTTTCTGAGTACAGGTCTTTTACCTCCTTGGTTAGGTTTATTCCTAGGTACTTTATTTTTCTTGTTGCTATATCAAATGGGACTTTTTCCCTGATTTCTGTTTTTGATTTTCATTGTTGATGTACAAAAATGCCTTTGATTTCTGAATATTGACTTTCATGTGGCTGTTTTTCCAAATTCATTCATTAGGTCCAGTAGTTTTTTAGTAGATTCTATAAGATTTTCTATGTACACTATCATGTCATCTGCAAACAGTGACAGTTTTGTTTCCTCCTTTCCAGTTTGAATGCCTTTTATTTCCTTTTCTTGTCTGATCACTGTGGATGAAACTTCCAATACTATACTGAATAGAAGTGGTGAAAGTGGACAACTTTGTCTTGTTCTTGATCTTAGTGGAAAAGATTTTAGATTTTGCCCATTAAGTATGATGTTGACTATAGGTCTTTCATATACGGCCTTTATTTTGTTGAGGAATGCTCCCTGTATTCCCACTTTGCTGGGTGTTTTTATCATAAATGGGTGCTGTACCTTATCAAATGCTTTTTCTGCATCTATTGATATGATCATGTGATTTTTGTCTTTCCTTTTGTTTATGTCATGTATTACATTTGCTGATTTGCAAATATTGTATCATCCTTGCATCCCTGGGATGAATCCCTCTTGGTCATGGTGTATGATCTTTTTAATTTATTGTTTGATGCAGTTTGCCAATATTTTGTTGAGGATTTTAGCATCTATGTTCATTAGCAATATTGGCTTGAAGTTTTCTTTCTTTGTTGTGTTTTTATCTGGTTTTGGGATTAGGATGATACTGGCTTCATAAAAAGAGTTTGGGAGTCTTCCATCATTTTGTATTTTTTGGAATAGTCTGTGAAGGAAAGGGGTTAGCTCTTTATTAAATGCTTTGTAGAATTCTCCTGTGAAACCATCTGGTCCAGGGCTTTTGTGTGTCAAGAGTTTTTTGATTACTACTTCAATTTCATTTGCTGATATTGGTCTGTTTAGGCTTTCTGCTTTTTCTTTATTGAATTTTGGAAGATTATGTTTTTCTAGAAATTTGTCCATTTCCCCTAGGTTTTCAAATTTCTTGCCATACAGTTCTTCATAGTAATTTCTTACAATCTTTTGTATTCCTGTGGTATCAATTGTAATCTCTCCTCTTTCATTTCTGATTGTGTTTATTTGGGTCCTCTCTCTTTTTTTCTTGATGAGCCTGCTGAAAGGCTTGTCGATTTTGTTTATCTTTTCAAAGAACCAGCTTCTGGATTCATTGATCCTTAGAATTGTGCTTTTAGTCTCTATGTCATTTAATTCTGCTCTGATCTTGGTTATTTCCTTCCTTCCTTCTTGCTCTGGGCTGTCTTTGTTGTTGTTCCTTGAGTTCTTGTTAGGTTGTTTGTTTGAAATGTTTCTATCTTTTTTAGGTAGGCCTGTATAGCTATTAATTTCCTTCTCAGGACTGCCTTCGCTATGTACCATAAGTTTTGGGTTGTTGTGAGTTCATTTTCATTTGTTTTCAGAAACTTTTTGATTTCTTCCCTAATTTCATTCTTGACCCATTCATTTAATAGCATGCTTAATAGCATGCTATTTAATCTCCATGATTTTGAGTGTTTTGGGTTTTTTCCTTGCGGTTGGTTTCTGGTTTCAGTCCCTTGTGATCAGAGAAAATGCTTGGTATAATTTCAACTTTCTTGAATTTGTTGAGGCTTGTTTTGTGTCCTGTCATGTGGTCTGTCTTTACAAATGTTCCATGTGCATTTGAAAAGAATGTGTGTTTAGCTTCTTTGGGATGGACAGCTTTATGTATATCAGTTAAGTCCATTTCATCTAGGGCATTGTCCAATGCCATAATATCTTTGTTGATATTTTGTTTGGAAGATCTGTCCCTTTTTGACAGTGGGGTGTTAAAATCCCCCACTATAATGTGTTGCTGTCAATATCTTTCTTGAAGTCCTCCAAGATTTCCTTTATGTATTTGGGTGCTCCTATGTTGGGTGCACATATATTTACAATGTTTATGTCTTCTTGATGGATTCTTCCCTTGAGTATTATGAAGTGACTTTCTGGGTCTTTTTTTATGGCTCTTTCTTTGAAGTCTATTTTGTCTGATATGAGTATTTCTATCCCATTTTTTATTTTTCCTGTCCATTTGCTTGGAATATTTGTTTCCAGCCCTTCACTTTTGGTGTGTGTAGGTCTTTTGTTCTGAGGTGGGTCTTCTGTAGGCAGCATATGTGTGGGTCATGTTTTTGTATGCATTCTGATATTCTGCGTCTTTTGATTGGGGCATTTAATCCATTTACATTTAAGGTTATTATTGATAGGTACTTATTCATTGCCATTTTTCTGTAACACATGTATAAAAAATGGTGAAAAACTTCTTTCACTGTTTTTCTTTCTGTTCTTAAAGCAAACCCTTTAGCATCTCTTGCAGAGCTGGTTTGGAGGAGGTATATTCTTTGAGGCTTCTTTTAACCCTTGTTTTGAACTCAATATCTGATAATTGAGTTGCCTCTATTTCATTTAGCATTCTTTCTGAGGCTTCCTCCTTTCCCTTCATTTGGGGATTGTTTCTTTATGTTCTCATTGTTTGTGAAACTGTTCTTGTTAGCCTCTGTTTCTTAAATTGGTCTGTTCTACTCCCTGGGTTTATGGTGTGAACTTGTACGGTAGAATACCTGTGAGATTCAGTGGTGCTGTCTCCTTGATCTCCCAAGCTTGCTGATCTTAGGCTGTCATTTATGTTGGCTCTGTGTTTGTCTTTGGGTTTTGATTGTTGTTGGATCTTTCTTTAGTGGGTCCTTCCCTCCAGCTGGTTAACTGAGGGTCACTCTGTGTACCACCTCTTGTATTCTGTTGTGCTGGTGTGGGCAGGTTGTGTTGAAGCTGGTTTTTCCGTGTGTACAAGGTTTTGAGGATTCTCTATTGCTCTTGTTCAGTTGTTTGTTCTGAGTAATTTCTCCACAATTTAGTTTATTTACAGATAGGTCCTGGGTTGAGTTAGTGTGGCTTCCACTCCCTCCTTCACCTTCTTCTGTTGTTATCTGTTGGTTGTTCCTTTGTTGGTGGGTTTCCTCTTCCAGCAGATATCTGGTGTTCACAGCTTCCACCTACTCTCTATAGAAATCCATTTCTTCCTTTAGAAGTGGTGTCTGGGAGTAACTTCTTCCCATATGTGGCATGGGAAAGATAGAGTTCCCCAGGATCAATAGTGTCCTGAGAAAGAGCAATCGTCTTATCAAGATGAACAACATTTTTGTCAGGATGACCAACAAAGAAAGTTTTTGCTTTCTCTTTTCTGGGATCACAGGCTGTTTTTCAGTGTTCTTGTGATTGATTTCTAGTTTCATAGCATTGTAGTCAGGGAAGATGCTTGATATGATTTCAACATTTTTAGATTTACTGAGACTTGTTTTGTGTCCTAGCATGTGGTATATCCTATAAAACATTCCATGTGCACTTGAAAAGTATGTGTACCCTAGTACATTGGGATGACATACTCTGAAGAATCGATTAAATCTGTCTGATCTAGTGTGTCATTTAAAGCCACTATTTCCTTGTTGATTTTCTGTCTGCAAGATCTATCCATTGATGTTTAATGAGGTATTAATATTTTCTACTATGACTGTATTACAGTTGGTTTCTCCCTTTATGTCCATCAAGGTTTAATTATATTTTTAATTGCTCCTTTTTGGGGGGTGCATAAGTGTTTACCAGAGTTATATCCTCTTGTTTGATTGTTCCTTTCATTATTATGTAGGGTCCTTCTTTGTCTCTAACTATAGCCTTTATTTTAAAGTCTATTTTGTCAGATATAAGTATTGCTACCCTAGCTTTTTTTTACATTTCCATTTGCATGGAATATCTTTTTCCATCACTTTACTTTTACTCTGTATGTAATCCTTGTTCTGAGGTAGGTCTCTTGGAGACAGCATATATATGGATCTTGCTTTCTTATCCATTCAGCTATCCTGTAAATTTTTATTGGAATATTTAAGCCATTTACATTTAGAGTGGTTCTGATAGGTACATATTTATAGCCATTTTGTTCTTTTACTTTCTATATATTTCTTCTTCTTATTTTTATTATTATTATTTCTTCTTTCTTCTTTCTCTCTTCTTGCTTCTCTCTCCCTTCTCCCTGGTGGTATCAAACTCCTTTAACTTTTTCTTGTCTGGGAGTTCTTTCTTTCCCCTTCAATTTTCAATGAGCATTCTGGGTATACTAGTCTTGGTCCTTGCTTTTGATCACTTTGAATATTTCATGCCAATCCCTTTAGGCCTGAAATGTTTCTGTTGAGAAATTAGCTAGCACTCTTATGGGAGCTCACTTCTAGGTAAGTAACTGTCTTTCTCTTCTGGCTTTTATGATTCTCTCTTTGTCTTTAACCTTTGCCATTTTAATTATGATATGTCCTAGTGTGGACCTTTTTGGCTTCATCTTGTTTGGGACTCTCTGCAATTTCTGAACTTGTGTGTGTTTTTCCTTCAGCAGATTAGGGAAGGTTTCAGTGATTATTTCTTCAAATAGGTTCTTGATCCCGTGTTCTCTCTTCTCCTTCTGGTACCCCTATGAGGCAGATGTTGTTACATTTCATATTGTCTCTAGGTTCTCTTAAGCTATCCTTAGTCTCTTTACTACTACTACTTCTTCTCCTCCCCCTCCTCCCCCTTCTTCCCCTTCTCCTTCTTCTTTTTCTCCTCCTCCTCCTCTTTTTCCTTCTCCTTTATTCCTCTCCTTCTCCTCCTTCTTCTTTTTCTTCTTCTCCTTCTTCTTTCTTTCTTTTTTTCTGATTGGGTATTTTTTTCTACCTTGTCTTCAAAACCATGGATTCAATCTCATGATTCATCCAACTTTTTCTTTCCCAGTATATTGTTTTTATTCTTCACTGAAAAAAAAATTTATATTGATTTTATAGAAACAGGGAGAGAGAGAGAGAGACCTATGTGAAAGAAAAAATATCAATCAGTTGTCTCCCATACCCACCATAACCAGGGATCAAACCCACAACCTAGGTGTGTGCCTTGACTGGGAATTGAACCCACAAACTTTCAGTGTACAAGACGTCGCTCCAACCAATTGTGCCACACTAACCAGGGCTCTTTCACTGTATTCTTGATGTCAGATATGTTATTGTTCATTTCTGATTGCTTCTTTTTCATGGTTTCTGTGTCCTTTTTCATGCTGTTGAGCATCTTTATACCATTACTTGGAATTCTATGTGTAATAAATTGCTTGCTTCCATTTCATTTAGCTCTTTTTCTGGAGATCCCCCTGTTTCATTTGGGGCTTGTTTCTGTGTCTCCCCATATTGGTTGTCTCTTGTGTTTCTATGTGTTAGAGAGGACTGCCATGATTCCCAGTTTTCATGGGATCCCTTTATGTAGTAAGTACCCTGTGGGATATAGTGATGCAGTCTCCTTGAGGTGCTCTAGGAATGTCCCCTGTGAGGATTATGTGGACCCTCCTGTTATAACTGCTTCTTGACTTCTGTTGGCCTGTTCATGGGTAGAATTGATTCTCAAGCTCTGTGACTGTGAGGCTCAGCCATGACCACGGCATGCAAGCTGCCGTACAGGTGTTGATAAAACAAAACAAAACAAAAATAAAAACCAAAAGTAACAACTAGAAAAAAATAAGAAAAGAAAAAGAAAAAAAATGAAAATAATAAGAAAAGAGGAATAAGGAAAGAAAAAGCATATGAAAAGAAATAAGCAAAAAATAAAGAATAGGAAGAGAATAATAGGGAAAAAGAAAAGAAAAATAGAACAAGAAAAGTAAAAGTAAAAAAAGAAATATGAAAGGAGAAAGAAAAAAGAAATAGAAAAGAAAAAAGCAAGAAAAGAATAAAAAAGTAGAGTTCACCTCTCACAGTTTAGTGCCTGCAGTGCTTTCCCTTGTATATGCTTGCTAAGCTTCTCGGATCCTGCTCCCATGTTGTCTGAAGCTGGTCAGTTGATGTGTTCATTTAGGATCTCTTGGGAGGACCTCTGATGTAAGCTAGTGGCAGATGCTGTCTATGCCTGGCCCTTGGCAACCTGTTGGAAGCAGTCTTGAGGTGGCTTTTTCTACCTTTCCTTGGTTATAAATCTCCTTGTCAGATAGCCTTTAGTTGGTAATTCAAGATGATTGTTCTCCATTTTAGCTGTATTTCCAATTTGGTTCTGGGAGAAGGCGAGAGTAAGATCTACTTACTTTGCCACCATCTTGAAAAATCCTGGCTGGCAAGCAAGTTTGTCTCTGACAGGAACACATGCTTTGTGTTGGTGGTTGCTGCACCTACATTGTTATTAATTTTTCTTATTAATGGTATTTTTAAATTAAAAATGATAAAATAGTTTTAAATATTCATACATTTATCATGTCTTATATTTTTCATTCTTTTGTGTAGATGCAGATTTATAGTTGGCACCTATGATTTGCCTAAGAATGTCTTTTCATTTTTCTTATTGTGCTGGTCTCCTAGAAATGAATTAGTCTGTCTTTTGTGTATATAGAACATTTTTATTTTCCTTTTTTTGGTTAAATATAACTTTGATTTGTGCCTTGAGGTGAGTTTTGTGTGCCAGAAACATTATGAGTGAAATCAAAATAAGTGTTTAGCCCTGGCTATTGTGGCACAGTTGGTTAGAGTGTCATCACATAACTGAAGGGTTGCAGGTTCAGTTCCCAAGAAGGACACATACATAGGTTGTGGTCCTATCCCTAGTCTAGACTGGTGTGGGAAGGAACTGATCAATTTTTTCTCTCACATTAATGTTTCCCTTTCCCCCTTCCTCTCTCCTTCCCTCTGTCTTTAAAGAACAATGAAAAAAAATGCCCTCAGGTGAAGATTTAAAAAAATATAACTGTTTAGCTTGTTACATTCAGGACATTAGTTCTTACTTGATAACATAGCTTTTTAAATTTATTTATAAACCTTATTGCATTTATAAGTCTAACATTTTAATCATCCTTTTTAGAGGTCTTTGAATAATACTTAATCATATTTTGTTAAGTAAATACTTTAGATGTTTTAAGTAACAAGATTTCTAGTTTTACTTTGCCTATGTAGAGATTGATATTTAGGTGTACATAAAGACATCTGTACATATTTCCCTAGAAATCTATTTATGTATTTATGTATTTATTTCCCTGCATCATCTTTGGGACCCCAGTACACAAATTCTAGCCATCTTGACCTCTCCCTCAGCTGACCTACGTCTCCCCATTTCAGCGTGGTAGCAGGTGCACATGGGGTCCACCCTCCCTGTGCCGCAGTCCTGTGTTCACCTGCTAAAAGGAAGCCTGGGTGATGGCAGAGCTTATTTCATTTGTTCATCTTTCCTAAGAGAATGAGGAACTTTTCTAATGATACCATTGAATGTGAATGGTCACCACAGTGTTTCTGAATAGTACCAGAAACACTCAGGGCAGGTGCCTGCTGGTAAATGGGTCAGAAAAACTCACGGGGATTGTACAAATGCCTGCTTAGTATTGTTCTGGAACCCCAGGGCCTTGCCCCATAACCACCCCACTCATCTAACACTCAGGTCAACACTGTATCTGTTTTTTGTTTTTGTTTTTTTGGTGCCAGAAAGCCCCTGAATAGGGAAGTTCATCTTTTACCCTCACTGATAAGGTTATTATATGTCACAAAAAATTTATCACTAGGACAGAAAAATATGGGCATCAAAGTATAAATGACTAGTACATAGGCCTTTGCTGAGATTTGGGAGGGAGTACAGAACCCAGTAAGACTTGTGACCTTGATGGGCTTTCTGAGAACCCTGTCTGCCCAGGAGGCTGAGTTTAAGCTGTTCACTCATTCCTCTCTTTCCCCCTTTGGCCTACAGTTGTGATGGGGTGCCTTTCCTCATGCATGACTATGACCTGAGAAGAACAACCAACATCATGGAGATCATGCCAAATGCCTCCAACGTAACATCTAACCTCTTCTACTGGGATTTCCTGTCAACTCTGAATGCTGGCCGCTGGTTTATACAACCACAGGTAAGACACATTCTCCAGCTCAACAATCCTGCATTGATTCCCTCTCTAGTACAAGGTCATGTGCTGCTCCTGGAGATAAAGATTTTAGATGAAGATAGTCAAGAATACACACAATTCATCCTGCCCAGTTTGGCTCAACTGGTTGAAGCGTTGTTCTGTAAACTGAAAGCTCCAGGTTCGATGCCTGGTCAAGGCACATGCTTAGGTTGCAGATTTGGTCCCATGCTAGAGACAACCGATTGATGTTTCTCTCTCTCCCTTTCCCTCTCTCTAAAATCAATAAACATGGCCTTGGGAGATGATTTAAAAAGAATGCACACAATTTCATTCCAGTTTGGTGGCAGGATTATAGCATTGTCAGAAGGACTTTTCCAATAATGCAGTCAATCTCATTACTGTTTCTATACTCACTGGAAATTCTGAAGACAAACTTGCAATCTTATGATTGCCACTTAGTTCCCTTTTATCCCAGAATTTTGTAAACTTTTACAGCATTCCTACCGTGTACATTACATTTTCCTGGCCATTTTGAATAGCTCAAAATCATAGGTAAGGAAGACTAGGAAACATTTTCTCTTCCTTCTCTCTTCTTACCATTCAAAAAATGTTTATTGAGTACCTACTGGGTACTAGATACAAGGAATACAATGATGAATAAACATAGATTTAGACTTAATGGAGTTTAGTGCCTTGAATATGAAACAGTAAATTACCATACATTGTGATAAGTGCTAAACTAGAGTCTATTTCGGGTTGCTAATTTGTGTTTTATAACTCACCAAGTTTGCAGTAATTTGTGATAGCAGCCCTTGGAAACTAATGCAGTCAGTACAACACATCTGTACTTTCTTCCATTATTTCTATATGTAACATTTGACTTTTGTCCTCTTCATAGGAATAAGTAATTGCTTTCAATGTTTGAGCCTTTTAAAAAATTATACATAATACTACATTAGCAAGTGTAACCTGTAAAGAGAAATCTGATTGGGAATTAGACTGATTTCTACGATCAAGTTGAGTCACAGTCTTTAAATGTGGCAATCCTCCACTGGCTGTCCGTGTGTGTGTCTGTGTGTCCATGTCTCCATCCATCCATCCATTCATCCATGTCACTTGATAGCAGTCTAACATCTGTGGATTAGAATATTTTTTGATCTTATTCACTTCAGAAGCATTAATTTCAGATTTTCTAGGAGTTTACAAGTGATGGTATGTTCAGCATATTTTTCTTTTATTTTTATATTATTTTATTACTTTTATTTTATTTTTAATTAAAGTTTACATTCAGTACTATTTTATATTAGTTTCAGGTATACTTGTAGTGGTTAGATAATTATATACTTTATAAAGTATTCCCCCTGATATTTCCATTGCCCACCTGGTAACATACATAGTCATTACATTATTATCGACTCTTTTCCCTATGTTCTACTTTACATGACCATCTCTACTGTGTAGCTGCCAATATGTACTCCTTACTTCTTTATTTCTTTCACTCAGTCCTAAACTGCCACCCTCTGGCCACCACCAGTTTGTTTTCTATATCTATGAATATGGTTAAATTTTGTTTATTTTGTTCTTTAGATTCTACATAAAAGTAAAATCATATGGTATTTGTCTTTCTCTGACTGACTTATTTCACTTAGCATAATACCTCTAGATCCATCTGTGCTGTTGCAAACAGTAAGATTTTGTTTATTTTTATGTTTAAATGATACTCTACTTGTGTGTCATTGATGTAACCTGGCAGCCATGGAGAGTGGACTGGAATGTGCATGTGTGAACAATGACAACTTCATTGTACTAGTCAGTGGGGATCATAGACATTGTTGAGTGAGCATGTGTACTATGTGGCCATTGCATTCAAAATGACTGAGCAAGTACAACAATGAATCTGCATCAGATTTTGAGTTAAGCTTGACATTACTCCGCAGACTCTATTCAAATTAAACAGAAAGCTGCAGGTATGGGCAACTGATTGGCAGCTTCCTTACAACAATATGCCCACTCATGCATCACATCTTTGTACAGAGGTTTTTGGTGAAACATCAAATCATCCAGGTGACTCAGCCCCCTACAGCCCAGATTTGGCACCCTGTCATGTCTGGCTTTTCCCAAAACTAAAATCACCTTTGAAAGAGAAGAGATTTGAGAGCATCGATGAGATTCAGGAAAATGTGATGGGCAGCTGATGGTGACTGGGAGAACTGTTTGAGGTCCCAAGGTGCCTACTTTGAAGGGGACTAAGACATCTTTGTCCTAGGTACAATGTTTCTTATATCTTGTATCTCTTTTAAAATGTCTCTTTTTTCATATTACATGGCAGAATAACTTCTGGACAGACCTCATATTCACCACAGCTTTTTTATCCACTTATGTGTCAGTGTCAACTTGGTTTGCTTCCACAGCTTCGCTATTGTATATAGTGCTACAGTGAACATAGGGGTGCACATACTCTCCTGAATTATTGTGTTGCTTCTCTTTGGGTATATACCCAGAAGTGGAATCACTTGTCCAGTATATTTTCAAGTTGTTTACAGTAGTAATAGTTTAGTGGAGCTGAATTTTAGTTACAGTGATGGTTGTCTAGAAAATCACAGAGTTGGACAAATTACTGTTTTAAGTAAGAGGAACATGATAGGCTAAATCAGCAGTGTATAATCTGAATTTAATGAAAACACAAGTATGACCATGAGATAAAGAACAAAAGCATTAAAGGCGAATTTGGCATTTATCAGGAGAATCTTTTCTTAGTGCTTTTTCATGACTGCCGTTCTACTTCAAGTAGTTGTTTGCTAGTTACAAGGACCTTGGGTTAGCCCTTGACTTGCAGTGGTTCCCTGGAAAACCTAGGTTTCTGATCTCTAATGGCTGAACCTTCCCTATTCTTGTAGATGGGTGATGTCGTTTTAGCTGGGAAGTGTGCATCCAAGGATGAATTCTTTCTACTTTAACTGCTCTACTGCAGTGCAGGGCATCTGGTATGGTTGTTCCTAGTGATGTTCAGGGCAGTCTTCCTGTGAGCTGTTCTCCAGCATGTTCCTCTAGTGACAGGACTGAGATATCTGGGTTAATCCTTTATGATATTCAACTAAAAGAGGTTTTTATAAAGGACTGGTAGGAATTTTGGGTGGAGATATTCCCAAAACACGGGGCTGCACATGAGTAGTTGACAGAGAGATAACCTAGGACTTCCTCGTGAGAAAGAAGGCAAAGCGTAAGAGAAAAGGGCAGTGTTTGAGGGCATGGAACTTCAAGGGTACTTGGTAGTTTGGCAGATTTCAGTTTCCACATTTACATATTCTTTCCAATTTCAAGGGTACAGTGAGTATAAGGACAGGAGGTGTTTCAGTAAGAAGTAAAATTTTGCATAATTTAAAATAAATATCCAAGTAAAATGTTTTCCCCTACTACAATATAGTAAGGTAGAATGGCTTGGGTAGAGAAAACAAACATATAATAGTTTTTAAAGCCATTTTAGGATGGCTGCTTTTTAATAGAGAAATGCTTTAGCCTGTCCGTAAAATAATTATGAAATTACTAGTACAAATTCTTTACCCACAGAGGGAAGAAACTGTAAAAACCTATTTTGAGTGGGTCCCTTTGGGCAAGGTTCCAATCCATGTCTCACTTTTGTAGGTTTTTCAGGGTTATGTTAGTTACAGCTGATGAAGAAAACTGGTCACATATGTTGATATCTTAGAAAAGTTGCCCATCAGCGCTTGTTTAATATTGCAGTCAATGTTTCCCTCCTGTGATGAGGGAAACATTGCCGTCCTGGAGGATGTGGGGAAGTATCTATTTGAGGGTAATTGGTGCTACCAGGTGGCCATCAGGAACCTGACAACCTGATTAGTTCTAGTGTTTTGTTTTCCAGAATCGGGGCCACATTTTGTGCATTACCGATGTAACTCTTGAACTCCGTAGAATGGCCTTTCTTCTCTGTGAGAGGCCCTTCCCTGTCTACGGACTTTGTGGGAGCGTTCTGTTCAGTATGATGCTGTGCCGCAGCATTTCCTCTCATGTCTCTCCCACTGTGCACCTCCGCCTTTACGATTCCAATTTGTTTGGGAAGCCTCAAGGCCTGGGTAATTTATTTATTTATTTACTTTTAATATAGATGACTGAGAAGGTTAAAATCCTCATTTTCCCTCCATTGCATTCTGCAGTGAACTGCTTCAGAAGCAGACAAGCAGTCATTGCAGAGAGTCACCCTTTTATTTTCAGCCACCTCACATCCCCTAGGGAGGGCCGTGTTTTGGCCACTTGAGCCAATTTGATTTCTGGGAATAGATTGGAGTTTCTGTAAGAAAATCTAGAAAAATTATCGCATAATCAGCCTATTGTTATTTTTTCATTAAAAAATGAAACCTATCAATAAACAATATTAAATCAAGATTTGATATAGGGCCATCCAAAAGAACTGTTCCTGGCCTGGACCATTACATTACAGAGATCCTGAGAGTCTTTCTCACCGGTGAGGATAATACCGTTGCTGCGTTAAGAGTGTTACACTGGTGAGTGGTCACATGAGAAAGAGACTATAACTGTATGGCAGTTAGTCAGCTAACATAAAAATATTGGGTATTTGCAGTGAACAGTAGGGACTGTAGAAATGTAGTAGCACACAGTAGCAAGGTGAAGCTAGCACAGGATCTGGAGACACTCAGACTAATTCAGCCAGGACGGCGCTTTTTCTGAGGAGAGAAAAGAAGCCTTGCTGCGGGGACAGGGAGTAGGCAGTGATAACAGTGAGTCTTTGACACGTGCCACGCTGCTGAGTTAGTACCTTCGAGAGCACGGTCTCCCCTTCTGTGTACTTTCAAAAAGGAAGGTTTGTGATGATCTGGGAGACCAGCAAAGAGGATTGTTGGGGAAATAATTGAGATCACTGAAGGTCTTTGGTTTCTGTGATTCATGAGAATGGTTCCAACTTATTTAAGTCAAATCACAGAAGCCTTCTCTGTATTTTACAACATCCCATGAATCCCAGAAATCATCTTAATTGTCTTTAGTGGTTGGTTTTGGATAATTCTGGATACTTTGCAATCTCATTACATTATATCCCTCCTTAACCAATATAGCATGGCCCAGATCAAAGGCTGACAAAGTATGGCCAGTATCCAAATCCAGCCTACTGGCTGTTTTTGTACAGCCTGTGAGCTAAGAATTGTTTTTCCCCCCACGTTTTTAATTATGGGGGTAAAAACAAAAGAATAATGTTTCATGATGTGTTAAAATATATAAAACTGAAATTTCATTGTCAATAAACAAAGTTTATTGGAACATAACCATTCTTATTCACTTATGGATTGCCTAGGGCTATTTTCATAGTCTAATAGCAGAGCTGAATAGTTGTGAGACAGAATGTCTATCTCACAAAGTCAAAAATATTTAGTATGTGGTCCTTCACAGAATAAGTTTCCTGAACCCTAGATAATGAACTGTTATCTTGTAGAATTAAATTTTTTTCTTAAAAGTTTTATGAGCAGAGTTATGGGAGAAAACCCTGGTTCTTCCCTCACCTACACAGTAAGGAATTACTGATCAGTGAACCTATTAGCATGCATGCAAAGTTTATTACTGCTAAGTTCTAATGGGAGAGCAAAAGCAAGGGTGGCAAAAGCACGGTGGCCAGAAGTCAGGTGGCCAGCACCCAGATGGCCAGAGCCCTAGATTATCAGGGACCCCTGGACCAGAGGCTGAGTGGCCAGGAGACCTCCATGAGGTAAGAAAATGCCAAGAGAAGAGAACAAGTCCTTTATTCTGAGGACTTACTTGTTGGGAGTGCTGGGAGTGAAGAAGTTACATATTGATTGATGGGTAAAGGTGATGCCAGCTTTCCTCTAGGGAGATGTGACTACCCAAATGTAGGTATGGGTGGGGGTCTGTTAGCCTGAATTCTTATTTTGCTCCAGACTCTGTTCATTCTGCATACATGACAGGGGATGTGCAATTAACCAAAGTTGTTTCATGGATGTTTTCTCTGGGCACTGTAGACTCCCTCCCCTTCCAGAGCTTGTAATGAATACACAGTCTCAAGGTTTTCCTTTTCCCAGCTAGTGAAGATGATACATAGAGACTTTCAAGGGCTTCCCCTCTGCAGTATCTTGTTGTTTGGAATGCCCAGCAGCCTTATCAAACCAGGCTCAGAACTACTGGGTCACGGGTGAGGCATATCTTCCTTTGCTTTTAGCCTCCTCTATTAAGTTCTTTGTTAGATTGCAATGGTGACTGCCCTGCCTTTATTTCCCTTCTGGATGCACATTCTTAGCTGCCACCTAAGTATTAAAAGGTGTTGCCTGGAAACCAGGATGCTAAATGCTGGCCAGCAATAGCAGAACAACCTCAGAATTCTTTCTATGCGATCTCCTGCAACAGTTATAGAGTCAGTCTTAGAATTTTAAGATGGGCTGCTGCATCTTCTTAAGATCTTGGTTGGCTTGAGAAGAGTAGGTTGAGCATTCAGTAAATGCCTGAAGCATAAGTTCCCAGGACAATTGTTAATTGTTCTTCCTAGTGAAGGCAATGAATACTGGCTGTCTTCCTCAAAGGAAAGTAGAAATGGGACCAACAGGAGAATAATTGGGTAGGCAATACTAGAAAATGAGGTATAACTCGTTGGTTAATAGCTCAAAGACATTGGGTGAATCTGTATCCTCCACCATCTCGGGTTTTTGTTTTGTTTTGAAGCAGATAAGCAGACATATTGCTCAGATAATGACAGGGATAATTAATCTTTCTTACATTAAGCCTCTCACAGTTGGCTTAGAACTCCCGCAACTTCAGCATTAAGAGGATGTTAGGCCAACAGTGTCCACAGAGTCGACCTGAATTCTTACGGGTTTGATTATAATTATTCTGCCTCTTTTGCCCTCAGGGGTTTTGGTACCATAGCCAATTATTTGGTTATTTGTTGAATCAATATACTAATATCCATCACTATAATTTGATAATGTGCAGTAGAATTTTCTGTGACTGTTACAAATCATTTGTCTGCACACATTTCTTCTGGAGGTAATTTTTACAGAGCAGATTCCTAATGATGAAGTTTATGGGAAAGCGCCACAGGGAAGAAGTGTGTCTGACAGTGGCCTCAAAATCACAGTTATAGCGTGGGGTGGGGGAGAGGACTTGGGCTGGTAGAGAGCCCCACTACTTCAGTGCTACTCTGAGCACTCTGATTTTCTATGGTATGGGGATTAATAGGGAAGTGGTGGCACTGTATCAACAGAAACTGTATTGTTGTTCCTCTGTATTTACAGATACTTCGCAAATGGTCTGTTGAGTGGTTTCCTTTATGTGGAGTATTGGGCAGATTTAGACAATCGTCCTCTTTAATAAACATTATGATACCTTGAATCACCCAGTGGCTCTTCTACTTGTGATTTCTCTAAGCATGGGAAAAGAGAACTGAGGACCCTTTAGTCCTTAATTGAGGAACTGGGTGTCTTCTGTGGAGAATTAGAAGTTCGTTTTCATTTCTGTATTGTTACTTCCTTTGGCTTTTGAAAATACACAACTACATGTTGGAGATAGTCTAAACTGGCATGGTCCCATTCCAGTTTATTTTTTGACTAAATCCCCTATGTCATACAAAAAAAGAGACTTTGCATCAGCTGTTACATCTACCCCATAGTACCACTTATAGGTTACTGGATCCTATATAGCAGTGGTGTCACACTCATTTTCACCAGGGACCACATCAGCCTTGCAGTTGCCTTCAAAGGGCCAAATGTAATTTTAGGACTGTGTAAATATAACTGCTCCATAACAGTTAAGTGAGAGCTCGGTGCTGCTGCTGGATAGAAACAAGGTTCCAGGAGGGATAAAACAAGGTGGAGGGCCGGATTTGGCCCACGGGCCTTGTGTTTGCCACCTGTGTTATATACTTGTAAGCTCTGTTGTTAATTAATATTTATTTCTTTATTTATGTATCCATTTATTTATTTATTATTTTGAATGTTTCATACAGCTTATCCTTAAAGGAAAAGCTTCATATGTGTCTTCCTATAGTGCTTTTCCTATTCTTTTTGTCCATTCAGGGACATTTTAAATATTATGTATAGATTGGTCATTTAAATCCTGTCTTGGCCTGTCCCATTTTTTTTTAATTTTTAAAAAATTATTTTATTGTTGTTCAATTACAGTTGTCTGCATTTTCCCCCCACCCCTGCCCCCACCCCAGCCAAATGCAATTCCCCCCCTTGCTTCCACCCAACCCCTTGGTTTTGTCCATGTGTCCTTTATAAGAGTTCCTGAAAACCCTTCTCCCCACTGTCCCCTCCCCTCTCCCCTCTGGCTATTGTTAGATTGTTCTTAATTTCAGTGTCTCTGGTTATATTTTATTTGCTTTTTTCTTTTGTTGATTATGTTCCAATTAAAGGTGAGATCATATGTTATTTGTCCCTCACCTCCTGGCTTATTTCACTTAGTATAATGCTCTCCAGTTCCATCCATGCTTTCACAAACGGTATATGATCCTTCTTTCTCTCTGCTGCATGGTATTCCATTGTGTAAATGTAGCATAGTTTCTTGATCCACTCATTTGCTGATTGGCAGTTAGGTTGCTTCAAGCACTTGGCTATTGTAAATTGTGCTGCTGTGAACATAGGGGAGCATTGGGTCTTTTGGATTGGTGTCTTAGGGCTCTTAGGATATAATCCCAGCAGTGGAATTGCTGGGTCAAAAGGCAGTTCCGTTTTTAGTTTTCTGAGGAAATTCCATACTTTTTCCCACAGTGGCTGCACCAGTCTGCATTCCCACCAACAGTGCACTAGGGTTCCCTTTTCTCCACATCCTCTCCAGGACTTGTTTGTTGATTTATTAATGATGGCCACTTCTGACCAGTGTGAAGTGGTTTCTCATTGTGGTTTTAATTTTCCTCTCTCTGATGACTAATGATGTTGAGCATCTTTTCTATGTCTCTGGGCCCTCTGTATGTCCTCCTTAGAGAAGTATCTGTTCAAGTTTTTTGCCCATTTTTTAATTGGGTTTTTTGTCTTCCTGGAGTGGAGTAATGTGAATTCTTCATATATTTTGGAGATCAAACCCTTGTTGGAGGTATCATTGGCAAATATGTTTTTCCATATAGTTGGTTCTCTTTTCACTTTAATGCTGCTTTCTGTAGCCATGCAGAAGCTTTTTAATTTGATGAGGTCCCATTTGTTTATTCTTTCCTTTATGTCCCTTGCTTTAGGGGACATATTTGTGAAGATGCTGCTGTGTGAAATGTCTGAGATTTTCCTGCCAATATTTTCCTCCAGGACTTTTATGGTGTTACGACTTATATTTAGGTCTGTTATCCACCTTGAATTTATTTGTGTATGGTGTAAGTTGGTGTTCGAGTTTCATTTTTTTGCATGTATCTGTCCAGATGTCCCAACGCCATTTGTTGAAGAGGCTATTTTTACTCCATTTTATGCTTCTTCCCCCTTTGTCAAACATTAATTGACCTTAGAGACTTGTGTTTATTTCTGGGCTCTCTGTTCTATTCTATTGGTCTATGTGCCAGTACATATTTTTATGCCAGTACCAGGCTGTTTTGATTACAGTGGCCTTGTAATACAGTTTGAGATCAAGCATTGTGATCCCTCTTGCTTTGTTCTTCTTTCTCAAAATTGCTGCAGCTATTTGGGGTCATGTATGGTTCCATATCAATTTCTGAAATGTTTATTCTGTATCTGTGAAATATGTCATTGGTACTTTAGTAGGGATTGCATTGAATCTATAAATCACTTTGGGTATTATGACCATTTTGACTGTTAATTCTTCCAATCCATGAGCATGGTACATGCTTCCATTTGTTTGTGTCTCCCTTAATTTCTTTCTTCAGGGTTGTATAGTTTTCTGAGTACAGATCTTTTACCTCCTTGGTTAGGTTTATTCCTAGGTACTTTATTTTTCTTGTTGCTATATCAAATGGGACTTTTTCCCTGATTTTGTTTTTGATTTTCATTGTTGATGTACAAAAATGCCTTTAATTTCTGAGTATTGACTTTTATGTGGCTGTTTTCCCAAATTCATTCATTAGGTCCAGTAGTTTTTTAGTAGATTCTATAGGATTTTCTATGTACACTATCATGTCATCTGCAAACAATTAGTTTTACTTCCTCCTTTCCAGTTTGGATGCATTTTATTTTTTTTTTTCTTGTCTGATTGCTGTGGCTAGGATTTCCAATACTATTTTGAGTAGGAGTAGTGAAAATTGGCATCCTTGTCTTGTTCCTGATCTTAGTGGGAAAGCTCTAAGTTTTTGTCCATTGAGTGTGATGTTGACTGTAGGTCTCTCATATATGGCCTTTATTATGTTGAGGAATGCTCCCTGTATTCCCACTTTGCTGGGTGTTTTTATCATAAATGGGTGCTGTACCTTATCAAATGCTTTTTCTGCATCTATTGATATGATCATGCGATTTTTGTCTTTCCTTTTGTTTATGTGATATATTACATTTATTGATTTGCGAATATTGTACCATTCTTGCATCCCTGGTGGGCCTATCTCATCTTGTTCTATTAACAATCTTCTCCACATTAAGTTCTAACAGTTAAATGAATAAGTTGTCTTAGATGTGGTACAGTCAAACAAAATCTTGAATCCTGAAGGAATTTCTAGTTTTCTGAGACTGAAAAAAAACTCTCATTGGACTATGGTTTAATTTAGCTTCTATGATCTGCCTTCCAGTCTAACATGGGGGTATTGTGCAATGTGTTTCTTTCTGAGAGAAAGCTGAGAAAAGGCAACTTGCTCAGTAGGTCAAGGGAAGGAGAAGAAATAGAAAGGGTGAAAATGAGAATGAAGGTAAAATTATACAGAGAGAAGATTATTTGAGTTAAGAAAATATAGTAGCTGCTCCTTCCTTGACTTCACCCACAAATAATCTACAATAGGTAAGTTATAATAAAAGCAGCCATATGTATGGGCTAAGGTATAAGGTGAAATGCTATATATTGAGAGAATGAGAATGAAGATAAAATTGTACAGAGAGAAGATTATTTGAATTAAGAAAATATAGTGGCTACTGCTTCTTTGACTTCACCCACAAGTAATCTGCAATAGGTAAATTATAATAAAAGCAGCCATATGTACAGGCTAAGGTGTAAGGTGAAATGCTGTATGTTGCAAAGACATATTACAGTTCCTGCCGTAAGGGAGTTACACTGCAGTCGAAGCAGTAGAAAGTGAGGGAACTAAGTGAGCTATGCACTGTTCTGTGTCCCAGACATGCTCATAGACCACAGGTGGCAAACATAAGGCCCATGGTCTGAATCCAGCCCTCCACCTTATTTTATCTGGCCCGGTACTTTATTACTACCCAGTGGCAGCACTGAGCTCCTTGCCCCTAGTTAAGGAGTAGTTACATTTATACAGTCCTAGAATTACAGTCAGCCCTTTGAAGCCAACCACAAGGCTGATGTGGCTCCCTGTGAAAATGAGGTTGACACCCCTGTCCTAGACCCTATAAATATTTTATGATATTTGATCTTCAAAATAATCTGGAGAAATTAATAGATTATCTCTTCCCTCCCGTCCCCTGCTTTATAGTTTGGGCAATGAAGATCTTGAAAATGTAAGTGGTTTTACAAGGTTACTTAGCAAGACGCATATGAAACCAGGATTTTCATCTGGTCTAAGACATCCACAGATAACTGTAGAAGACAGAATGAGACATACAATTACAGAGGCACAAAAATGGTCCATTGGAGTTTAACACCATCAAAGTCTCTTTAGCTCAGGAATATTTAAGGAAAGCTTCATGAACAAGGTAGCATTTGAACTGGACCTTGCAGGTGAAGGGTAGAATTTTGAGAGGCAGATATGGCCCAGAAGGCAAATGAGTGGTAGAGGTGGGATGGATTCCAATTCAGTCTGAAGCCATAGGCTATTTCTAGAACAGTGAGAGCAATTATTGGAAGCCAATGCAACTGAAAAGGAATTGGATTACCTTGAGTTAAAGAAAGAAGTCTGAAAAGAAAGGTTAAGACAGGAACATGAAAGACTTTCAGTGCAAATATCCTGGTAACAGGTTCTTCAACACAGACCATAATTCCCTATGGAGATTGCATTTAATTTCCCTCTTTGGTAACTCTTAGCTCAGGACCAGTATTTCAGATGGCCTGGTGGGCTGAATGGTAATGGAGCAACACATAGGAAGGACTAGATGTCAAGCTATATGGCAGGAGTATTGTAAAATGCTTCTGATAGAAGCTAACACATGCTCTTTTCTATTTATTCTTTTTTAGCTCAAACCATTTTATGATATGGAACCCTTATCAGAAGCTGATAGAGAAAAAGCAAGAAATCAAAAGATTCCAAAACTGGCTGATTTATTGGAACTTGCACAGAAGGAGAGAAAATTTGTGATATTTGATCTGAATAACCCTGCAGGAAAAAACCCTTTCAGAAAAACGATTATCCAACAAGTAGTACGTGTGATCCTTGACTCTAAAATTGAGCAACATCTGGTACGTCTATTTCAGTATTTATGGTAGAGGTTGGGAGGTGGGGAGCGTGTCCCTGGAGCATAGCAGTTGAAACTGACCAACCTATAGATCTTTCCTGTCATCCTTAAATAATTTTGTTCTCTATAGAAATTGAGATTGTTTCTTTTTTTTAATTTAGTTTAGAGAGAGAGAGAGAGGAAGAGAGAGAAATGTTGATTTGTTGTTCCACTTATTTATGCATTCATTGGTTGTTTCTTGTATGAGCCTTGATCTCATATTGAACCAGCAGCCTTGGCATATTGGGATGATGCTTTAACCCAGCCAGGGCTGGAGACTGTTTCTTACACAGCTACATGTGGCAACCAAAAATGACTCACTGATATTCATCTCAGTGGGTTATATTTATCTCATACCAATGGAACTATTTGCACAGATGAGTCATAATAGCATTCCCTGTTGGCAGGAAACAAGCCCTCTCAAAGATGATGTTTAGCAGCATCAGCTAGAGGAGTTGCCTATGATTCTCATCTTTCATCCACACCTGCTACCCCCTCATCCACCTTGGCAGTGTGAGGCTGTCTGCACACAGTGGGCCCTTGACCCCCATGATGTTACCTGAGAAAACGCAGCTGCAGAACGACTGGTGAAAGCCCCACTGTAAGAGTTTATTAGACAATATTAGGCCAAGGGCTGGAATCCCTCTCTGCTCCCTATAGACTGTTACGAGTAATGGAATGGGGCTCTATCCATCCTACATGGGACTGTACTTAGACAGGTACAAACTGAAAGGTTTCCTGTTTTCTTACAGATTTATTGGCTGCCAGGTAGTAATAGGAATTATGTCAAGTCAGAAGCTCCTGGTTTTCAGCAAGTGGGCCGGCTATATCCCATTGAAGTACTTACAAGAGAAAATATCAGTATAATAAATGTGGACTACAAGAGGTTGTTCTACAACGGGTTGAGGCAAGTGTCTGGCCACACAGCTCTTGGCACGTATTGCCTCCCTTGCACCAAAACCTGCATTCTGACCAAACAACTCAGCTTCCCCTTTCCATCTCAGGATTTCTGTGTGTGGCCGTATGTTCGGAATCCCCTATCCCCCTCTCTTTCCTTCTTTTTGCTTCTACCAACAAACATTTACCAAGTATAGACTGGCCCCTTCTCCTTTGTGCTTCAGTCTCTCATCATTCAACACACGTTTTTGTGTGCTTGGCATTTTGGGTTTTATAAGGTTATTGTTGAAAAGTCAGAACTCAGAAAGGTGTTTATTTCCTCCTGCTGTTACGAGATGAATTGTAGTGCCTCATGAATAGCTTAGTGGTCTGGATAAAAGATCAAACCAGCTATAACATTTTCTTAATCAAAAGCTTAGTCTAGAGCAAGTCCTCAACTCTTTTAAATTCCACAAAGGCTGAGAGAGTTCAGGGAGCTGCAGAAGAGAAGTTTGAAGCTAGCAGAGGTTTATGAGGTTTAAGGAAAGTCGCCATTTCTATAACACGAAAGTGCAAGGGGGAGCTGCACAGCAGCCACTGGTGTGCAGTGGCAGTGGGTTATCCAGAAGATCTAGCTGAGATAATTAATGAAGGTGGCTATGCTAAAAAAACAAGTTTTCAGTGTAGATTAAACAGTTTTATATTGGGAGAAGATGCCATCTAGGACTTTCATAGTTAGAGAGAAATCAATGCCTGGCTTCAGAGCTTCAAAGGACAGGCTGGTTCTTCTGTTAGGGACTAATGCAGCTGCTGAGGTTGAAGCCAGTGCTCATTTATCATTGCAAAAATCCTAGGCCCTTAAGAATTATGCTAAATATACTCTTCCTGTGCCCTGTAGGTGGAACAACAAAGACTGTATAACAGCACATCTGTTACAGCATGATTTACTGAACATTTAAACCCACCATTGAGAACTACTATCCAGAAAAAAAGATCCCTTTCAAAATATTACTGCTCATTGACAATGCATCTGGTCACCCAAGAGCTCCAATGGAGATTAATGTTGTTTTCATGCCTGTTAACAAAACATCTATTCTTCAGTCCATGGATCAAGAGTTATTTTGACTTTTTAAGTCTTATTTAAGAAATATATTTTATAAGGCTCTAGCTGCCATATATAGTGATTCCTCTGATGGATCTGGACAAATTAAATAGAGAACTTTCTGTAAAGGATTCAGTATTCTAGATGCCATTAATAACATTTATGATTCATAGGAAGAGGTCAAAATATCAGCATTAATAGGAGATTGGAAGAAGTTGATTCTAACCCTCATGCATGGTTTGAGAGGACTGGCTCTAATTTTGAAAGAAGTTCTGTGGGTAAATGCTATCAAACAGCATCATTTGCTGAAAAGAAATTATTTGTGAAAGGGAGAGTCAAACCAATGGGGCAGACTTCAGTGTTTTATTTTATGAAATTGCTGCAGCCAGATTCACCTTCAGCAACCGCCACCCCGATCAGTCAGCAGTCACCAACGTCGAGGCCAGACCCCCACCAGAAAAAAAGATTACAACTTGCTGAAGGATCAGGGGATGGTTAGCAATTTTTTAGCAATAAAGAATTTTTAAAATTAAGGTGTGTACATTGTTTTGTAGACAGAATGCTATTGCACACTTAATAAACTGTAGTATAGTATAAACATGAATTCTATATGCACTGGGGAGCCAAAAGATTTGTGTGACTGGCTTTATTGCAGTACTTTCTTTATTGCAGTGTTCTGGTACCAAACCCAAAATATCTTCAAGGTATGACTGTTACACCCAGAAATAGTATTTCTGGATCATATAGTAGTTTTATTTTTAATTTTTTGAGCAACTACCATACTGTTTTCCATAGCAGCTCTACCAACAGTGCCCAAGGGTTCTAATTTTTCCACATCTTCCATGTCCTTGTTGATATCTGTTCCATGCAGCCATTTTAATGGGTTGATATCAGTCCTCTTTCAATGTTTGGGGAATTCAACAGTAAAGTCATCAGGCCTAGAATTTTTTCAGGAGATTTTGGTTAATGATTTAATCTCTTTACTCCTTAGGCCTCCTTTATTTCTTCCTGGGTCAGTCTTGGTAGGTTTTATGTTTCTAGAAATGTATCCATTTAATCTAGCTTATCCAATTTGTTGGGGAAAAGGTTTTCATACTTCATACTCTCTTATGACCCTTTTTGTTTCTGTAGAATTGGTAGTAATGTCCTCACTTTTATTTCTGAGTTAAGTAATTTGAGTATTTTCTCTGTTCTTTTTAGTGTATCATATTGTCAATCTTTCCAAAGAACTAACTGTCGGTTTCATTGATTTTTCTTAGTTGGTTTTCTGCTCTCTAGTTTGTTTATGTCTTCTCTGATTTTTATCATTTTCTTCCCCTTGTTATGTTGGGTCAATTTTCTCTTAGTATAATTTTTCTAAAGTTTGGTTGTTATGAGTTCTTTCTTTTTAAAATGTAAGCATTGATTCTCACCTAGAACCACTTTAGCTGCACCCCATGAGTTTTCATATGTTGTGTTTTCATTTTCATTCATTTATGTATTTTCTAACTTCCTTTGTGATTTCTTGGTTGATCCTTTGGTTGTTTAAAATTGTGTTGCTTAATTTTTACAAATACGTGAATTTTCCAGTTTTTCTTCTGTTATTGACTTCCAACTTTATCCTATTGTAATTGAGGAAGATATCTTGTATGATATCTTTTTACACCTGTTGACATTTAAATTGTAATCTAATGTATGGTCTATTCTGAAAAAATGCCCCCTGCGCAATTGAGAAGAGTGTGTATACTGTTATTTGGAGTTTAATGTTCTGTATATGTTGGTTAGGTAGTTAGCTTCTTCTGTTGACTGAATCCTCTATTTCCCTAATTTCTGTCTGCTAGTTTTATCAGTTATCGAGAATGGGATATTGAAGTCTCCAACTATTATTGTACAACTGTCTATTCTTTCTTCAATTCTGTCAGTTTTTGATTTATAAATTTGGCTGATCTGTCATTATGTATGTAAATGTTCACAATTGTTATATCTTCTTGATGTATTGAATTTTTTACTGATGTATAAAATTCTTCTTCATCTCGCATAACCTGTTTTGATATAAATCTATTTTGTCTGATATTAGTACAGCTACCCCTGCTGTTTTTGGTTACTCATTGCATGGAGTTGGGTTTTTTTTTTTTTATCCTTTTACTTGCAATCTATCTGTGTCTTTGAATGTAAAGTGAGTCTCTTACAGACAGCATAAAGTTGGTTAATGTGTTTTTATCTATTATGTCAATCTCTTTCTTTTGATTGGAAACTTTAATCTATTTACATTTAAAATAATTGCTTATAGGGAGGAACTTTTAGCATTTTGTTACTTCAGTCATTTCTGTAAATATCTGTTATTTTGTTTCCATCATTTGATATTTTATTTTGTTATTTCTATATGCATCATAGCTTGTTGGTCCCTAGTTTTCTGCATTATTGTTTTCTTTTATGTTTAATTGATTTTTTTGTTAGGGAAATGTTTAAATCTTTTGCACATCTTCTTTTGTGTATACTTCGTGACTGTTTCTTTGTGGTTACCATGGGCATTACATTTAACTTAAAGTTATAATATTTTGAATCTGTAACAGCTTTACTTTAATAACATGTGAAACTGTGTTCCTTTCCAGCTCCATTCCTATGATTTCAGTTGCCTGTCCGATTGCTCCTGTACCATTTGTTGAAAGAAAAAAAACCCCTCCTTATTCCATTGAATTGCTTTTGTACCTTTGTCAAAATTCATTTGGGCCCTAGCTGGTGTGGTTCAGAGGATTGAGTGCCAGCCTGTGAACCAAAGGGTCGCCAGTTTAACTCCCAGTCAGGGCACATGCCTGGATTGCAGGTCAGGACCCCAGTGAGGGGTGCATGAGAGGCAACCACACATTCATGTTTCTCTCCCTCACTTTTTCCTTCCTTTCCCTTCTCTCTATAAATAAAATCTTTAAAAAATTTCATTTGGGCATATTTTTGTGGGACTATTTCTGGGTATTATTTTTTAAAGATTTTTTTTTTATTTATTTCAGACAGAGGGGAAGGGAGGGAGAAAGAGAGAGAGAAACATCAATGTGTGGTTGCCTCTTATGTGCCTGCAACCTGGTCTGCAACCCAGGCATGTGCCCTGACTGGAAATCTAACCAGTGACTCTTTGATTCACAGGTCAGTGCTCAGTCTACTGAGCCACACCAGCCGGGGCAATTTCTGGGTATTAAATTATATTCCACTGATCTATGTGTGTATGCCTTTCAGTTCCATACTGTTTTGATTACTGTAACTATATCATAAGCCTTCATATGGAAAAGGGTGATTCCCTCTCAATTTATTATTCTTTTCTATGATTGTTTTAGTTTCTTTGGAGTTGTGCTTTTCCATATAAATTTTGGAATCAGCTGGCCTAATTATACCAAACATGTTGCTGGGATTTTGATAGGATTTGCATTAAGCCTGAAAATCAGTTTGATGAGAATTGACATATTCACCATGTTGAATCTTCTAATCCATGAACATGTACATCTGTCCATTTATTTAAATAATTTTTGATGACTTTCATCAGTGTTTTTTAGATTTCAAGTTACTGTTCCTATGCTTAGTTTGTTAAGTTTATACCTAAGTTATTCATTTTCTTTGAGGTCATTTTAAATGATATAGTGTTTTTCATTTCAGTCTCTATATGTTCACTATTAATATACAGAAATGGGATTGTTCTTTGTGCATTGTTTAAAAAAATTTAAAGTAGCTTTTTAGATACTTGGGATGCTTCTATATCTTGGTGATTGTAAATGACACTGGAATGAACATAGGGGTGTTTATGTTCTTTCAAATTAGTGTTTTGAGTTTCTTCAGATATACTCCCAGAAGTGGGATCACTGGGTCAAAAGGAAGATCCATCTTTAATTTTTTGATGTGTCTCCACACTGCTTTCCACAGTGGCTGCACCAGTCTGAATTCCCACCAACAGTGCAAAAATGTTCCCCTTTCTCTACATCCTCACCAGCACTTGTTTGTTGATTTACTGATGATAGCCATTCTGACAGGTGTGAGATGATATCACATTGTGGTTTTCACTTGCACTTCTCTGATAATTAGCGACATTGAGCAATTTTTCATATATCTATTGGCCATCTGTATGTCCTCTTTAAAGAAGTGTCTGTTCAAGTCCTTTGGCAATTTTCTAACTGGGTTGTTTGTTTTTTGGGTGTTGAGTTTTGTAAGTTCTTTTTAAATTTTGGATATTAACACCTTATCAGATATATTGGTGAATATGTTCTCCCTTTCCCTGGGTTGACTTTTTATTTTGTTGATGGTTCCCTTTGCTGTGCAAAAACGTTTTAGTTTGATGTAGTCCTGTTTGTTTATTTTTTCTTTTATTTTCCTTGTCTGGGAAAATATATCTGATAAAATATTACAAGGAACAATGTCTGAGATTTTGCTGCCTATGGTATCTTCTACAATTTTAATGGTTTGGGGTCTAACATTTAAGTCTTTGATCCATTTTGAATTTATTCCTGTATGTGGTGTAATAAGGTGGTCTAGTTTCATTTTTCTGCCTGTATCTGTCCAGTTTTCCCAACACCACTTATTGAATAAATGATCTTTAGCCCGTTTTATGTATTTGCATCCTCTGTCAAATATTAATTGACTGAAAATGTGAGCTTATTTCTGGGCTCTCTATTCTGTTCCATTGATCTATGTGTCTGTTTTTATGCCAGTACCATGCTGTTTTGATGAATATGGCCTTATAGCATAGTTTCATATTAGGTACAATGATTCCTCCAACTTTGTTCTTCTTTCTCAGAATCACTGTTGCTATGCAGGGCCTTTTGTGGTCCCATATAAATTGTTCAGACATTTGTTCTAGTTCTGTGAAGTAAGTCATTGAAATCTTAATTAGTAGATGAGTGGATAAAACAGCTGTGGGACATTTATACAATGGAATATTACTTGGCTGTAAAAAAGATGTTTTCAACCTTTGTGACTGTATGGATGGACCTGGAGAACATTATGCTAAGTGAAATAGGCCAATCAGAGAAAGAGAAATACCATGTGATTTCACTCATATGTGGAATCGAACGAACAGACTGAACTAACAAGCAAATTAGAGACAGACTCATAGATAAGAGAGCAGGCTGACAGCTCTGGGGGAGGGTAAGGAGTAGAAGGATTGAGCAAAAAGTAAAACAGACTCACGGACATGGACAACAGTATGGTGATCGCAGAGGTGGGGAGGGACTATGGGGGACTAAATGGTAATGGGGTAAATACAATATAAAAAATTTTGTTAAGTAGCTTTTTACCACTGTTTTCTTATTTCTGTTTATCTTTAGGTGATCTGTAGAATTGTCTTAGAGACATTTAGGGTAACTAATTGGCAACCCTCCTGCAAAGCTGTTGTTACTTTTATCTTAATTTATATACTCCGTGTAAGAACCCTGCCTCACCAGCATATGACAGAGCTGGGATTGAAACTCAGGCTTGTACAGAGCTATTATCAGTATGCTATACCAACTCTATTTTCAAGAAAATTTTTGACGTTGCTGACAGGATGTCTTTTCTAAGAAATTTAGGGTCGGGATTTCATGGTAGCAACTGCGGCAAAGCGAGAGCCTCGGAGACTCCCGCTGCCGCCAGCACAGCTGGAGACCTGAGCTGACACTGGGGGCTGCCTGTGGGCCCCACACTCCCTCGATGAGTCGGAGAAGTCCCGTTGTATCCAAGTAAAATGGACGGTAGCTCTGACTGTGTTTGTGGTGACCTGGAGCCAACCGATCACTAACAAAAGACATCTGTTAACCAACAGCTGCTGGGGCTTCCTGTTGAAATATAGAGCAACAAAGGAAGAAAAGAAGCAAAACGGAAATAGTGCTTACTGGCACCTTAGAATGATGCTGCCCAGGGCCAGTCCAACACTGAATGTAGCTGCACTGTGAGGAGAATGTTCACGGAAGCCTGTTGTGTGCATATTTATTCACGTTTTTGTTAAATGTTAAATCGTTTAGCACAGTAAATCTGAGTGCATAGTGTGTCTTTTGATTCTGTTTGAGTTTCTCAAATTTTTTTTTAGATGTCTGCAGAGTTGCTGCCCCTTTCTTGAACTATGAATACTACAGTCTGTTCAATGCTCAATGTAAGGAGAGCTTTTTAGCTTTAAATCTAAGGGGAACTCAAGGGGCCTGGTTGGATATGCAGTGAACATCATGAAACCTTCTTGCTGTGGAAGCAAAATTATTTTTCTTCTTCCTTTTTGAAAGATCTTTCCTTTTGATGCCAGTTTTCTTCCTTGTTTACACAAATTCAACAATTTGAAAGGAAAAGGCAATAGTAAAAGTTTCAAAATGGCAGAGAAATTTGAAAGTCACATGAACATTCATGGTTTTGATCTGGGCTCTAGGTATATGGACTTAAAACCATTGAGTTGTATAGGCAATGGCTTGGTTTTTTCTGCTGTAGACAATGATGGTGACAAAAGAGTAGCCATCAAGAAAATTAGTGTCAAACATGCTCTACGTGAAATCAAAATTATTAGAAGATGACCATGATAACATTGTGAAAGTGTTTGAAATTCTTGGTCCTAGTGGAGCCAGTTGATGATGCTATGGGCTCTCTTACCAATCAGATCAGTGTTTACACTGTTCAGGAGTACGGGGAGACAGACTTGGCTAACTTGCTGGAGCAGGGTCCTTTACTGGAAGAGCATACTGGCTTTTCATGTGTCAGCTGCTACGTGGGCTCAAATATATTCACTCTGTAAACATACTACACAGAGATCTCAAACCAGCTAATCTTTTCAATGACACTGAAGACTTGGTGCTAAAGATAGAGTGAATCATGGATCCCCATTATTCCCATAAGGGTCATCTTTCTGAAGGATTGGTTACTAAATGGTACAGATCTCCATGCCTTTTACTTTCTCGTAATAATTATACTAAAGCCATTGACATGTGGACTGCACACTGCATTTTGCTGAAATGCTGACTGGTAAAACCCTCTTTGCAGGTGCACAGAACTTGAACAGATGTAGCTAATTGTAGAATCTGTTCCTGTTGTACATGAGGAAGATCATCAGGAGCTTCTCAGTGTAATTCCAGTTTACATTAGAAATGACATGACTGAGCCACACAAACCTTTAACTCAGCTGCTTCCAGGAATTAGTCGAGAAGCACTGGATTATGGGAACAAATTTTGACATTTAGCCCCATGGATCGGTTGACAGCAGAAGAGGCACTTTCCCATCCTTACATGAGCATCTATTCTTCTCCAGTGGATGACCCAATTTCCAGCCATCCTTTTCATATTGAAGATGAAGTTGATGATATTTTGCTTATGGATGAATCTCATAGCCACATTTATAACTGGGAAAGATATCATGATTGTCAATTTTCAGAGCATGATGAGCCTATACATAACAACTTTGATGTTGATGAAGTTCAGTGTGACCTCAGGGCTTTGTCTGATGTCACTGATGAAGAAGTACAAGTTGATCCACGAAAATATTTGGATGGAGATTGCAAAAAGTATTTGGAGGATCCTGCTTTTGATACCAGTTACTCTACTGAATCTTATTGGCAGTACTCAGATCATCATGAAAACAAATACTGTTTTCTGGAGTGTAGCCATACTTGCAACTAGAAAATGAGGTCATCATCATACTTAGATAACTTAGTTTGGAGAGAGAGTGAAGTTAACCATTACTATGAACCCAAGCTTATTATAGATCTTTCCAATTGGAAAGAACAAAACAAGGGAAAATCTGATAAGAAAGGCAAGTTAAAATGTGAAAGGAGTGGGTTGGTTAAAGCCCAGATAGCTCTAGGGGAGGCATCACAGCAACCGGCTGAAAAAGGAAGGGAAAAGAATCAGGGATTTGACTTTGATTCTTTTATTGCAGGAACTATTCGGCTTAGTTCACAACATAAGCTTACTGATGTTGTTGATAAATTAAATGACTTGAATAGCTCAGTGTCCCAAGTAGAATTGAAAAGTTTCATATCAAAGTCAGGAAGACAAGAAAAACAGAAAAAGGAAATGGCAAATTTGGCTCAGTTAGAAGCTTTGTACCAGTCTTCTTGGGATAGCCAGTTTGTGGGGAGTGGGGATGATTGTTTTCTCATAAATCAGTTTTGTTGTGAGATAAGGAAGGATGAACAAATTGAGAAGGAAAGCACTACACCAGTTACTTGGACACATTCTTCAGTAGGAAAGAAGATACCGAAATGCTAGAAACTGAGTCTGTATAAGATGGGAAGCTTGGGGAAAGAGGAAATGAGGAAGGATTTCTGAGTAACAGTGGTGAGTTCCTCTTTAACAAGCAGCTTGAATCCAGAGGCATCCCACAGCTTCACAGTCCAGTTGGGTCACCACTTAAGTCAATGCAGGCCACATTAACACCTTCTGCTATGAAATCTTCCCCTCAGATTGCTCATGAAACATACAGCAGCATTCTGAAACATCTGAACTGAAACACTCAGCAGACATTTCTCTTTGTATTCTTCATGAAATGTGTTTGTCTTTTATATTACTAGTGTTTAAGTCATTTTTTTACTTGAATTGGTAAAAAAACTTGAATCTTGTGTCATTTAGAAAGGCTTTTATTAGTTCTTGGTTTTTAAAATCCAGACCTTTTTTCTACATGTGAGATGGTTTTCATTTTAACTGGCATGTCGTTTGCACACAAAAATAAAGAATAGAGCAAAGTAATACAATGCAGGAGGAGACAAAAAATGCACTAAGACAAGTAAAAAACATTCTCTCATAGAACAGTGATCTGTTGTACAGGAAACAAAAATCTTGCCTTGAAATTTACACAGTGAGTCTGTACATAATTGCATGGAAATATCTTTTTTTCCTAAAACATTTTTCATTCATGAGTATTTTCAAGTTTCTCATACTCTACATATTTCTTAAAACACATGATACCAGCAGCAACTAAAAATGAATGCTGAATTTGGTACACATGTGTTATCTACCTGGAGGTAGCAAAAGTATGTGGAAAACATATAGCACCCCTTGTGTTTCGCAATATGCACTTCTCTTTAGCCAGCGTCTATTGTAGTAAACTGTTCTTAAGATTCACTCACCATTTATAAATGTTCTGGTATGCATTCTTTATAGTGAAGTGTTACTACATCACATCTTATTTATTTTAGCAAATCGGTATATTTTCTGCATTAAATTATAAAAGTTAACTTGGTTTTTGAGGTTTATTTGCAAATACACTTTTTCCATTTGGCAGTATAGTTTCTTGCCTCCTTAGCTGAATGTATAATGTCAGCTTATTCTAAGGCTGTCCACATGCTTAATTCACTTAAGTATTCATTTTAAGTAAAGTGCTCACTGTGTATAGGAATTTGTATTTTGGAGGTGCTTGATCTATCTACAAAGAAAAATTAGGAATTACTTTATTATAAATTGCTCCTAGCATTCTTAATTGTGTTTATTTAAAAAAACTGTTATGTTGGACTTGCATGCATGGAAGTAATTAAGGTACATTGTTATTGTAGTTTAACAGTTGTACATGATAGCCCTGGCTGGTGTGACTCAGTGCATTGAGCATGGGCTGTGAACCAAAGTGTCTCTGGTTCGATTCCCAGTCAGGGCACATGCCTGGGTTGCAAGCCAGGTCCCCAGTGGGGTCCATGTGAGAGTCAACCACATATTGATGTTTCTCTCCCTCTCTTTCTCCCTCCCTTCCCTTCTCTCGAAGAAAATAAATAAAATCTTAAAAAAATAAAAGTCCTTTAACAAACAAACAAAAAGTTGTATATGATAAGACATATTTTGTTTTTACTGTATGTTTTTACTGAACGATTCATTCCCATCTCAAGGCAAGCATGAATAAAATTAGGTTAAATTGTAGCATGTGGCATTGCAGTTTCTTAGAATTTGTTTCATCCATTTTATTTTATTGAATACTGTCTGCATCTTCGGTTATCCTGTTTGAAGGAAAAGGACAAATAAAATGTCACCAGCCAAAAAGAAAAAAAATAAAGAAATTTAATCCCTGAAAATAACAACTTGAATTATTAAATATTTCTCTGCTTATCTTCTTCCTGTCTCTCTAGACAGTGCAGGAGTATCTACTGACATTTAGTATATTGGAGAAAGTCTGGTTGCATTTATTTCCCTTAGTGCTTGTAAAAATTCTTTATGTTTGAAATTAAATATTCACCAGATTGGTATTCATTCCTTCATTTCTTCAATTACTATTTTAGAAGGCAGGTATTACCCTAGGTTCTGTATACGCTTATACTCAAGTGAAGAAGACCCACATGAAAGCAGATAGAGGAGTGTGCTGTCAAGTGCTTTGATGGAAGCAAGTATAGCCGCTACCCAATGATGTGCTAGAGCTTGTTCATACTCTTATGAGAGCCAATTATTAAATATTCAGAAACTTTGAAAACCTGTTTTACCAGTGGTGGCTTAAATTGACTGTGATAGGAGTACTTACACTGTGGAAGTTAGCAAATACTGCATATGGGGCTTCCCTTTTGCCTACCTTTCCCTGTCCCTTTTCCTTCCATTTCTCTTTTCCTTTTTCCTTTCCATTCCTCTTTTTGTTTTTACCCTTAGGCCCTCCAGTTGACTAGCGCCACTGTTGGTGTGGGAGCAGAGGTATTCAACCCGTTCCTTTCTCTCACTGCAAAATGGACCCACCTGCACGTCATATCTTAAGTAGTTTATTAAGGACTGGGCATTCCTGGTGATTTAAGCCTTTCACAGACATGGTAGCTGTGAGGCTAAGATTAAGTCTCAATCCCCCATGGGTTCTGTTTTTGTTCCAGAGATTATAAAGCAGCTAACATCACCATCAACTTGTACCTCGTCAATGAGCCGTGGCTCTTCTCACTGGCATGGTGCTCCAGGATTCACTCAGTGACCACAGACAATATTCATCTCCTGAGGCAGATCAATCACCCTTACTACTTCATGGTGAGCTGATTGCCCAGATTGGTCTCCCAAGTCTGATGTAGTAGGAGTTGATGTCCCCTACCTGACCTGTGCATTGCCCACTGTGTAGTCAGTTGTGTAGAGAACTGCTTAAGAGCACAGACCTGTATTATATTGCAGGTGTAGTGATCTCCCTTTTCTCACCCAGGTCCTTTTGTGATTTTGAGGGAGAAATTAGTATTATTCTAATAATTGCCGTTAACTGACTCCTTACAGTGTTCTTTTCATACATTATGTAATTTAGCCCTCTGAATTTGCCACTATTATTATCCCCACAAGGAAATGAAGCTTGAAGATATTAAGATTCTTGCACATTGTTGCACAATGCAAGATTCAGATTGAGGTTGGAGCCGAGAGTTTTGGTACCGCTGCCCCCACCTTTGTAGAGGCATGGCACAATGAAAGCGGCATGGCGTTTGGAGAGAAACATGAGTGTACTCGACTCCAAAGTGACACCTGTGTGTCCTGAACAGGGTGTTTTTTGGAGAAGAGAGTCATGGTCCAGTCACCTAGTGATTTTCTGTTCTGGCCCTGCTACTGCGTATTCCCAGAGGCTTAGGGACCTGCAGGCCTGGGGTAAAAGTCCTAGCTCAGTCTCATCACTTAGACAGAGCCCAGCTAACCGGTTAACTGCCACAAAGACTGTTTTTCTTATCTGTGTGCAGTAGGTTTCCTGAACAGGACACAACAGCGCACACCAGAGGACAGCTTAGTTTCCTTCCATTGCCACTTTAAAATGCTCTGTGAGTTAGGCCTTTCTGTTCTCCTGAATGAAATCTTACTCAGGTCCCATAGCTTTTCTAGTCACCCTTAGATAATTTTTAAAAATTCATTTTAGAACACCAAAAAGCCTCAAATCAGAATCAGATTTGTCTGCTGCAGAGTACTGACCCAAACTCCAAACAGCCTTGAAAGTTAAAGCTTTAGGCAAGAGAAGCCTAAATATTTCAGGTTGTCGTCTCCACCCTCCAGCCTGACTAACCTTCTTTTCTGACCAGTTCAGGCTCAGGGCCAGGAGAAAGGGGTCAGGGTCGAGGACACAATCTCACAGGGCCAGCAGTGCGTCGAGGCCCTCTGGTGGCACTGTAAAATTGTCGACCCCTTCAGGTGGCCTGAGCAGCTTTCTCGAGGTGACCCTGAAAGAAACCTTGGATGGCAGGTCGCTTGGCAAAGGTGAAACCTCTCTCCCTGTCTGTCCTTGTACAATTCCCATCATGTGTGTACCATATATTTTTCTAACTTTTTTGTTTTTGAAACTGATTATAAAGAAAACTTGTTTGTCACAGAAAATTCAATCATTACAAAAATGCGTAAATTAGAAAGCTATACACTCCTCCATAATCCTATCCCCCTAAATCAATAATGTTTCAAAGTTGTCTCTGTGGATATATTAAATAAAACTTTGTTAAGTAAAACTTTATTTTAATACTTGAATCAATAATAAATTCATGTGATTCAAAATTCAAAAAGAAAAAAAAAAGTGTGTGAGTAAAAAAAATACAACAAACTTTCTTCTACACTGGGCCTGCGCTGTTTTTAAAGGCCCCGAGTCACTTTGTTCCAGGAGGTGGGGCCAGTGGCTCCAGGCCTTTCCCAAGCAGCTGATGCTCTGGCATCAGAATATGCAGGTTCAGATCTTGGCTTTATCACTCATTGTGTGAACTTGAAATGTTAGTTAACCTGCTGTGCCACAGTTTGTTTATTTGTAAGCCAGGAATGATAACAGTACACAGAAGCACTTTTATCCAATACAGTCTCCTCTGATCGTTGGTCTGTTAATTGAAAAAGTTGAAGTGGGAAATCATAAAAAAGACATATAGTCTATCCGCTTTTCCTACCTAAAGAAAAAGAAAACCCACCTAAAACTGAGTGGCTTAAAAACAAACATTTGCTATAGTCTGTATGATGACGGATAGAGTGGTTCCTCTGGTCTGAACCAGTGTGGCTGGGCTGTATGACCTAGACTGGCCTTCTACATGTGTCTGGAGTCTTCCCTGGGATGACTGCGTGGGTGTCTCTTCACGGGGTCAGTCATCCTGAAGGCTTGAGCATGTTCGCCTGGTGGCAACGGGCCCCCAGCCGCAGGAGAGGTCAAGCCCCGATGCACACATACTCTTCAAGGTTCTCCCAGTGTGCTGCTTGCTAATGTTCTATTGGCCAAAAAAAATCACATATCCAAGTCCAGATTCAAGGTGGGCTAGGGGAGAAACACACTCCACCTCCTGATGGGAAGGAACAGCAAAGTCACGTTCTGCACAGGCTTGCATTTTGGGAGGAATGTTGTGGTCATTTTATAATCTACCACACACATGCTTTACACATTTTATTTTTAATTTAAAATATCCATCCACCTTTTGACAGAGAGTCAGAGTCTATGAGGATAATTTAGCTGATTGGATTCGGTATTCTCTTGCTTATTTAAATATCCAGATGAACTAGCTATGATTTCTAAGGTTCATTTCATTAAAGCAGACCAAAAACGTCATCATAGGGAGAAACAATCTGAATGAGGTTTCGTGAACCAAAGTTTTATAATCTTTCTGCCTCATTTCTTATAGTATTCTACTCACACCTAATTCAAATGCAGTTTATTTTCTAATGGCCTGCTGCTCTTCATTGAGTTTTTCAACTCACTGACTTAGTTTTCTTGAAAATGACATACTTTTATTTCCCTGAAATTCCAGTAACGTTTAATTACACTGCACAATTATGCAAGAGATGCACCTGTTCGAAGCCATTTAGGAGCAAGAACAACTTATTCTTGGCGTTGCTCGGTGATGCCCACTTGGTGCGCATCATGGAGCGGGCCGAAGCCCCAGCTGGTGTGTTGCTCAGGGGGCCTCAGTAAGAGCCCCAGTTTAGTGGACATTGGTTTAGAGCTTCCACGGTACCAGCCTAGCAGGGCTGTGGTGAGGATTCGATGTGAAAATATCCTAAACATGCTTAGAACGCTTCCTTAGGTCTTGTAAATGTTCCTTAATTGTTCATGATGACTAGTATTTTTACTAATATTATGATTCAGTCCAAGAAAGACCTTGGGATGGGGTGAATGGCCTAAGAAAGAGTAAAAAGTGCCGCCCGGTAGCATCAAGTAACACTGGAGGGGGCACAGGGGAGGGGGGAGGGAGGGTCCCACCAGGGAATTAGGAAAGTCACACCAGAGGCCCCAGGAGATGGAGCTCTGGGACAGGGGCGACTCAGGAGCGTGGGGGAGGGGCACGTTCAGGGAGAGTTACAGTTTCAGCCTTACTTGAAGCATCGCGATGCAGAACAGTGACTTCTAAATGCTGGCTCACAGACGGGTTGCTTCAGTATCACCCGAGGAGCTCGTTAAAAGCACAGGAGTTCTCATTCCTGAGGTCTGCAGGCAGACCCGGGACCTGTGTCACTGCCCAGGTAGATCTGGGCGCACAGCCAGGTTGGGGAAGCCGTGCCATGAACACACAGGGCACGGGAGCCCCCCGGGACTTGGGGCGTAGTCCTGGGGTCCGAGCAGACTTGCTGTGTGACTTCTCTGGGCTCCCCCAGGCCCCCGTGTGGAGGGTTGAGGGTGGTGGAGGTGTGCCCTTCCATCCCTTGTAGAGCCCCCACCTGTGGGAGGTGACTGTTAGGTAGCCCCAGGCGTTCTCTGTGTTTGAGGCCTCCCCGCTCGGAACAAGCTTCTCCAGTGGGTCTGCTGCCCCTCCACTGCGCCCCAGGCCGGGCAGCAGAGCGTGGGGGGGGGGGGGGGGCGGGGGGGGCGGGGCTTGGCCCATATGGTCAAACATCCCTTCCGTCTGTAAAGTTCTTTGACTTGAAAGTGATTTATTTTCTGTTTTGCAGACACCAGGTTACTATATGTTCACGTGGCTTCTCCTGGACGTTGTTTCTTCTATTTTTATTGTTGCCATATTTTGTTTTCATTGGTAAGTATATGTTTATAACTTTAAATGAATTTTTCCCAAAATAAAAGTATAAATGGTTCTTGTGGAAAGTTAAGAAAAGAGTTAAACACTCTTCCTATAATCCATCCCCCCGAGGCAAGTTCTCGGGAAGGCAGGTAATAATCTGAGCCCTTCATTTCTTCTGCTGCTGCCTGCAACTCCTCACACCCCTTCCACCTCCTCAGCATGGGACAGTATTTGGGGGGAAGGGCTGTCACTAACACTCAGTTACAGCCTGTAGCCACAGGCTCAGTGCGATCCCACTGAGAGGGGCCAGAGGGTGGAGACGGTCCAGGACACAGCGGGATGCGGTGCAAAGAGCAAGTCCGCAAACGTGGAAGCCTGGCCCTTAGCCCTGGATCTGCCCCATAGTTGTCAGTGACCAGGGAAAACCACTGCCCCTCCCCAGACAACAGTGTGTTTCTGTCCAGGAAAATGGCATTGGAGAATCCTCGCCGGGAAAAGGCTACAGGGTTGCCAGGTTCCGGTGGGAGAGGAGACATCCAGGGAGCCGAGCTTAGCTAGAGGAGACGCGCTGTGTGGGCCACGTCATGCCCATCACGTCTTCATTTGTAGTTTTCCTTTGCAGGGGAAAGTGCGAGTTAAGTGAGAACTTGATTGGATAATGTTTCTTTTCTGGCTACTGCCTTAGATTATTGTTTTTTTTTTCTGGAAGAGATCTGTGAGATTCAAGGATGGTCTGCTTCCTTCCAGGTGGAGAGAGAGCAAAAAACGAAAAGTCTTTGAAAGCACCCGCAGCTCCGCAGGTAACACCCGAGGCCTGCCCAGGGCTGCCCAGTGCCCCCAGGACACAGGGTCTGCTATTTGTGTGTCTGACAAGGGCCGAGGGAGTCTGGGAAACTGAGGGTGGGGACCAGGGAGAATTTGGGAGGTGTGGCTGGGCACAGATGCTGGAGGGCCCTTGACATCAGGTTTCGTTTTGGACTTGAGTCTTTAAGCAGTGGGACTCCTTGGAAGTGTTTGAACATGGTGTTTATTTTTAATATTTTCATATATTCATCCATCACACAGTTCTTGAATACCACCTTGTGCCAGGTGCCCTGAGAGGGGCTGAAGATAGTTGAAAATGGACAGTGGTCCAAGAGAGCAGAGGGCTGGCCCACAGAGAACAGTGCGGGAGCAGACGAGAGGGTAGCAGATGGCACCATGGGCCCAGCACCCAGGTCCAGGCCAGAGAGGCTTCTGTGCCCGGCAGGGCTGAGTGTGCTTTATGAGCGGGGCTTCAGCTGCGGGTCACGAGTGTTGGAGGGTGGGGGGGACACTGCAGAGGTCCCGAAATGCGGGACTGGAGTCTGGGCTCTGTGTGTAAGCAATTGGGAGATGGCAAATGAGATTCAAACCAGGGAGCGGTGTGCTGGACTTCTGCATACAGGGGTGGAATCACAATAATTTATTATTCATCAGGAGAACTCAGGGGCTGAGGAAGTGAGATAAGCCAGTAAGGGGAAAGGCAGCTGGCTTTAATTTCCACAAGGAGACAACCACACAGTGCGTTATGGGTTCAGGGAGCCAGTGCAATGGTAACAGGAAAGCCAGTCAGGAAGCAGGGGACTGCAGCTCACAGTTCAGTTTCCTCACACAGCTCCTGGAGCCTCAGTAAAGCCACAAAGTCATGAAGGAATTCAGTTTCTGTGGACAGGGGTGACTATCCTGAGATGCTGTGCACCAGGGGCAGCTGACTGAACGATCCAATCAATGCTTAGAATCAGGAACAGATCCGCAGAGATGGTGAAAAAATGAGTCCAGAAATTGGAGTAAGTTAAATGGAAGGCAGTGGTGTTTCCTGCTGTGAAACTGAAGGTTCAACCGAGATTGCCCGACTCTCCGGAGGGGCAGAGAGTTCTCAGGTGACTGTGAGCTACATGAGTCTTAAGATCGCTGTCCTGGCTGGGAAGAGGTCTGAAGGCTGTATTCCAGGGTCCTTATTGTTTTCAGCAGTTGTATGATTAAACTAGGGCTGTTGTAACAAAATGTCACAGACTGGACAGGTGAAACAACAGGAATTTATTTATCTCACGTTTTCTGAGGCTAGAAATGCAAGATGAGTGTGTCAGAAGGTTTGGTTTCTTCTGAGCCTTCTGCCTTGGCTTGCGGACAGCCTCCTGCATGCTGGGCCCTCCCGCAGCCCTCCCTCTGTGTGCGCATGCGTCTTCAGTGTCTGTCTGTATGTCTGTCTGTCTGTCTGCCTCCTCCAGTCAGAGTGGGTCAGGGCCCCCCCAACTGCCTCACTTTAATCAGCTCTTTAAAGGCTCCATCAAGTATAGTGAATTTGGGGGCACACAACTCAGCCCATAACAGTAATCCAGCCATGAAGTGAGAAGAGTGTGGAAATGGTGAGGAAATCATGGATGGGAGAGAAGTTTTGAAGGAAAATTTGGAGATATATTCACATTGAATGAAAGATTAGAAAATTAACTTAGAAAAAGTTAACCTTACTTATCTCAACTCCCGCACATGTTGAAATGATGGTAAGAAAATAAGGAGAGTAGAAAATAAATTTAAAAGTTTTCCTATTTTTAAGTTTTTAGTTTGGTGTTACAGAAACAAGTTTTGCCTAAACTAAGCAAAAAGAAAATGCATCGAAAGACTGTGCATTTGCAGACTAAGTTCGGAATCAGGGAAGGAACAGGAAGACTGAACAGAAGCCAGAACCTGAGTCCAGCTCCATTCAGGTTGAAGGGAATAGAGCCGCCAACACAGAGAACATCTTGCGCCACAACCACCTCAGCCTAAGAAGTACAGCGGCACCTTAGTACTCGTTAATTCATCCTGGAACTCTTGACAAGTGCCACAACCGATGAGTACCGAACGAATTTTTCAAGCGATGAGTGATAAAACATTTTCTCTTGTGGGGTGGCACTGTGACTCATACAAGTTCTAGCCAGAGGGCAAGTGCCGAGCAAGCAAGCACCAAGTGCTGAAACATTTTTTTCTCATCAAAATATGACAAGTACAGGGTTTGAGAAGTTCTGAAGCCAACAAGTAGTGAGGTATGACTATATCTGAAAAAAATACACTTGAAAACATTGAGTATTATTGGAAACTAAAGTTTCATAATGATGAAAAGGTCACTATATCAGGAAGGTTATGTTATAACTGGGTCACAATTTAATAATACAGCTTCAAAACACATGAAACAACCTTGAATGAAAGACATTTATGGTCAGAGATTTTAACATTTCTCTCTCAGTACCTGAAAGATGGAACATAGAAAAATATAGTAATCAGAAAGGATGTAAGTGTCTGAAAAACGCTTTCATTCGCCTTGACCTAAATAACATAAAACAATATACCTGACAACTGTAGAATATGCAGTATTTTCAAATGTATATGACATGGCACATTTGCAAAAACAGATCATATGAAAAACCATAAAATAGTCTTAATAAGTAAATTTCAAATGACTGAAATCTTATAGACTGTGCTCTGTGCCCACAACAAAATTGAATAAGAGATAAACATTAAAATATCTAGCTGAGCTTCTAAATGCTAGAAATTAATGTATTTCTAACTGTATTCCCATTGATCAAGAATAAATCACAGTGGAAATTAGAAAATATTTTAAACTAAAGGATAATGCATATACAACAGTAAAATTTGTGGGTTACTAGCTAATGCAGGACTTAGAGGGAAATTTATAACTCCCTCTAGGAGGGAGAAATGTTTAATATTAAATTTCTACCTTAAGAAATTTTTTCCAAGAAAAAGGAGGGGAATACTAAAGACAGCAGGAATCTATGGTACAAATAGAAAAGATACTAACAATAGAGAAAACAAAAAAAATCAAAAGTTTCTTTGAAAAAAAATAAAATTGATATACTATTAGCAAGATGAGAGGGAGGGAGGAAGGGAAGAGAAATTGCCAATATGATGAATGATAAATGAAACAGGTAATGTCTCTTTAGAACCTAGACATAAAAAGATAAATTACAAACATTTTCATGCCATTAAATTTAACAAATTAAATGAAGTAGACAAATTCCTTGAAATACACAACTTGCCAGAACTGTAAGAGGAAATAGAAAATTTTAATAACCCACTATCACAATCAATTTGTATATCAAAAACCTCACCACAAGAAAAGTCCATTGCTTTCACTCACTAATCAAATGTATAAGAGATATACTAATCTTATGCTAATTCCGAAAAAAGGAAGAGGAAGAAGACTTCCCAGCTGATTTTTCAGGCCAACAATACCCTCATATAAAACCTGGCAAAAACATTAGGAGAACTAAATATACACATCATTTAGAACTTAGGCTTCAAAATACAAAGTATTAGCAAATTGAATCCATCAGTTTAAACAGGGTAATATATCATGAGCAAATGGGGTTTATCCCAGTAATGCAAGATGAATATGTCATTTCAAAATTACTCAGTATAATTCACCATATTCACAAAATAAACTAGAAAAAGTACATTTGACAAAAGTTAGCACTAATTTATGAGAAAAGCTCTGGGCAAACTAGGAATAGGGATGAAACTTCCTCAATCAGATCAAAGACATTTGCAAATATATTTACTAAAAAGCCAATATCATTTTTAATGGTGAAGCAATGAATATTTTCCCTGTAAGATCAGAAATAACACAAGGATACCTATTCTCACAACTTCTATTCAGCATTGTGCTGGAGATCCTAGCCAGTTTAATAAGATAAATGACAGGCATAAAGGAAGAAATGAAACTTTTAATTTGCAGATACAATAATTTACATTTAAAAAATTCTAAGGAATCAAACAGCACAACAATCCTACTGAAACATACATTAGTTAAACAATGTCTCAGGATACAGAAATCAATAACTTAAAAAAATTTTAAATAACATTATATACAGCAGCATGAAAGCACAAAATAGAAATGAATTTAAGGGAAAATTTGCAAATTCTTGCAAAAAAGATACATGACATTTTACTCAAAACTGCAAAGGTTTACTGAAAGAAGATGCAAGTAAATGGAGTGGTATACCACATTCATAAATGAGAGAAACTATCATAGATATTGGTTGTCATGGAATTGACCTACAAAGTCAACTTAAGAGCAATAAAAAAAAAATCCCCTTATTCCTGTGAAGCTGACAAAAGATGAAGCTCGTGTGTGCAGTTGCTTCTTCAAGATTGAAATTACTGGTGACATAGGTAAACATGGCTTACCTCCTCACAAAACACAACAAAATTACAACTAAACTATAGAACAACCATCACTCAGAAACATCAGTAATCAAATTGAATGGAAGTCTGACAACTACGGCAAGAAACCACATCCATCCAGACTGGTAGGAGGGGCACAGACACACCCACATGTGGTGGATAAAAATTCAGGAGGGATATCTCAGAGTGAGGAGTCGCAGCCCCACACCAGGTCACCCAGCCCAGGGTTCCAGTGCCAGGAAGATAAGTCCCCATACCTTCTGGCTGCAAAACCAGTAGGGACTGAGTCAGTGGAAGAAACTTCTGGAGTCCCAAGCAGTTCCTCTTCAAGAACCCACACACAGACACTCAAACTCACTCCCTCCGAGCTCCAGCACCAGGACAGCAGCTTGAAAGAAACCAGTGGGGCATTCAGGGAGAAACTGAAGTGTCTGGCATCAAGGCAAGCCTGGGGTACAGCTTTCTCCCAGACAGAAAGGTGGGCAGAGGCCATTGACCCTTTCCTGAACCCTCCCCATACAGAGCCACAGCACTGACAGGCACGTGTCATATCTGAGAGTCCATCAACCTGGCTAACACTGTTTTCCCTCCCCTGGAGATCTCCAGAGATGCCATCCCACTCAACTTATGGGATCATACAAGCTGCTTTTCCATATGAATAGCTGGTCTTAGCTCATGCTGCATAACTTCCTAAATCCTATCAAACAAGTGATAGCCAGCCTCAGTGAGCCCCTGACTTCCATACTTCTTGCTAAGTGGTCCCAAGCCATCACTAGCAGCAACCAGCCTAGATTCACACCTTTACTTTGCTTGGGAAGCTCCAAGCCCAGCACAAGTAGCAGCCATCTCACATTGCCTTATAGCTCAGGCAGAGTGGTCCCTGGCAAAACACAGGTGGGGGCTGATCTTAGCTTGCACCACCCAGGAAACCCCAGAGCCTACACATGCAATGGACAAGTATAGAGTACATCAGAGCACCACTACCCTGCCTCTGCATAGCTGATCCTCCATGAAGGGCAGGGCAGGGGTTCATGGTCAGTAGTCACAGCCAGTCCTTGCAGATGATTGGCCTGAGTAAATCCCTCCCATTGATCTTCCAACAGCAATCAGGTCTCAACTACAAGAGGATGGTGTACTCATCCCACACAAAGTGTGCACCTTGAGTACCCAGCTTGGCTGATAGGAGAGGCTGTGCCACTGAAACCTACAGGACACCTACTACATTAGGCCTCACTACTAAGGCAGGTAGTCATAGCAGCTCTGTGTAATACATGGAAACAAACAGAGAGGCTGCCAAAATGAGGAGACAAACAAACATAACCTAAATGAAAGAACAGATAAAAGCTCCAGAAAAAGAACTAAACAAAATGGAGATAAGCAGTCTATCAGATGCAGAGTTCAAAACACAGATATAAGGATGCTCAAGGAAATTAATGATGACCTCAACAACATAAAAAAGATCCAATCAGAAATGAAGGATATACTACCTGAAATAAAGAACAATTTACAGGAAAACAACACTAGAGTGGATGAAGCCAAGAATTGAATCAGCAATTTGGAGCAGAAGGAAGAAATAAATATTCATCCAGGACAGAATGAAGAAACAAGAATTCGAATAAATAAGGAGAGGCTTAGGAACCTCTGGGACAACTTTAAACATTCCAACATCTGCATCATAGGGGTGCTGGTAGGAGAAAAGGAAGAGCAAGAAATTGAACACTTATTTGAAAAAGTAATGAAGGAGAACTTCCCTTCTCCCTCCCCCCCAATACAATGAAGGAAATAGACTTCCAGGAAGTTCAGGAAGCTCAGAGAGTCACAAACAAGATGGACCCAAGGAAGAACACACCAAGATACATCATAATTACATTAACCAAGGTGAAAGATAAGGAGAGAATCTTAAAAGCAGCAAGAGAAAAGGAGACAGTTCACTACAAAGGAGTTCCCATAAGATTATCAACTGATTTTTCAAAAGAAACCTTATTGGCATGAAGGGGCTGGAAAGAAGTATTCCAAGTCATGAAAGGCAAGGACCTACATACAAGATTACTGTATCCAGCAAAGCTATCATTTAGAATTGAAGGGCAGATAAAGTCAAGTTAGAATTGAAGGGCTTCCCAGATAAGGTCAAGATAAAGGAGTTCATCATCACCAAGCCCTTATTAAATGAAGTGTTAAAGGGACTTATCTAAGAAAAAGAAGAAAATCGAAAACTATGAATAGTAAAATGACAACAAACTCACAACTATTTACAACTGAATCTAAAAAAACAAAAGCAAAAACAAAAACTAAGCAAACAACTAGAAGAGGAACAGAATCACAGAAATGGAGATCACATGGAGGGTTATCAGTGGGGAGGAGGAGGGGGAGATTGGGGGAAAAGGTACAGGGAATAAGCAGCAAAATTGGTCAGTACAAAATAGACAGGGGGAGGTTAGAATAGTATAGGAAATGGAGGAGCCAAAGAACTTAAATGTACGACCCATAGACATGAACTAAGGGGAAGAGGGAATGCTGGAGGAAGGGGTGTGCAGGGCAGAGGAAGATAAAGGGGAGAAAAAAATGGGACAACTGTAATAGCATAATCAATAAAATAAAGAACAAACTGACAGTGACCAGAGGAGAGCGGGGAGGGTGGTAATGGGGGAAAGTAAAGGAAGATACAAGCAAAGGAACATGAATAGAAGACCCCTGGGCATGGGCAGTGGGGGGGATTGACTGTGGGAATGGGTGGGGATGAGATAGGGGAGAGCAATGGGGAAAAAGGCAGGACAACTGTAACTGAACAATAAAAAAAAGTAATAAAATTTTTTAAAAACATCAAAAGTATGAAGAATAAAATGGCAATAATTACATATCTATAAGCAATTAAATCTAAAAACTAAGCAAATAAGAACAGAGATAGAATCATGGATACTGAGAGTGTTTTGATGGTTACCACATGGGAGGGGTGTTGCATGAAAATGGGTGAAGAGGTGAGGGGAGTAAGAACTACAAATAGGCAGTTACAGAATAGCCATGGGGATGTACACTGTAGGAAATGGAGCAGCCAAAGAACTTGTATGCATGACCCACGGTCATGAACAATGGTGGGGGCATTGCCTGAGGCAGTGAGGGGTACTGGGTGGAACAGGGCCAAGAGGGAAACACTGGGACAACTGTAATAGGATGATTAATAAAATGTAACTTAAAGAAAACCAATTACCTTCAGCACAAAAATAACCGAATTCTGGGCTTACCTCTTTGAATTCACTCTTTTAGCTTTTGGCCCCATAGTTCCTCCCCTTATTGTAAATTGTTTTATAATTTAAGATGTTTTCTTGGTTTCATATGTTATCCAGTTTTTAATTTGCCTTTGGTAAGAGTCCATTTTCTAGTTCCATTAGTAGAAGATAACTCCACCATCTAATTTTTCTGTCAGTCAGTTAAATAAAAATTATTGCATGACAGACACTTCTGGGCACTGTGTATGTAGTGACAGACAAGACAAAGGATTTGAACTTAAAAAGTTAACATCTTAATAGGAGATTATTCATTTTTCTACTCAAACTGATTTGGAGGCAGTGGTTGTGAAATGCATGAACTTTAAGCAGATGTCAGTTTCTGTCTTCTGGCGGCTTCCACGGGGGGCTAGAACCTCACACAACAGACTGAAGTGTTAAACCTCGGTACCATGCTGAACTGGTGGACCGAGATAAGATCTGTACAAAGTCTGGGTTAGGGCAAGAAATAGGGGGGAAGAACCTGAGATGGCAGGTGAGGGACTGACATTTTAAAGATGACTAGGATCTTCAGCAAAGATTGAAGAAGCAACATGTGAGGCATCTGTGTTTTTGTGTTTTCTGTCCCACAGATACTGAGAATATAAGCCTCGAAAAGAGAAAAAGTAAGAAACGAGCTTTAAAAAATGTCTCTGTAGAGCCACCCTCCCGAGTTGCAGAAATACCTTGGACTGTAAAGCCCCTCTACCCACCCGTAGCCAAGAGCGTACGACCTGCCGAGTTTCAGCAGTCCCCGAGGAGAAAGAGAACAAGTCAGAGCCAGTCAAGAAAACCATCAAACACCACTGATGCCTGCAAGGGTGACACTAGACAACTGATACCCTTTAAGGATTCTGATTCCATCCTAACCCCCACATGGGAGGCCACCAGGAAGGCCACCCTCTAAACGGCATTGCTTGCCTTGAAGGTGAATGAATGAACGAACAATTTCCTCCATAGAGGTCCCTCATTCTGAAACACAAACCAAAAGGACCTCCATTATTGAATCCTCCCAAGAATCATCTCTTATATTTTCTACCACAACCATCATGTCCTTCTCCTCTGGGCTGTCTGCAAAGAAGAATTAGCCCCATCTTGCCACCTTCTTCTGCTTCCTTTCTGCGCTAGTTTAGTGGTAGTCGGAATCGGTCAAGAAAGGAGTACAGAAAAGCCACTAAGACTCTGGGATAAGATTCTGGTCAAGCCTCTTTATAAAGGCTGCAGTTCCAGCGCACAGGCAAGGGAAAAACAGATGTCATGGCCTTGGAGCTGGAGCTCATTGTTCTCTGGGTGATGCAGGGTCTGTCTCATCCTAACCCCTCACTGTACCTGCTGCTAACAGGGCGGCCAGGGTGGAGATCAGCATGTAAATAAAGGCAGCCTTTCAGGAATGCTGAAGGTAAATGTTGTGTTCTTTGGGGCCCTCGTGGTCACTTAGGGTGACAAAGACAAGAGCAGGAGTACGAAACCTATGCTATCCTGAGTCAGAAAATAAGTGGCCTGGGCATGAGTCAGAGGCAAAGATCTCACCCCACGCACATGTTCTATGACCTAGTTTGCTGTGGGATGCATCTCTATAGCTTATTGATGGCTAATTCCCCACTGGGAATGTGCCATAATCCCGAGCCCACCCAATGACCTTTGGCCTTGAAGGGAAACTAAAGCCCAAACAAGGCTCTGGAGCCCCTTCTATCAGGCAGAGCAATGGTAGAAGCAGTGACCTGAGTTCCAGGAGGTGACCACCACCTATTCACACTTCATCTCTGGGCCTCAGTATCTCCATCTATATATATGATGGTGGGGGAGGGCAAACCACTGCGGTGCCTTCCTCCTGGCTCTGATTTGTCCTGGGCTGACTGAGGAGTCGTGTAACCACTGGGGACACGAGGCGGTCTTGGGCAGCCGCGTGGTCATCCCAGAGAGTGGGGCTGCCTGGTTTGGGGCCTCCATGTCCACCACCAGCCCCTCGCCTCTCACAGACAGCTGGGAAGAACAGGACTAGTCCCTTGTGGGGTGGCTGGACACCTAGGTGGCAGGTGAGCACAGACATGTGGAGGTGTGAGGGCGAGCAGGGCTTGGCCCTGCTGAGCATCAGGGGGACCCTGAGGTAGGTCACAAGCACGCTCACTTCAAGGGGGTTCTCCACTGTCGCTTCTCTAGGCGCTCATCCCAGCCACCACCCCAAGTCCCACCTTCCCTGTTTGCAGCCCCCTCCCAAGACCTGCCCAGATCACAGCCCAAGTTGATTGTTTCTTCCTAATGACCAAGTAATGTTTTATAGGCACCCATTGAATATAAACCAAGGTAGCATTTTTCTTGGGGTTCTTGGATGTTCCTTGATGAGCCAGGGAGATGTTTCTGGCAGGTGCCAGCTGAACAGCTACCAGGTCCAGACCCTGTGGCATCAGTGCTGGCAGCTCCTGCAGGGAGGCCAGTCTGGCTCTGCATTTCCCCAGGCCCAGGCAAAGGCCCAGAGCAGCCAAGGCCACACAGCAGATAAGGAGCAAAGGCAGACTGACCCAGGATCTGCAGTTCAATCCCACACAACAGCAAGAAATGAGATCCTCCACACAGGGTGAGCTGAAGCTTTGGGGGCACAGAAGAGAAAGGGCATGATTCCCTTTGGAACATTGGGAGGGGGCTTCAGGGCACCCCTGGAGGGCACTAACCCTGGAGGGCACTGGAGGGGTGGGGGGAGCATGCACGTAGGTGTGGAAGCCTGAAAGTGCAGGATGTGTTGGGTAACTTTACCCTTTTTCCTAGTCTACCTTCATTGTGAGCTCTTTTCTGGTCTAGATAGAAGAGAGATGGCTAAGTTGCTTACCTTGCATTTTCTGGCTAATTCATTTACATAGTAGTTGTCAAGTTCCTAGGTACAGGGGCTGTATGATCTGGGTGTCATCCTGCCCTGCCACCTTCTCCCACATACATAGCCACTTAGCTTATCCCTCAATGTAGGTGTGTGCTTATTTTCAACATTGTGCATTTTCAACTGTAATTCTTATAAGATATTTATAAATAAATAGGCATCCAGCCCAATTTTCTACATGTGATATAGAGGACTTTTGAAATGAAAAAATTAACAAGTTGGAATTGTTTCTGCTGATAAACTACTAAGATAGTAAGATTCCTGGCCAATAGGCATCATCAAAATTTGAAACTTTTATACCTTAAAGGACAAATGATAATCCACAAAATTGAAGATAACTGTCCCAAATATATAAAGAGTTATTACAACTGAACAACAAAAAGACAACCCAATTAAAAATGGACAAAGGATTTGAATAGACATCTCTCCAAAGAAGATACAGAAATGGTTAATAAGCCCATGAAAAATGCTTACAGTCATTAGCCTGCAGGGAAATAAAAACTAGAACTGCAATGAGATATCATTTCACATCCCCTAGGATAGCTTTAATAAAAATAAAGATAATAACAAGTATTCACAAAATCGTAGAGAAATTAGAACTTTCATCCACTCCTGGTGGGAATGTAAAATGGTGTGGCCACTGTGAAGAAGTCTAGCAGCTCCTCAAAAAGTTAAACATAGAGTTGCCATGTGTCCCATAAATGAAAATAGGTGTCCAAACAAAAACTTGTACGTTGATGTTTTTAGCAGTATTATTCATAATAGTCAAGAAGTGAAACAACACAAATATTCATCATCTGATGAACAGATAAATAAAATGTGGTTTATGCCCATAAGAGAAGTATGACTTGCTAACAAAAAGAAGTGAAGTCCTGAGCCATGCTGTAACGTGGGTGAACCTTGACAACAGTGTCAGAAGGCAGTCACAAGGAACCACATTGGGTGATTCTATTTATATGAAATTTCCAGAATGGGTAAACCCATAGACAAAAAGAGCAGTGGTTATCTAGGGCTGTGTGTGGGGCATGGTAGATAGGATTAAGGGGTTATGGCTAAGAGTTATGGGGTTTCTTTTGTGTATGATGAAGATGTCCTAAAACTGATTGTGGAGATGGTTGCACAGCTTTCTCAATATACTAAAAGTCACTGACTTGTACCCTAATGGGTGAATTGTATGATATATGAATTATTTCTCAATAAAACTTTTATTAAACAAGAAGATGGTTGACTCAGCCAAGATGGAGACATAGGTAACCACACTTTGCCTCCATGAACAACTACAGCAAAAGTTACAACTAGAATACAAAACAAATATCACCCAGATTCGCAGAAAATCAAGACTTATGGAAGTCCAACAACCAAGGACTTAAAGAAGCCACATTCATTCAGATGGGTAGGAGAGGTGGGGACACAGAGGTGCAAAGAGGTGGTAGAATGAGGGGTCTCACCTTCATGTGTGGTGGAAAAAAATCGGGAGGGATACCTCAGGAGCAAATGATCCCAGCCCCAGACGAGACCACCCAGCCCAGGGTTCCAGTGCCAGGAAGATAAGTCCCCATAACTTCTGGGTACAAAAACTAGTCACACCTAGACACCTAGACTTAGGTGTAGGACTTAGACACCTAGATTTAGTCCAACCTCTGACATTTATTTAGTCTGTAATATTTTCCGCTCTTACCTATTTATTTCAATCCCAGTATCTTCTTTTGTAAATGGCAATTTGGAAGTGGCAATAATTATAATATGCATTCACCCCATAACATCAGTAGGCTTTTGTTATTTGACACAGTGAGTGTAAAAACATTTTCTAAATAGTAAGACAGCATACAAGTGTGAAGAGTTTTGTCTTTTTTCTTTTTCCTTTTTTTTTTACTAGAAACCACATTTATTGTTTCTATATGATGCCCACAACTCATTTTTCAGAGGGGTAGTTTTGCCTCTCTCAAAAGATTTGGGAGGCAAGAAAAAAGAGTTCCCTGTGGGCTGTGGTGGTGACTGAGCTTGAGGTGGCAGAGGGGAGAATGCCTGTAGGCATTCCCTAACACTGACCTCCAGCATGGATGGCTTCGGTGTGTGCCTGGGGGAATGCATAAGTGATTGGAAGAAGCTGTCATCTAGGGCCTGTGATAGGTGGAGCTGAGCTGCAGAATTCCACATGGGGAAGCCTGGTTCCTGTGGTTAGGATCTGGAGCCTTTGGTTTATTCTAGTAAGTTCTGCAGCATTTCGTTTGGAACCTTTTACTGGCTGCAGTTTTAAAAATATTTTATTTTTCAATTACAGTTGACATACATTATTGTATTCGTTTCAGGTGTACATCCCAGTGATTAGACATTACATAACTTAGTGATCATCCCTTTAAATGTCACACCCATCTGACACCAAATATAGTTATGAGAATATTATTGACTATATTCCCAATGCTGTAGATCCCCATGGATATTCTGTTACTACCTATTTGTACTTATTAATCCCTTCACCTTTTTCACTCATCCTCCCACCCCCTGCAATCTGGCAATCATAAAATGTTCTCTGTGTCTATGAGTCTGTTTCTGTCCTGCTTGTTTTTGTTTTTTAGATTCAATTGTTGAGATATATATATATATATATATATATATATATATAGCTATTTTAGTGTTCATATTTTTTATCATTTTTCCTTAAAGAAGACCCTTTAACATTTCATATAACACCAGCTTGGTGATGATGAACTGCTTTAACTTTTTCTTGTCTGGAAAACACTTTATCTGTCCCTTGATTGTAAATGACAACTTTGCTGAAGAGAGTAATCTTGGTTGTAGGTCCTTGATTTTCATCACTTTGAATATTTATTGCCAATCCCTTCTGGCCTGTAAAGTTTCTATTGAGAAGTCAGCTGATGCTCTTCTGGGAACTCCCTTGTAGGTAACTGCTTTTATCTTGCTGCTTTTAAGATTCTCTGTTTGTCTTTAATCTTTTTCATTTTCATTAGATGTGTCTTGGTGTGGGTCTCTTTAAGTTGATCTTGTTTGGGACTTGTATGTCTATTTCCTTCACTGAGTTAAGGGAAGTTTTCAATTATTATTTTTTCAAGTAGGTTTTCAATTTTTTGCTCTCTCTTTTCTCCTTCCGGCATCCCCATGACGTGAATATTGGTATGCTTCATTATATTCCAAACTATTGATTTGATTCTCAGCTTCATCCACTCTACTGTTGATTCCCCTCAAATTGTTCTTCATTTCAATTAGTCCATCCTTTATCTCTGACTGGTCTTTTTTTATGCTGTTGAGGTTCTCATGAAGTTCATTAAGTTTCCTTATGATCAGTGTTTTAAACTCTGCATTTAGTATATTGCTTGTCTCCATTTTGTTTAGTTCTTTTTCTGGGATTTTGTTCTGTTCTTTCACTTGGGCCATGTTTCTTTGTCTCCTCATTTTGGCAGCCTCCCTGTGTTTGTTTTTATGTATTAGGTGGAGTTGCTATGTCTCGCAGGCTTGGAAGAATGGCTTTATATACTAGGTATCCTATAGGTTTCAGTGGCACTAACTCCCCATTCACCTGAGCTGGGCACTCCAGGTGACCTCCCAGCCCCTAATATGGGCTGTGTACACCCTCCTGTTGTAGTTGAGCCTTGCTTGCTATTGGCACATCAATGGGAGGGGTTTACCCCCAGGCCAGTGAGCTGCAAGGACTGGCTGTGACCAGGGACCACTGACCTCCAACCACTGTGGAGGAGTAGCTGTGCAAGGGCCCACCCAACAAAGCAGGATTTGTATCCATATAAAGCTGCTTGAGGATAACTTGTTTGAAACCCTGGGACTTCTTGTTTGTTTGTTTTTTCCTGAAAAATCCTAATATTTGTATTTAGTATCTCTTTCAGACTTGTAGCTCAGTATTTCTTCAGCATGGATGTATTAAAAGCAAGAATATTAATTCCATGAAAAATCACAGAAAAGGAGATCCATTACTTTTAACAAAAAGGACACTTGTTAAAACAGAAATACCATATACATTTAGCAAAGATAACGTCTATGCTTTGGGATTGACACACTGCTGCACAATTGACTAGTCTGGCATTGTGCACCTGCATGCTGCCCAGAAAGAGAAATCAGAGGGCCTGCATTTGACAGTTGAGGTGACATGTATTCACAGGTTTCAAGTTGATCTCTTTCTTTATGTCAATTTTATAATTTTGCAGCTATAGAGAACTTGTATTTAAAACAATATTTGAGCCCTACCTGGTATAGCTCAGTGGGTTGAGCACGGGCTGCGATCCAAAGTTGTCACCATTTCAATTCCCAGTCAGGGCACGTGCCTGGATTGTGGGCCAGGTCCCCATTGGGGACCATGTGAGAAGAAACAACATTGATGTTTCTCTACCTCTCTTACTCCCTCCCTTACCTTCTCTCTAAAAATAAATAAATAAAATCTTTAAAAAATAAAACAACACTTGACCACTTACTTATTCTTCATTCAAGTAGTGAGTAATGACATTGCTCTTACAATAATGAAAAAGGTACAAAAGAGGTTGAACTAACTACCTAGACTTTAGGCTACATGGAAAGTTAGAAATTGGTGGTGTTTTTATATTATTACTAGCTTCCTCTTTTAAGATTTTATTTATTTATTTATTTATTTATTTATTGAGAGAGGGAGACAGAGAGGGAGAGAAACATCAATGTGTGAAAGAAGCAACTAGGGACCTGCCCACAACCCAGGCATGTTCCCTGGCTGGGAATCGAAGCAGCGACCTTTCGGTTTGTAGGCCTTCACTCTATCTACTGAGCCACACCAGCCAGGGGTATTGCTAGTTCATATTTTGCTGAGAAACCTTACCTATTGCACAAAGGCCTAGGTGACCATGTACCAGTTACATATTTAAATAGAAAAAATCAAATGATATTTGTGTTTACATTCATGTTTGCAAAATATTTGATACAGGCTTTATGGACTAAGGCAAACTGCAAATTCTCTTATGCTGTCTTTAGCAGAATTCTCCATAAGATGGTAGTGTAACAATGATTAGTGGAAAAACCTTTATCTCAGGGTGGCTTGCTCCTTACAGAAACTATTGGACTAAGAGTCCCTATTCTACAGAAGAAAGGTAAAGTTTTGAAGAAATGACAAGCAAACTTTCAGTTTGCAGTTTTGAAAGTCTTTAAAAAATAATAACTGAGTTTTCCAATACAATCTTATTTCTGTACATCAAACTTTATGTTAATGATCAGATAGGACCCACCAGATTTTGAACAGTATTCATTGCAAAAGAACAACTTAGTTAGCTGAATAATGAGTCTACAAAATTGAGTCAGTTCTTTTGGGACAAGAAAGCTGGGAGAAAATCTCTCCCAGATATCAATGGGAACCTGTGGTTTATTACGCCATACAATGTCCTCAAGTCTACTTTCATTACTGACTTTTCACAGGCAAATTGGAAACCTCCCACAGAGATTAACTGTGTGTTCATTGAAATAAGAATATTATAATTAGATTTATGTGATAAGCTCTTTGGTATGATTTTTATATTCTGTTTTGCATGCTTTAGTTTTGTTTTTCTTGCTTCTGCTTAACAACCAGGAGTGTTAGGATCAAGCCTGTATTTGCTCAAACATGGAACCAATCTCCAGAGTTTGTTTCATTCTCTATTGATAAGAGAAAAAGATCTCTAAAGAAGCAAAAATGGAGTTTCAGAAAATCTTCATTATCACAAATGACTGCTTAATCTTTTGATTGCTACCTGATCTCAGTGGGTGCCAGCCAGGTTAGTACTGCTACATCAAGGGTTAAAATAGAGTCCCAGAACTGAAGTTAGGAGGGAAAGGGTAAACATCTCAAAGATCAACCTACTTTTCTTCCTCTACACTATCACCATCCTCATCTAAGCAACCATTCTCTCTTGAGATTTGCATTAAATACTACCAACTAGTTAGTGGGAGGTACACTCCAGAAAATTCAGCTGGGACAGAAAAAAATGCAGCCAACTGCCTTATTCAGCTTCAGGGTTGATGGGTCTGCAGCTTCTGACTACTTAACTGACCGATTGTGCCAAGCATTGTAGTGAGTACTGAGAGCAAGAAATGAGTTAGATATGGCCTTGCCCTCACATACATTACAACTAAATGAGGGAAGCAGAAATTAAAACATCAGGAAAACAAAGTAGGTCATTAAAATTGGTGTAGTTAATATAGTAGTAAGATGTTTATTTGAAGGGACATGTAAAACAGGAGGAGGAAGTACTTAACCCAGTCTGGTGGTGAGGAATAGGTGGTGAAAGGATTTAGCCAAGTGTAAGTTGAGGGTGGGAAGTGGGTAAGACTGGCAGTAGGGACAAGATGGATTAACGTACATAATGCTCTAGGGGAGAAGTACAACAGGTTTCGTTTGGCTGAAATTACAGTATGATTGGGGTTGAAGAACAGTAGTGGGAAGATGAAGCTGGAAAGGCTGGATCCAATCCCAAGAGCTTAAACTTTTACCTAAAAATGAATTTTAAACATGGTCAGATTTACATTAAAAAAAATTCATAGCTGCTCTTTGAAAGGTCAATTTTGGGAAAGGTAAACTGGAAACAGTGAGATTCTTTGGGAGTCTACTGCAGCAACACTCTGAATCGTACCATTATAGCAGCACTAAGCAGTTGATACCCACTAAGATGATGAGGGATGTAGCGGGTATTAAAATGTAGCAGGAGAATGACTAGAAGAAATGGATAGAAAGTATAATAAGCAGAATTTGTTCAGGGTTAGGGTGTTGCAAAGGAAGGGAGGAATTAAGAACGAACCATTGGTTTCTGATTACACCATTTAGTGATTTGGAGCCATAGGAGACCGAGCAGATTTGAAGGGAAACATATTTAGTCCAGGTTAGGTTTTACTGAGTTTGAGGTGTCCACAGCAGGGCATTCAGATGAAGGTGACCAGCAGGCAACTGGATATAAGGGTCTGGAACTCAGAACTGAAGCCAAAGCTGGAGAAATAGGCAGAAGAATCAAAGACTTAGCAAACTGACAAAGCTAACACAAGTCCATTGTTTGAAGCAGTCTAGGAAGCAATAAAAGGGGAGAAAAAAATGGTAAAAAAAATGAGGCAATATATGAACAATCAGGCTACAAAAAATAATGCCTGAACTTAATGATGAGCAAGAACTAAGTTTACACTTGTTACTTCAGTAAGAACTGAAGCAGAACAAAGCAGAGTGCATACTCGAAAAGCACAGTTCAGAAGCAATGCTCCGTGCTGAGGTTGGGGGCGGGCTTTAAGTCCAGCCTCCCGAACCCCAGGGAGCACCAGAGGCCACGCCCCGGCCACGCCCACCCCAGGCGCGCCCTTCAGCGGCTCCATCTTGAGAGACGCTGGTCTGCGCCAGTGAGAAATCTAGGGTCGGGTTCAGGCTTTGGCGTCACCGTAAGTAATGTGTCCACCTCCGAGATTCCCACAGAAGCATGTCCCCAAATGGGAGCCAAAGTCATGTTGTCCAGTTGGCGGCGAAACCCAGGGCACGTGGACCAGTCAGGTCGCCGGGGCCGTTGAACCTGGAGTGGCCGTCAGCTGCGGGACTCGTTGGAGGAAGCTGGGACCAAGGGGCTTCCACCTGCGCGGGTGCCCCGGGGACAACGTCACCAAGCCCCGCACACCAGACCCGGGCCAGGCCTGCGGGTCGACCTCCCCTGAAGTCCCCGCAGGCGCGAAGGCACCGCTCCTTGACCGCAGCCCAGCCCGCGGGCTGGTCAACGTCTGAGAATCGGTGATGGAGGCGTCCCGGTCGGCTGCGCGGCGGCTGCGGGCGGGAGGCCGCGTCTGGTTCTCGTTCCTGCCCCCTGACGGGCACGCCCCGCTTCTGCCTCTCAGTAGGCTGTCGGGTGTATGGGCTCGCAGTTCCGAGGACAGGTCTGGAAGGGAACCAGTGCTGACTGGTTTCCCCCTAAACGTTATTGAATTTTCATTGTGGACTTGGCTGCTCCGGCTGGTAGACCCCAAGTCAAAGGACCTGTAGGTGTGGGGGATTCTGGTTAACACGCTGCCTTTCAGTCAGTGTTCGAGCTGTTCACATCCTCATTCATCGAGCAATTGTTTAAAACATCTTTATTCAGTAATTCAACATAATCACCAAGTCAGTGTAGTTTCATTACAGTTTCGTCATCAACTGGTCTGAACTTTTTTCTCATTTCCATTGTGATTATTTTCTTTTGATTAATGGGGTTTTATAAATAAAGTATTTAATTACCAAATTCGAATTTTCTAGTTACAGGAATCTTTTTCCTACTGATTTCTGGCTTAATTGCAATACAATCAGAAAGCATACTCTTAAGGTTTCAATTCTTATATGTTTATTACAGCCATTCTGTACTCGATACATGATCACCTTTTATAAATGTTCCATGTCCACTTGAAAAAAATGTACATTCTCCTGTCATTGAGCACAGTGTTTTAAAAATGTTTGGCTAGTTTGTCAATCAAGTCATTCAAATCTTCTATATCCTTGCAGACTTTTTAATCTGCTTATTATGTCCTTTATTGAGAGAGATATGCCAGATCTCCCACCATAATTGTAGATTTGTCTTTTGCTCCAATAGAGCCCAGGTGGTTGGGTGCCTGTGCATTGAAAATTCTTTTTTTTTTTAATCGTTTTTATCATTATGGAATGACCCTTTTTGTTTTTACTAATACTAGCTGCCTCAAGGTTGGGTTTTTTGTTGTTGCTCTTTAAAGATTTTGTTTATTTATTTTTGGAGAGAGGGGAAGGGAGGGAGAAAGAAAGGGAGAGAAACATCGACGTGTGGTTGCCTCTTGCACACACCCCCTGGGGACCTGGCCTGCAACCCAGGCTTGTGCCCTGACTGAGGGTCAAACCAGTAAACTTTTGGTTTGCGAGACTGACACCCGACCAACTGAGCCGCACCAGTCTGGGCACCGTAAGGTTTTCTCATCTGCTGGTAATAAATACAGTGAGTTAGATTGTGTCTTTGGATCCTAATTCTCACCCCTTGTTTAGTTTACACCTGATGTGTTCACACCCTTTGCCAAGTAGCTATACAGTACCCTCCTACCATGTGTAGACCTGCTCTGCTTTTGATTTTGACTTCACAATGTCCCTTGAAGCAAAGGCTTGAAATGGGCTTGCACATGGGAACTTACTTTCTTGGACATTTTCCATCTCATGAGAACATACCCAGGCTAACCTAGTTGAGTGACACATGGAGCACAGCCAGGTCACCCCAGTCATCCTAGCAGAAGCCAGTTTAGATCAGCAGAACCGGTAGTCAGTCAGCTCAGATGTGAGCAGTAAATGCTTGTGTTTATGTGACTGAGGTTTTGTCTTGGTACATGGCATAACCTGGTAATGAAACAGTGCATGTACAAGGTACTGTATCTTTTTCCTTCTGTCTCAACAAACCAAGCTCTTTTAAGGAGCATATGGTGGGTTTTATTTTAATCTAGTTAGACAATGTTGTGTGTTTTTTAAATTGAAACATTTAGTCCACTCACACTGAAAAAGTTATATATATACAGGGTAGAGCAAAAGTAGGTTTACAGTTGTGAGTATGTGAAATGTATATTACAGTAATAAAGCTATTATAATAATCATAACCTGCATGTATTTTTCCATACAACTGTAAACCTGCTTTTGCCCCACCCTGTATTTAGGTTGATTTTTTAAATACATTTTATTGATTATGCTATTACAGTTGCCCTATTTTCCCTTCACTCCACTCCACCCTGCACACCCTCCCCCACCCACATTCCCTCCTTTTAGTTCATGTCCATGTGCATAAGTTCTTTAGCTTCTATATTTCCCATACTATTCTTACCCTCCCCCTGTCTATTTTCCACCTACCATCTATGCTACTGATTCTCTGTACCTTTTCCCCCCTCTCTCCTCCTCCCACTCCCCTGTTGGTAACCCTCCATTTGATCTCCATTTCTGTGGTTCTATTCCTAGTTGTTTGCTTAGTTTTTGTTTTGTTTTAGGTGTGGTTGTTAATAATTGTGAGTTTGCTGTCATTTTACTGTACATGTTTTTTATCTTCTTTTTCTTAGGTAAGTCGCTTTAACATTTCATATAATAAGGGCTTGGTGATGATGAACTCTTTTAACTTGACTTTATCTGAGAAGCACTTTATCTGCCCTTCCATTCTAAACGAAAACTTTGTTGGATAGAGCACTCTGAGGTGTAGGTCCTTGTCTTTCATGACTTGGATACTTCTTTCCAGCCCCTTCTTGCCTGTAAGGTCTCTTTTGAGAAATCAGCTGACAGTCTGATGGGAACCCCTTTGTAGGTAACTGTCTCCTTATCTCTTGCTGCTTCCAGGATTCTCTCCTTCATTTTTACCTTGGATAATGTAATTACGTTGTGCCTTGGTGTGTTCCTCCTTGGGTCCAACTTCTTTGGGACTCTCTGAGCTTCCTTGACTTCCTGGAAGTCTGTTTCCTTTGCCAGATTGAGGAAGTTCTTTATTATTTGTTCAAATAACTTTTCCACCTGTTGCTCTTCCTCTTCTCCTTCTGGCACCCCTATAATTCAGATGTTGGAATGTTTAAAGATGTCCTGGAGGTTCCTAAGCCTCTCCTCATTTTTTTGAATTCTTGTTTCTTCCTTCTTTTCTGTTTGGTTGTTTCTTTCTTCCTTCTGGTACACACCATTAATTTGAGTCCCAGTTTCCTTCCCATCACTATTGGTTTCCTGTACATTTTCCTTTATTTCACTTAGCGTAGCCTTCATTTTTTCTTCTAATTTGCAACCAAATTCAACCAATTCTGTGAGCATCCCGATCACCAGTGCTTTGAACTGTGCATCTGATAGGTTGGCTATCTCTGTCGCTTAGTTGTATTATTTCTGGAGCTTTGATCTGTTCTTCCATTTGGGCCTTTTTTTGTTTTGTTTTGATGTGCTTGTTATATAGTGAACACCTAAGGGCAGAGCCTTAGGATGGAGCCTTAGGTGTTCACCAGGGCAGGGCAACCCAGTCGCTGGGTTGTGATGCTGCCTGTGGGGGAGGGGTTTGAGAGGGAACAATGGTGCTTGCTCCACTCTGTCGGATTTCAGTCCCTTCTGCCGCTTCCCCCAAGCAACCTGGGCCCTTCTGGTGCTGATTCCTGGGTGGGTGGGCTTGTGTACGTTCTAGGACCCCGCGGGTCTCTCTAGTGAACTCTCCTGTGAAGCTGGGAGTCTCTCCCAGCACCTCAACCCCCCACAGGTGTTTTCAGTCAGAGGTTTGAGGCTTTATTTCCCCTCGCTGGAGCCCTGGGTTGTGCGGTCTGTCTTGCTCCCCAGTTTCACCTGGTTTATTTGCGTGCGAATGTGGGACTACCTGTTCTACCAGCCACATTGCATGCCTGGGGTCCGCAGGCCACCGCTTTTTTTGCCGAGACCTCTCTCAGCCCAGTCCTCCTACTGGTCTGGATGAACGTGTGTATTTTAACTCCTTGGTTGTCTAACTTCCATACAGTTCAAGTTTCTGTCAGTACTGGTTGTTTTTTTGTTTCTAAATTGTTGTTGTCCTTATTCTGGTTGTGCAAGGAGGCACAGTGTGTCTACCTATGCCTCCATCTTGGCCAGCCTGTATTTAGATTTAAATCAGACATTTAGTATTTGCTTTCTATTTGTTCTCTGTTCTGTGTTCTTTTTTCACTTTTTTATCTTGCTTTCTTTTGAATTGAGTAATATTTATGATTTCATTTTATCTCCTTTTTTGGATTTTTATATACATACACCTTTTTTCAGAGATTACTTTACAGTTTATAGTATACATCTTTAACTTATACATTCTCTACCTACAAGTAGTTTTATGACACTACACATACAGTATGAGAATTATCCAACAGTACACTTTCATTTCCCTGTTCTCTGAGCATTTGTGGTCTTACATTTTACTTCTACAGTTGTTATAAGCTGCATTATTCATTGTTTTTATTTTTTGCTTCCAACATCAGTTATCTTCTGAAGTTATTTTACAAGTAAGGTAAACATTATTTTATATCTACCCATACATATGGTATTTCCAGTATACCCACTTTCTTTATGTAGATGTGCATTTCTGCTTGATGCCTTTCCTTCATACTGGATGGCTTTCTTTAACATTTCAGTAGTGTGAGTTTCTTGGTGATTAATTCTTGCACTTTTAAGTATCTGAAAATGTCCTTATTTAAGCTTCACTTCTAAAAACTTTTTGCTGAGTGCTGAATTCTAGGTTAACATGTTTTGTTTTGTTTTCTTAAATTCTTTAAAGATGTTGCTCCACTCTCTTCTGGCTTGCATTGTTTCCAAAAAGAAGTCATTCTTGCTTAAGGAATGTCAAGAAGGTTCTTATCTTTGTTCCTCTACATGTAATGTCTTTTCTCTCTGGCTGGTTTTGAGAATATTCTCTTTACTGGTGTTTTTAAGCATTTTGCTTATGATATGTCTTGTAGGTTTCTTTATGTGCCTTTTTCTTGGGGTTTGGTATGCTTCTTAGGCCTGGCAGTTTATGGTTTTTATCAAACTTGAAATTTTCCAGCCATTCTTCAAATATTGTTTTTGTCCCTATTTTTTGTTTTTCCTCTCTTTCAGAGACTCTAGTCACATTTACATTAAACAGCTTATAGTTGTTCTGAAGCTCACAATTGTTCTCTTCATTTTTAAAAATTTTCAAGTTCTGTAACCTTTTTGTCTTCAGTGTCCAATTGGCTCTTAATGCCAACAGTGTATTTTCCTTTTCTTTTTTTTTAAAGAATTTATTTATTTTTAGGGAAAGGGAGAGAGAAAGAATCAGAGAGGAACATCATGTGTGGTTGCTTCTTGTGCACCCCCAACTGGGGACCTGGCCCGCAACCCAGGCTCATGCCCCGACTGGGCATGATGACCCCATGACCCTTTGTTTCACAGACTGGTGCTCAATCCACTGAGCTACACTAGCCAACAGTATATTTTCATCTCAGACATTATATCTTTCATCTTTAGAAGTTCAATTTACACCTTTTAAAAATATTTTCCATGTCCCTCCCTTCACATGCTTGTTTCCCTCTGGTGTCTTGAACATACGGGATATAGTTATAAATATGCTTCATTGCTCTTGCCTACTAATTCTGTCATCTGAGACATTTCTGAATTGCTGATTGACTTTTTTCTGTCTGTATGGGTGGTGTTTTCTTGCATTTTTAAAAAATGTGCCTGATAATTTTTTCCTTAAATTGATTTATCACTTTTTTCAATTGCACTATACATTATATATCACTAGTTTCTGGTGTGTGACATTGTGGTTAGACAACCATATATTTTACAAAGTGTCCCTCCTGATATTTCCACTACCCACCTGGCATCGTACATCTCCATTCATCAGGGATATTGACCTAATTTTTGTATTGGATGCTAGGTATTTTGCTTTGTTTGCTGCTTCTCACATTTAAAAAAGCACTCTCAGTCTTTGTTCTTGAGCACAGTCAAGTGACTTGGAAAGAATCTGGTTCTTTTGAAATTTACCTTAAAGCTTTGCTAGGCCAGGCCATAGGAGCCATTAATGTAGGCTCAAGCTTTTTCCACCACTGAGGCAATTCCCTGCTGAGTGTGCCCGTAGTGCTCTTAGTGCTGCAAGTTTTTCTGCTCTGGTGGAAACACCAACATTCCCAGCCTTTTGTGAGCCCTGCAGATTGTCTCACCACATCCTTTTGTGTGGTTGCTTTTCTAGTTTTAACCACATGAAAGGTAACTTCAGGTAACTTCTCCACAAGCCTGATCAATATTCACTGATCAATATTCAGTTGGGGACTCAGGGGAGACACTCTGTCCCCAAACTCTCATTTCTGCCTGTTCTGTTCAGGGATACTGTCAGACTTTACTTGCATTCTTACTTCCAGTGTTCCATCCTGGAAACTCTGTCCAGACTGTAAAAGGGACATTAGCAATACAGGTATACCTTGTTTCCTTGCACTTCACTTTATTGCACTTTGCACATATTCTCTTTATGCAAATCAAAGGTTGTTGGCAACCCTGCATCATTTTTTCCAACAGCATTTGGTCACGTTCTGTCTCTATATCACATTTTTGGCTTAAGTCACTTTCTGTCTCTATGTCACATTTTTGGAGTGTTGTTTGCATAATGTTTCAAACTTTGTCATTATTATTATTTATGGTATGGTATCTGTCATTGTTTTTAGGTGCCGAGAACTGTATCCATGTAAGATGGGAACTTGATAAATGTGTGTGTCCTGACTTCTCCTCTGACCAGTCTTTCCCCTCTTTCTCCTTCTTCTTGGGCTTTCCTATTCCTTGAGATACAACAACATTGAAATTAGGCCAATTAATAACCCTACAATGACCTCTAAATGTTTAAGTGACAGGCAGAGTCAGGTGTCTCACTTTAATTCAAAAGCTAAGAAATGTTTAGGCTTAGTGAGGAGGATATGTTGAAAGTCAAGTCAGGCTGAAAGCTAGACCTATTGCACCAAACAGTTAGCCAAGTTGTGAATGCAAAGGGAAAGTTCTTGGATGAAATTAAAAGTGCTATTCCAGGGAACAAATGATAAGAATGCAAAACAGCCTTATTACTGATATGGGGAAAGTTTTAATGTTTTGGATAAAAGATCAGACTAGCTGCAACATTCCACATAAGCCAAAACCTAATCCACGCAATGCCCTAACTTTCTTCAATTTCATGTAGGCTGAGAGAGGTGAGAAAGGTGCAGGAGGGAAGTTTGAAGCTAGCAGAGGTTGGCTTCTGACGTTTAAGGAAAGAAGCTGTCTTCATCACATGAAAGTGCAAGGCAAAGCAGCCAGTGCTGATGTGGATGCTGCAGCAGGTTATCCAGAAGTTCTAGCTGAGATAATTAATGAGGGGCTATAGCATTACATTGGAAAAAGATGCCATCTAGGACTTGCATAGCTGGAGAGAAGAAATCAGTGCCTGGTCTCAAAGCTTCAAACGACAGGCTGGTGCATGTTAGCACCTAATACAGCTGTTGACTTGAGATGAAGCCAGTGCTCATTTACCAATCCAAAAACCCTAAGGCCCTTAAGAATTATGGCAAATCTACTCTATCTGTGCTCTATAAATGAAACAACAAAGGCTAGATAATAGCACATCTGTTTGTAAATGGTTTACTAAATATTTTAAGCCTGCTGTTGAGATCTAATCAGAAAAAAGATACCTTTGACATTATTACTACTCATTGACAATGTACCTGGTCACCGAAGAGCTCCAATGGAGATTAATGTTGTTTTCATGCCTGTTAACAAAAAAATCTATTCTTCAGTCCATGGATCAAGGAGTAATTTTGACTTTCAAGTTTTATTATTTAAGAAATACATTTCATAAGGTGGTAGTTGCCATAGATAGCGATTTCCGATGGATCTGGGTGAATTCTGTAAGGATTCACAAGTCTAGATGTCATTAAGAACAGTCATGATTAATAGGAAGAGGACAAAATATCAGCATTAATAGGAATTTGGAAGAAGTTGTTTCCAACACTCATGGATGATGTTGACTGGTTTCAAGACTTCAGTGGAAGAGTAACTGCAGATATAGTGGAAATGGAAAGAGAACAGAATCAGAAGTCAAGTCTGAAGATGTGACTGAATTACTGCAATCTCATGATATAACTTAAGGGGATGAGGAGCTGCCTGTCATGGGTGAGCAAAGAAGGTGTTGTCTTGAGGTGGAATCTACTCCTGGTGAAGATTGAAATGAAACAAAGGATTTAGAAAATTATGTAAACTTAGTTGATAAAAGAACAGCAGGATTTGAGAGAATTGACTTCAACTTTGAAAGAAGTTCTACTGTGGGTTTAATGTTATCAAATAGCATTGCATGCTACAGAGAAATTATTGTGAAAAAAAGAGTCAAGTGATGGGGCAGACTGCACCGTTGCCTTATTTTATGAAATTGCTGCAGCCATGTTAACCTCCAGCAACCACCACCCTGACCAGTCAGTCAGCAGTCATCAACATCGAGGCAGGACCCCCACCAGCAGAAAGATTACAACTTGCTGAAGGTTTAAAGATTGTTAGCATTTTTTAGCAATAAAATATTCTAAATTATGGTATGTAGCCTTGACTGGTATGGCTTCAGTGGATTGGGCATCTTCCCATAAATCAAAAGGTCACCAGTTCAGTTCTCAGGCAGAGCAGATACCTGGGTTGAGGGCCAAGTCCCCAGTTGGGGGCATGTGAGAGGCAACAGATCAATATTTCTCTCCCTCTTTTTCTCCCTCCCTCTCTGTCTAAAAATAAATAAAATCTTTAAAAATATTGTTAATAAAGTATATACATTTTTTTAGACATAATGCTTTTGTATACTTAATAGACTACAGTACAGTATAAACACAACTTCTGTATGCACTGGGAAACCAAAAAATTCACAACTCGCATTATTACAATATTCACTTTATTGCAGTGGTCTGGCAGTAAACCCCCAATATCTCTGAGATATGCCTGTACTCACCTCCTTTGCTTCCCCTCTGATGGATTGCTATCCTTCACTGCCTTTTGTCCACTGCCTGAAAACCGTTTTTTCATATTTCCCCCAGATTTTTAGTCACTTAAAGTAAGAGGTCACTGCCATCCCTATTATTCCATTTTGGCCAGAAGTAGATGTTCAGACTATGCAATTTTAACTACAATACTACAGGGCCTTTCACAAAAATATAAAGTGGAGCACAACAGAAGGTTTTTAGGGGCAGAGACTATTGCCTGGGGTCAGACTATTAAGACTAAACAGCATTAAAATGAAAAGAGAACCAACCATATGGGGAAACATATTTGCCAATGATACCTCAGAAAAGAGTTTGCTCTCCAAAATATATAAAGAACTCACACAACTCCATTCCGGGAAGACAAACAACCCAATTAAAAATGGGCAAAGGACCTGAACAGACACTTCTACAAGGAGGACATACAAAGACCCCAGAGACATATGAAAAGATGCTCAGCATCACCAGCCATCAGAGAGATGCAAATTAAAACCACAATGAGATACCACTTCACACCAGTGAGCATGGCCATCATAGACAAATGAACAAGCAACAACTATGAAGTTGTGGAGAAAAGGGAACCCTAGTGCACTGTTGGTGGGAATGCAGACTGGTGCAGCCACTGTGGAAAACAGTATGGAGTTTCCTCAGAAAACTAAAAATGGAACTGCATTTTGACCCGGCAGTTCCACTGCTGGGACCATATATACCCTAGGAACCCTGAAACGCTAATCCAAAAGAATCTATGCTCCCCTATATTCACAGCAGCACAATTTACAATAGCCAAGTGCTAGAAGCAACCTAAGTGCCCATCAGTAAATGAGTGGATCAAAAAACTGTGGTACATTTACAAGATGGAATACTACACAGCAGAAAGAAGAAGGAGCTCCTGCCCTTTGTGACAGCATGGATGGAGCTGAAGGGCATTACACTAAGTGAAATAAACCAAGCGGCGAAAGACAAATACCATATATTCTCACCTATAAGTGGAACCTAATCAACAAAACAAACAAGTGAACAAAATATAACCAGAGACATTGAAATTAAGAACAAACTGACAGCATCCAGAGGGGAGATGGGGAGGATAATGAAGGTAAAGGGGAAAGGGTTTTCAGGAACATCTACAAAGGACACATGGACAAAATCAAAGGGTGGTAGGATCAAGGGTGAGAAGTGGGGATGGCTGGGGTGGGAGGAAAATGCAGACAACTGTACTTGAGCAACGATAAGAAAAAGGTGAAAAAAAGAAAATAAGTAAGTTGTTCTCCACTCCCCTGCACTTTTATACATTCTCTAAAAGTTCCTAGTATGAGAAAACATTGTCCTATCAAAGTGGGGTAAGAAATCGTGGTAGTGACAGCCAGATGTCCCTCAATATCTATTTTCCTTTTTTTACTAGTAAGAAAACTCCTGTCTGCCAGTGACATGTCATGTTCAGCTTCTGTGCATGTCCTTAAGATACACGGAGCACCTTCTCCATTCCCTCCTCCCCCCTTCTAGTTGGAGTTTGGATACGGATGTGGCTTGAGCGGCCGGTGGGGCCCTGAGAAGGAAGCCCGGGGCTGCAGCGGAGCAGCAAGATGGACAGGGTCTGGGTTCTTAATGACATTAGGAAGCCACATGCCACATCCTTGTTCTTTGTGCCTTTGAAATGTTCTATTGGCAAAAGAAAAATAAACCTGTCTTATTTCAACCATTGTTGTTTGGAATGTTCTTAATCCATTCTTCATTGAGGCTGCCCTCACTGATTCGGTGTGGGAGGGGAGAGAAAGGGAAGGGGCAGGCACCGTGTGAGAGTCACATGCTGGTCAGGGATTGTGTTTTTCATATACCTTACCCATGCCTCTAAGTTCTTATGTTATTTTGAGAGCACGTTGCAGTTTAGAAAACATCATGTGATGCTTTCAGCGTATATTAGTTGGCTAGAACAGAGGATATGGTCCTGTTTCAGAGGTGAGAAAACCAAACCTTGAATGGTACAATAAACACTCAACAAGTTAGTGGAAAAGGTAGGATGAAACTCTAGTCTTCTGCACTGAATCCAGTGCATTATCTTGGATTATAATTTTTTAACAAATCTCATATTTTTTATGGATTTTTCATAGAATGGTGGGGTAGGATACATTTAAAGCAGCCACTAGATCCTGATTGTTTTATTTGTAATTCCAGCAACAGGGTGAACCATGCAAAACAAGGACAGGAGGAAGACAAGAAGATGGAAGAACTGTGGTCCATATATAACAGACCATTGTAACCATGAATGCTATGTCGCCTACATCACTGGCTTATACAGCTTGGAGTGGGAAATCAAACCAGAGAAGAGAAGTAGACATGCACTCTGCTGCTGCTCTTTGGTACAGAGAGAAGGGGAGGGTATGGGCCACACTTCCTGAGATGTGGGGAGCACGGGCTGGTCCCTGCCACCGAGAGGCCTCATAGTCTCCAGAACTGGGCAAGCTCAGGCTCTAGTTCTTCCATGAAAGGTCTGCCACAAGTTAACCTTACTTACTTAAACATGTGCCTGTTTTCTTCATTTTCTTTCACTTTTATTCTTCACTTACCTCTTCCTTACTACCTGTTTTATATCATTCATTTTTCATTCACTCACTTTTGTTTTTATTCACTCAGTGAACCTTAAAGAAAAGAGCTTTCACTGTGGAATCTTGGGCAGGTTAATTAGTATTCTGGTGCTTTAGATTCCTCATTAGAATAATAGAGGTAACAACAATAGGATCCACCAGTAAGCTTTGTTCTGAGGATAGAAGAGGTAATATGAGGAAAACACACTTAGAATTGGGCCTAGCACACAATTAGCATTCAATAAATGTTAGCTATTGTTACTATTTTTGGAGTTACCAAGTTGTGGAAGTGATCTTCCACATACAGAAATAATGGTGCAGGGGTTTCTAAGTGGAGGCAGTAATGGGGTCAGAAGTCCAGGGATAGAGAAGCACAGTGGTGTGTTTGGGGAAAAACAAATAGTGTTGAATTTAATGACATGTAAGTTAATAAATGGTAAGGGGTAGGACTGGAAAGGAATATTTTGATCAAATTATGAGACATTTTTATGTCACACTAAAGTATTTAAACTTTATCCTATAAACAATGGGGAGCCTTTAAAATTTTTTGAGAGTGACAGTAATGAAAAGCAAAATAAGGAAATGTACTTATTCAATAAAAACAATTTCATTAAACACTTACTATGTTCAGCAGTGACTAAGACAACTAAGGCATCTGCCTCCTCCCTGCACTTGACATTCTAGTGGGATGTTAGGTAATAAACAATTAAGTGAAGAATAAATGATTTCAGATAGTAGTAAATGTTTTGAGGGTAATAAATAGAAGAAATTTTAAAAATGTACTAGAAACTGGGAAGGGAGCATGATTAGACGAGGCCTCTTAGAACGAGGGGAATGTGAGCTGTCCCCTAAATGACGAGGTAGAGCCAGCCATGTGGACGTCTGGGGGCAAAAGTATTCTGGGCAGAAGAACCAGGAAGTACAAAGTTCTTGGTGGAAGCAAATCAGATTATGTTCTAGAAACTGAAAGAAGGCCAGTGTGGCTGGAGTTCAGAAATGGAGTCAGTGTGTAGATTGGGATGAGGTCAGGGGTGGGCCAGGCTTGATCATGTAGGACCTTGTTGGCCATGGCAGGCAGGTTGGATGATATTCTAGGACAATGGGAAGCTCTGGGAGGGTTGTGAGCAGGGAGGGACATTATCTGATACATGTTTTTAAAAGTTCACCCAAGTTTTATGTAAAGAATAAGACCTGAGTCAAATGCTGTGCTCTTCATCCTCCGACCCTCAGAAGTGGTAGTTCAGTGAGTGCCTGATTCCTGTAATGTCTCTCCTCTTTTTAGAGTAGCCTTTGTATGTTTTCTGTTTTATTTCTTTGTTATTATTCTTCACAATAACCCCATGATTGAGGCAGAGTAGGGATTACGCTACTCATTTTTAACAGTAAAAGCAGTGTCCCTAAGAGATGGATTTCTTACTACCATGATAGAGAAGTGTTAGGATTAGAACTGAGGTAGCAGCCCAAACCTAATGTTTCAGGAAGGGTTTGACAACCTCTGGCATGGCTGGTGTGTGCTGTGACTTTTAGTGTAGGCGGTTGTCTTCAAGGCTCAGTTTGAATATCCATCCTGCTTTTGGGTTCACAGATCTGGTCAATATCCCTGCTACTTGTCCTTGTGGCTGTGAGTCAGTTATTTTGCCCCACTGAGCTTTAGTGCTTTCTTCTGCAGAATAACATTAGCAATACCTAATATGAAATGCTATACTGAGAAATATATAAAATGAAAGTAGCTTGTCAAGTCCCTAGCATTGTACTAGCACAAAATAGCTACTCAAAAAGGCGGGGGGCTTATTCCCTAACCTGTATATGACCCCTCCAGGTGTGAATAAATGACTACATGAACTAATGAACAGTGAGTTAATGAATTACTCAATGAGTGAGTTATTAAAGAAACATTTGATAGATGGAGAGATGGATGAATTCATCACATAACTGCTGAGAGCCAGCTGCTTTTAAGGAACTATGTTCGATATTGGCAGTACAGAGGTGTGCAACAGAAGTTCCTTTTCCTCAGAGTAGAAACTGCCACAACAGATACAAACATATAAACTCATAATTTCATTGTAGTGTAATAAGTGTTACAGTGGGCTCATACAGAATTCCATAGGGGTAAGAAGAATACAGTGTTCAGTGCAGCCTGGGAGAGTAATGCACGGCACTGTGACTGCACAGACCTTTGGCAAGTGTGCACAGGTACCCCTGAGGTAACACGGATCAATGGAGTTAAATTTTACTTCCTTTTTTCTCTTTCCAGAGAGAGCAGTTATTTTACCCATTTTTGGTTATTGCATTTTGCATGTCTGTGGTTTTGCTGTTGGTGTGGATAGAGACCGCAAATGACTATCATGGCTTTGACTGGTGAGTTTCACTTTTTGTATTTTCATTTGTGAAAGGGCTTTGTGGTCTGATGGCTGGCTGGATCCTACCCCAGGTTGAAAAGATCCAGGCATAACAGGGAGGGTGGACAGATTGGGCTTTCCACACCTGGTGGGTGAGAGGCCTGACCCGGGGCAGAGTAAGGATGCCCGCACCCTCACCTGCCATGCTTCCCGTCCACTTGTGCTTGCTCTCCCACTTAGACCAAGTCTGGTTCAGCGGGGTATTTCTCTGTTCTTCCAGTGTTTCCAGTCCTTCTGTTCTGATGACTGTTCCTCATTCTTTTTGTCTGGGTTACTGATGTGTATGCCAGTTGGTCTTCATAATTTCTTTCACTGAACACTGATGTTTCTGTCACACCTCCAGCCTCTCTAGGCACAGCCAGCATTTGAGAGGAGAAAATCAGAAAACCAAGTTGTATACAATGTCAATAATAAATAATACTAATTATTATTAGTTAATAATAATAGTGTCTGTGTGTCACTTTTCAACTTTGGAAAGCATACACCCACTCTTTGAAACAGGTATACCATTATTTTTCCCATTCTACAGATGTGGGAATTGAGGCACAGAAAGGTCCCAGAGATAGTCAGTGATAGGAGTTCAATCCAGGCCAGTGATTCTCAAATATGAACAAGCACCAGAGTTCCCTGGACAGCTTGTTACAGCAAAAACTGTGGGCCTCCCACCCAGCACCCATGACTTGGCAAGTCTGGGGTGGTACCCAAGAATTTGGATTTGTAACACATTACTGAATTCATTTATTAGTTCTAGCAGTTCTGTGGTGGAATAATTAGGATTTTCTATATATACTATCATGCCATGTGCAAATAGTTACAGTTTTACCTCTTTCCAATTTGGATGCTTTTTATTGCTCTTTCCTACCTAATTGCTCTTGCTAGGACTTCTAATAGTATGTTAAATAATAGCGGCAAGAGTGGGCATACATTCTTGTTAATGATCTCATAGGAAAAGCTTTTATCCCTTCATCATTGAATATGCTATTAGCTGAGGGTTTGCCCCCAGTTTATTGAGATGTAATTGACATATAACATATAAATTTAAGGTATACCACATAATGCTTTGATATATGTATATATTACAAAATGGTCATTACAATAAATTTAGTTAACACCTATCACCTCACAAAACTCCAAATTTTTTCCTTGTAAATGACAACTTTTCAGATCTACTCTCTTAGCAACACTCAAATATACTATATAGTATTAACTATAGTCACCATGTTAAATATTTGATTCCTAGAGCTTATTTATCTTATAACTAGAAGTTGTACCTGTTTTTTTTTTCACCCTCACCCAAGTATATACTTAATTGCCTTAGGAAGAGAGAGAGAGAGAGAGAGAGAGAAACACTGATGTGAGAAATACAATTGGTTTCCTCCCATACACACCCTGACCGGTGATCAAACCCACGACCTAGGTCTGTGCCCTGAGTAGGGATCAAACCCACAACATTTTGGTATATGGTACAACACTCCAACCAGCTGAGCCACCCAGCCAGGGTTAAATATATGAGGTCTGTCCAGATAATGTCCAGCCGTTGCTAATGTAACAAGAACAGTTTGCGTGACATCAATGTAACCTGGCAGCCAAAGAGAGTGGACTGGAATGTGCATATGTGAACAATGACAACTTTACTATACTAGTCTGTGGGGGTGGTAGACACTGTTGAGTGAGCATGTGTACTGTGTGGCAGTCACATTCCAAATGACCAAGCAAGTAGAGCAATGAACCTGCATCAAATTTTGTGTTAAATATTCCTTCACAAAAACTATTCAGATGATTCAGAAGGCTTTCGGGATGATGCAATGAATGTAGCATAAATAAAAGTGTGGCACAAGTGCTTCAAAGATGGTCAAGAATCTGTTGAAAGGGATCCAAGTTCTGGAAGACCTGCAACAAGAACACTTGAGAATTTTGAACATGTATGGGTTGCAATCAACAAAGATTGTCAGCTGACCATTGTGAGAACTAGAAGCTGATCTGGAGATTCCAAAAACTACTGTGTCCGAGATTTTGATGCAGAATCTTGGTGTAAAATGTGTCATGGCAGAATTCATCCTGTGGCTTCCACTATCAGAGCACAAGGAAAATCATGCTGCAGTTGCTAATGACTTGATTCAAACCACTACAAATACATTAGATTTCCTCAAGAAGGCCATAACCAGAGATGAATGGCAGGTTTGTTACTATGATCCAGAAACAAAGGCCCACTTATTCCAATGGAAGTCACCTGCTTTTTCATGCCTGAAGAAGGCATGGCAAAGTTGCAAGAAGGTCAAGACCATGTTAACTGATATTTGATTGGGAAAATGTTGTCCATCATGAATATGCCCTGCCAGGCCAAACAATTAATGAGTGCTACCTCAGTGTTTTTTGTTGGTTGAGTACTGCAATATGATGAAAATGGCTGCAGGTATGGGCTGCTGGGATTGGCAGCTTGATAACGGTAATGCCAGCTCATGCATCACCTCACTGCAGAGTTTTTTGGGAAACATCAAATTACCAAGGTGACTCAGCGCCCCCTAAAGCCCAGATTTGGCATTGTGACTTCTGGCTTTTCCCAAAACTAAAATCCCTTTTGAAAGTAGGGATTTCAGACCTGGCTGTTGTAGTGCAGTGGACTGAGTGCCAGGCTGTGAACCAAGGCATCGCAGGTTTGATTCCCAGTCAGGGCACATGCCTTGGTTGCAGGCCGTGGCCCCCAGCAACTGGACATCAATGCTTCTCTCTCTCTCTTTCTCCCTCCCTTCCCTCTCTAATAAGTATATAGCATCTTTAAAAAAATAAAAAAAGAAAGTAGAGATTTCAAACCCTCAATGAGACTCAAGGAAAATACAAAGGGGCAATTCCAACAAAGGATTTTGCAGGGTGTTTTGAACAGTGGAAGAGATGCTGAGAGAACTGTGTGAGGCCCCATAGTGCCTAGTATGAAGGGGACTGAGTCATCATTGTCCTATGTACAATGTTCCTTGTATCTTGTATCTTCATCAATAAATGTCTCTATTTTTCTTAGTACATAACTGGATACTTTCTAGACAATGATACTTTCATATATATTTTAGTCATGTATAAGGGGATATATATACAAATTTTTCTTCTATTCCTCTACCATTGAAAATAAAATATGTTAGTAGTATTTAATCTTATATAGTGTACTTAGATCAGAGATTTAAACATCACCCAGTATTCACATATCAGAGTAGACATAACAGCCTTACACAGACTTCCCTGGCAGCTTCTATGATAAAATAAGTTCTAATCCCTATGATAAATCCAGTTCTGATTGATCACAGAGCAATAAAATATTTTTAATCATTTTGAAAAGTTCTCACCCACTATCTTTTCAAATATTGGCCTTTACCTTATCTTCTGTTGACATTGGTAATAAAGGAATTCTGTGCCCTCTTTTGGAGAGAGCGTTGGTGTGGTTGTGGTTGTGTGAGAGAGAGTTGCACCCTGGTAGAGAGAAAGGAAGATGACTACAGGAGGTGTGTGCAGACATCAAGTTGACAAGAGTGGAATGTGGTAGTGCACTAGCTGGGTCAGCTTAGCTAACTGAAGCTGCATTTCCCAGGATTGCATTCTCACTGTGGGATTGGGTTAGGGTTAGTCACAAGAGAAATTCGCATAAAATTTGGAAGTGCAGAGTGAATCAGAAGCCTTTTTTTTTTTCTTTCTCACTCTGAAGACCAGTGGCGGGCCCAGGCATTGCAACAGCCCTCCTGCACTGTCAGAATCTGGTGTTTCAATTAGTAGGCACCGAGCAGCACGTGGGCCTACATTCTTCCTGCTGCTGCCAGGTCTTCAGGTTCTCCGTGTCCTAGGTCAGATCAGTTGCAATTGCAGCTCAGTGATGAAAGGTGCCAGGTTCTCCTGCCGGTCACCCTTATCATCAAGTTTGGAGGCTGCGTCTTATGGCTTTGTTAAATTAACATTTGTTAACTGGAGCACAGGGTGCTGGATGGTGATTCCAGGCTACGAAAATGGTGATTGGGTGGTTCAACAGCAGATCAGAAGAGAAACTGAAACAGAGAAATTTATCACTCATACGTAGTGGAGGAAGTTCACAGTATGCCTTGAGGGGCCGCATAGGGAGGTCAGGGAGAGTATAGAGAGAGGCAGGACCTGGGGCACATGCCTTTATTATGGTTCATGGCTGTAGTGCTTCCGGGTTCCTGGGTTAGGGCCAAATTAGCCAATTCAAACTAAAAGTGTAGGGTTTTGTTTATCCCCATGTGGGTCTTACCCAGGGCACATAAGGCATACGGGTTCTGGGAAGCAGAGGAGACTATTGGTCACAGGTCATTTCAGGAGCTTATTTGCTTGTGACTCTTCTGAGGCAAGATAAGGGATCTAGTGTCAGTTTTAGGTCCTTGCCGGCTGCTTGGCCCCCCAAAATAAATGCTTAGATGGCAATACCATGGGCGTAGCTTAGCTAAACTCTCCACGTGGTGATAGGCACAGGTATCATGGTTTGCGTGTGTTCTCATGGGCTCCAGTTGGCCTTCATGCTTCTGGGTCCAGCTCATCTTCGTGCCTTTCCATACTCCCATAGGTCACGTTCAGTTTTCTTCCCCGGCTGCTGGCCTGTCTGATGTCTGGCAACTTTAGGCCAAATATTGAAAACAGACATAACAGCCTTACATAGCCTTCTTTGGCAGCTTCTATATTAGCATAAAGTCTAATCCCTCCAATCAATTCATTTCTGAGTGATTCCAAACCAATACATTATTTTTCATCATTTTGGAAAAGTTCTCAGATGTTACCTTTTCACATAGTGCTTTTACCCTATTTCCTTTTTTTTTTTTCCTTTTTTACCCTATTTTCTATTGCCTCTACTTTTGAGGTTTCAATTTTAGGTACATTAGACCTTTTCTCTTTACCCCCTCAGCATCTCAGACTTTCTTCTGTATTTTTCATATTTTTTTCCATGTGCCTCTGTTTCATTCTTGATTTTTTTTAACGTTTTGTTTAACAAATCTTTTGGCTTTGTCTTACCTGCTATGAAATCCATTCACTGAGTTCTTAATAGTTGTTGCTACTTGTATTTTTCTTTCTAAAATTCTTAATTGGTCCTGTCTTTAGTAATTCTCTACTGAAATTCTAATTTTATCCCAATCTAAACTTTATTCCAAAAATTTATTTATTGATTTTAGAGAGAGAGAAGAAAGGAGGGAAAGGGAGAGACAGATAGACATTGGTTTGTTGTTCCACTTATTCATTCACTTGTTGGTTGCTTCTTGTACGTGCCCTGACCAGGGGTCACACCCGCAGCCTTGGCATATCAGGACTCTGCTCTGAGCAACCAAACTACCTAGCCAGGACCAGTCCAAACCTTTTAAGGATAGTTATTTAGAAGTCTTTGTCTGATACCACTATGCTCTAGATTTGCTGAACATCTTTTTATGTTGTCCATTTCTTCTTTTGGCATTCACTCATGTGGTCTGCTCACCTAGCATGTCTGATTGTTTTTGCTTGAGTACCAGACATTGTATGTAAAAAGTTGTATAAGTCATTTGAGACCTTGAATTGTATTCCGTCCTCTCAGAGAGTTACTCTGACAGGTAACTAGGGATATTAGCAAATTCTATTCACTCTAACCCAATGTCACATATCTGGTCTGAAGCTAGGATTTAGTTCCCAGAAGCAGTTTCCAATTTGTGCTTATTCCTAGGCTGTAGCCCTGGGAAATCCCAAATCAAAGTGTATAGTGTTTACCAGATTATTATTATCCTCCTTTTTATTCCTATTGCTGCAAGATGAAGGAAGCCCTCCTCCCTGTCTGTCAGCCACTTCTTCTGAAGAAAAATCACTCCAAATGTCAAGTTATGTCTTTGGATTTCTTCTCTTATTTGGCTCTTGGTCCCATAGTTCCTCACATAGAGCCTTCATTTAGATTTTTTTAAAAAGGTATTGTTCAGTTTTTAGAGTTGTTCTCCTTAGCAAGAGAGAGGTAGAGCAGGGTTTTTATGGTGTGACTGTCACTCCTCTTTTTCCCGCCAAGCGTGTTGTGAAGTTAGACTTGTCTCCTCATTCCATGCTACGTGAAGATTTCCAATGCCTCACTACAATGTGTCTTTTCTTTCTCAGAGTTACTGTCAGCTGACAGTTGGTGCTGATGTAAAGCACTGTGGTATGTAGGCTATGTGTTTTGAGAAGATGTGAGACAGCTGCGTCTCTCAGCGATGGGAAGGAGGGAAGTGGTCCTGGAAGATTTCTTTATGTGTTAGAGCAGCGAGTGTGGATTTAGACGAGGAGGCTGCCCCGAGAAGCCTGTCTCAGTTGAATGAGAACACCTTCATCCGGTAGGGGAGTGTGGTGCTGCTGCTGGAGGGATGTAAAATAGTGGTCAAGAGCAGGGAGAAAACTGCTTGGAGAGAGATGCAGAGTGAGCCTGTCGTACGGATGTCAGCAGCGGTGTGTCCCCAGTTTAAAAAAGGGATAGCTGAGAAAGACTTCTTCAATCCCACTCATGTATCTGCATTTACTTAAATGACTTTTCATTCTTCTCACTTCCGTTTGTTGCCCCACCACTGCCATCAAAAAATGAGTGCAGATGAAGTAGAATATGGAGAGAAAGAGAAGAAATCACTGTTCTGCCTTTGCTTGTATTTTCACATCAGGTGGGTGAGCAAGCACTTCACCTGAGTTTGGTGAGTTTTGAGCTGAACTAAACTAATAATAATATTTCCATGTGACTGAATATATAAAAGAAGACCTGTTATATAGAAAGGGAGTGAAAAAAATCTAATTCGGCCAGAGAAATGATTAAAAATGGTAGAGGAACTATTAAATGGTAGAGCTTACATTCCTTTATGACTCTGAAAGCAAAGTCATTATCACTATTTGCTTAAGCTGTTTATATTTTTGGCTATCGAACATCCTTTTTCTATTCCCTTGTTTCATAGCCTGTTTTATGGTTCACTCGGTATTGTTGTTGTAGGCACCCCCAGCTTTATGTTAGGAGTACCTTTGGCTGTATCTAGACTGCTATTAAGTTCATCTTTCATGCTCTTTTTCAAGATATCTATTTTATTGTTTTGATACCATGACTGTGTTAAAATATCCTATTTTTATTATTTGGATGTGTGTCTTTTTTTGATTTCTCTGAATATCTTAAATATTTTTATTTTGTGGTTCTATTCTGATAGTTCTATTAATAATATTGAGTTGGGTGCAATTGATTCTATTTATTGACTTATTTGGTTCATTTGTTGGCACTACATTTTCTGATTCCTGATTGTAGACTCAGGTTCCACAGAGTACTCTTATCAGCGTCTCGATCTGGGGTGGCTCTCGCCAGGCTGGCTGCTTGTCTGTTTCTTTCTTCTTGGTGTGTCTTATACCCCTGATCAAAGAGAATTTCCTTTCTTATTTTTAATGTGGTTATATGTTCACTAACTTATATATCTTTAAAATATAATTTCTCTGGGTATTATATGGAAAGGAGGAAATTTCTGTTTTCTTGAAATGAAGAGTCTAAACTTTTTGACATATATCTAAACCAAGTATAACATTGCTTCTCTTAGTAAATCATTATTAGTTTTCTCCCATAAACTACTTTTGGAAAAGAACAGATCAGGACCATTTTAATGGTCCGAATCTCATACAGATGAGAGTAATTAATGTGGCAGCCAGGATGGCATTTATGTAGGAAAACATACAGGTGCATGAACAAAGAACCTGCCAAGCTGGAAAGCACTAACTTATTAAGGTGGTGAACTTTTGGATGACTTTACTCTTTTGGCATTTCAGAATTTCTCTATTATCATATTGATTTCTAAAGAGGACATAATTTTTGAATCTGTATTCTCAATAACATTAAACAATCATACCACTTAATCAGACTCTTGTCCAGTTGCTTATAGGACAAAGTTAAAACTCCTCACTGATTATCCCTGAAACTGTTCACAGATGTGTTCCCAAGATGCTTCTCTTATTATCTCCCTTAGTTTTCTTATCCCATGCCTAGTCCAGCCTTGTCCACCATCCTTGACACAGATGTACTACTTTCTGTTATATTTTAAGGACTGAAACATGTTTTTGCAGGGTTGTTTATCTAATTACAAGATACTGGTTCTTATGGTCCCTTCTTTTGCTGAGTTTATGTGGAATCCTGGTTGCCTACTCTTCATTGCTGTTGGTGAGTAATGTTCCCAGTTCCTCCCACTCCCTTCCTGAGTAGCCTTTCAAGGTGCTCCTGCCTATGATGTGACACCCAATTGGTGCCGGGAACCCTCAGAACCTAAGATTGCTCTTGTCTAAGTAGAGTTGGGGTTTGCATCAACTGCTTGAATTTTAGGCACAAGAGATTGGTGGAGAAAAACAGACCTGTGCTATTAGAGGATGCATCTTGTCACTTTGACCTTTTGAAGAGTTGGCAAAACATCCTTTTTCTATTCTGCTGTTTCATAGCCTATTTTATGGCTCACTCAATATTGTTATTTTAGGCACCCACAGCTTTACCTTCAGGCACCTAGCAGTACCTTTATAGACTGAACTGACTCATTTCATTTCCTATCTCCTGAGAATCAGTCTTTGTGGGCCTCACAGATTTAGCTCGTTTTTTAAACCTGTTATAATGTACAACTGCTAGTCTGTAGTCCAGGTGCCAATTACATTTTAGCAAGTCTTTTGGCAATAGTGACCCTGCTTCTGTTGTCACATAGTGGTGTCACATAGGGATGGGAATTCAGACCAGGCCAGAGAAAGGCCTGTGGAGTGGAAAGTTTATGGGAGGACAACTGAAACCCGTCCGAGTAAGTGCATTCACATCCTGCCAGGCATCTGAAAAGCTAGACCCAGAGGCAGTGTCTTTTGAAAACAGAGAGGATTTATTGTAAGGCAGGTACACAGGGAGGCTGAAGGCAAGACCCAATCAGTTTCCTGGAAGAAAAGCCTGAGTTTTAAGGGTTGAGAGTAAGAGGAGGCTATACATTTTCATAAGTTTATGCTGGGAAGGTTTGGTTGGATAATTTTGAGATTTAGGCACATAGGGTAGAGGATGTGAGAGATGAGAAGGCAGGCACAGAGGATCTCCAATCCTGACAGAGTTTGGCGGGAAAAAAGGTTCAAGATTCTCTGCACAGACTCAGGTGGGCTCAACTCGTCTCGGCCAGTGTTCACCATTTTCAGCTGGTCTCTGCTGAGAGACTGAAACAAAGATTCCTGGGTTTTCTTTCTGTAAAATACTTTTTAAAATGTGTCTAGTGTCCAACGTTTTAGTGTCTGATTTCATTCCAGCCTAACTGGTCTTTGTAAGGCACAAAAACTTTGTTAATGTCTGGTTTCACTGTCCCCCTCCTTTGAAGTTTCCTCAGTCCTGACGGATGGCGTGGCACAGGTACGGTGCTGTCTCTGTAAGATACCTCAAGGTGCATTAACCACCACTCTGATCTGAGGGTCGTTAGCTTTAAGCTGATCAGTAGGATTGGTGTGTTATTGGTGTGTAACTTTTAGGAAGCTGCAGTTTTTTGGTGCCAATTTATACATAGGGCATATATATCTTTCTCTGATTTCACGATTTCTTGTCCCTACTGACTTAATTTCTGATACAAAAGAAGTTAAGCCCCAGATCAATTGCAATTTGCATTTGTTATTTTTTCTCAATAAAATGTATTAATCATTGTGAGTGATAATTACTGGGTTATAGAGAGATTTAAAAAACATAAGTAGTTCTTGTTTCTATGCAGTGCATTTCAAAGAGATATGTATGAGATAAAAAGTTACAATAGTTCCTTAATTCAATGAGTTTAGATCTAGCAGGGTCACTAAATCATAGAGAAAAATAACTAACACAGGCAGAGCATTATAATTGTCATTAGAGAGACCTAAATAAAGTTCTACATGGATTCTGGAAAGGAAGAGATGACTTCTGTCAAGAGGATTAAGTAAGGCTTCTTGGAAGAGTGGGCACTAGAGTGGGGTCATGAAGGGCTGTTGGCCTTGGACGTCAGTGTATGCAGATGGAGAGGAACATTCCAGGTGAGAGACATCATGACAAATTGGCAAGACAGAACAATATGGGGTGTGACAACGTAAGAGGGAAAGGCCAGGCTGTTAGTGCGAAGGGCTTAATGAAGAATAATGGGGGATGAGGCTGAAAACATAGGCCTGTGGCAGCTTTCAGAGGCCTGGAAAATAAGTCTAAAACTTTTGGAATAAATCAGATTTCCATTTTGGGAAAATCGTTCTAGCAGTTGTGGTGTGGAGGATGACTATAGGTGGAGAGACAAGTTAGACCCTTTTTTTCCCTTAGTGTTATTGAAGTGTTTTTTTTTAAATTAATTACTTTATTGTTCAATTACAGTTATCTGCATTTTCTCCCCACCACTCCCCCTCTCAGGTCTAGCCAAACCTCCCTCCCTCCCTTGCTTTCACCCTTCCTTCGTTTTGTTCATGTGTCCTTTATAGTAGTTCCTGAAAACCCTTCTCCCCATTGTCCCCTCCCCCCGCCTTTGGCTGTATATATAATGGGAAAAATGCTGATGAATGAAGTGGTCTGAGCCAGACTCTGGCCACTGAATGGGACTGTTTTCACACACAGTAAACGTGAACTGCCGTAGTTGGCTTTTGCAGGGGAATGAGTTCTACTGTCTAATAACAAGTGTATTTTAACAAACCCTACTCTACCCTACCTTTTTTGCATGCATACAGTGGCAACAACAGTGAACAAAGAACGAGACCTGAGTTCTATTTCCAGCTCTATCTTTGGGTTACTTTGAACTTGGTCAAGTCATATTACTCTTCTCAGACTCAGTTTCTTTTGTTTGAAATGAGAATGATCATATTTAATAAAATGGTATTTGATAGGGCTGGGTAAAGAAGAAATGAAATTATGTACATAAAATTAATTTGGTAAAAAGGGAAGTGCCAAATACATTTGAACACTTAGTTGTATCCTAAGCATCTGAGAACTCCAGTTTTCAATTTTCATCTCCACACAAACTGAGTGCCTGGCTAAGTTGAGATTGAAATCTAACTAAGATTTATTGCCTAAATATCAGTGTTAACAGGGATGGTTAACAGTTGTGACAATGACACTGGTTCCTCAAGAAAGAGATTTTAAATAACCCTTGGACGTGCTGGCTCCTGTCTTCTGTTCTCTCACAAGTGGGTCTAAGCAATAATTCCAGGAGTAAGGTCCATCAGAAGGAAAAGAAGTTGGAGGAACTTAGGCAGGATGTCAGTGCATGGAGAGCATAATAATTAGTTCTTCCTGGGGATGCTGGTAGTAGTTACGACAGGAGGGGACATTTGAACCAGCTTTGAAAGGTCAGTGGCCTGGGGAGGGAGAGCTTTTCGGGCAGCAGAACAGTGTGGCAAACTCCCAGAGGCTGAGGAGTGCAGGTATGGCAAGAAGTGCCAGAAGGGAAAGGCGTTTGATTACAGAACAGTGCTGTGGGCCACAACTAGGTGACTTCAGAATAACCTCTGTGTTCTTCCTTGCTTTTTCAGGTACTTGGATTTCTGTTGATTTGGGAAGGCTATGAACTCTACCTGCACTGGTGTCATAAGGTGGGACATTTGAATCTTCAAGGGGACTTCAGACCAGGACTGAATGTACCTTTTTGGTACTCACTGTTAATGCAGAGCTGTGTTTTCTTCATTGTTCCCCTTAGAAGGAACAGATCTACTTACTCTGTTTCAACTGAAATCATTAAATTTCTAACAGATAGAACTGATTTTCTGAAGGATCTGAGCACAGACTTTATTTTCTTCACCACTTCTTATTAACCTACTCTGTGACTCTGTTCTTCCTGTCCTATTTAAATCTGAGGTGAGCTCTGTTCCTTTCCCAGTCCTATATAGTCACAAGGACATGCTTATTTCAGTCATTAAAAACTCAGTTTGTTGTAGTAACCCAAACTCCAGCTTGATGACTTCCCCTGCCCCCCCACTGGTGGAGAGAGCACAGTGGTCCCATTACCTCTCTCACCAAAGGAGGGCAGGCTCAGGGGAACAGCAGATGGGATCAGAGAACACAGTCCCACAAGGAAGGGCTAGCGGGGCACCTGGGGTTGACCCATCAGGACCAGGTACATGCCACAAGAGTTGGCCCTTTGCCCATGGGCTTTTTCCAAGTGTTTCTCAGAGACCCTCCTGCTGAGAACCTGCTGAGAGTTGACCACAACTCTTGGTGGAGCCAATGCCTGTCTTCCTATAGCCCCCAAATTTGTCTGGTGAGGCCTCTTCACTTGGAGCTTTTTAAGATGACACCAGCATGACTTCTCTCAAAGGATCGGTGTCTGGTCCCCAGGGAGCAGGCCTCAGTGCCCCACCATCTGTGAACGTGCAGGTCATTCCAGCATGGCCTCCCCCCTCGTTTTGTTCTGCCACGTGCTTGCACAGCAGAGCACAGCCCCTCGCTTTTGGACACACCACTTCAGGCATGGGTTTGACACGTTTCCTCATGTTTCCTGAAACCCGGGAACATGTCAGAAGGGGTCCCCTTAAATTCCCTCGTACTCGAGACATGTGAACTGGAATATAAATGTAAGAGTTGTTAATTACAGGTGGCTGGAGAAAAAACAGAGTTATTAGAACAGATGGAAATAGAAATCATAAGGTCTCACAGGGAAAGGATGCAGATTGAGAAGCAAAGAAAACAGGTCTCATTGAGATCACTGCCTTTTTTTGAGTTGGGACACTGTGATCTGTTAGTCACTACAGAGGATGCCTCTGGGATGAACCATCTGATTGCTACGTCCCAGGCTCACGCCTGTCTTAGAATCATGCTCGCCTTGCCCCTGCTGCTGCATGGCCTCTGCCACAGCAGGATCCTGTCATTGCCTTGAAGTCAGGAAGCCAGTTTCAATGGCAGCATCTCTCAGCTTTCCTCAGGCACAGGGGAGAGTCCCTGCAGCGTCTTTCAAGGATGCTGATGCTTTCCATACCATGCGGTCCTCAGTGTCCTCTGAGACTGACATCACCCCACAGAACATGACAGGGAGAGGGTAGGCTTATCATGGGCGAGAGCATTCCAGCACACTTTTCTCATTACATCTTTGGGTACTTCCTTCTGTATTACCCCAATTTCATCAAGCCTGGGCCACTGTTGAGCCAGGGTTTCTGATAACCAAAGAAACAATTAGATCTACTTTGAGATGCAAAATACCAGGATTCTGGTAACCTATTCAGAAGCTTGGTCTAGTAGGTATACTCATATTCAATAAATTTTCAAACCATGGAGGATAGGCTTATCAGATTTGAGAGGAGAGACTGCTTCCGTTGGCAAGGGAAATTCTGTTGGCTTGGAGTTTTAGTTTTAGTGTACTCAGAATGAACCTAGGAGGAAGAGGTTAGCACCGGGCCTGTAACCCATTCCTCTTCTACTGAGGGATGCTCAGAGAGGAATGAATTCAATCAAAACTCCTTCTAACATGCAAATAACCCAAATTTCTGGGAAACTCATATAAAGATGTTTATTAGCCAAAGATAATGAGAGAGTCTTTACCCATGAAAATATCTAGCAGAATATAACCTCGTATATTTGACTTGCTGATTATAAAGAAACCTGGAATTTATAGATCTGTATTGTGGGAGGCATGGCTGGCTGGAGTTGTATAATCAATGGATATCAGATAAGCATGTTCCATAACCACAAAGGCTCCTTCTCTGAAACAGTGTTTCCACATACTTTACTCAAAACACACCACACATTTTAAGTCTAAGACTAGAATGTATCCTAGTACAGAGGAGAAAAAGACTTTTAATGAGTCTCTGAATTTGACAGGATCCAATTTCTCCAAGGGAAAAGGTTTTCTGTACCTAATTGTTTGTATTGTTTAAAGCAGTAGTTAAGGTTGGTGTTGGGTAAGGTTGCAGAATCATGAGACTCGTGTAAATCTGACTTGACAGTTAAACCTTTGTGTTGTGGCGCTTTTAGTTTGCTAGTAGGTTATTTAAGATTTTTGCATCTATGTACATAAGAGAGATAGGCCTATACATTCACGTATCTCTAACAACAGAAATGCATCCTGAGAAATGCATTCTTTGGCGATTTTGTGATTGTGCAATGTCATAGAGTGTACTTAATGCATTTCGTACCGCACACAAGTTTTCTAGTGTTTCAAGTGCCTCAGTCCACAAGCAAAAATGAAGTATAAACAGTTTCTGCTCTCAGAAATAATGGGAAGACAAAGAAACAATTCCCAAATGAAAGGAAAGGAGGAAGCCTCAGAAAGAATGCTAAATGAAATAGAGGCAACTCAACTATCAGATACTGAGTTCAAAGCAATGATTGTCAGGAAGCTCAATGAGCTCACAATGAGCTACCAGAAACTACAGGGAAGCTACAGTGAGCTCACTGCAAACAATATCAACATGAAAAAGGAAATAGAAACTATCAACAAGGGCCAAGAGGAAATGAAGAACAGTTTCTGCTGAGAGACTGGATAATGATGACAATAATGAAGGCTCTCCGGAACCAGAGACAAATCTGTCCAGCCCTTCCCCTGGGGGTGCAAGGAGAGCACCTTGTAAAGATCCACCCAAAAGGTTGTCAGGTGATATGAAGCAGCATGAATCTACGTGTATTCCAGAAAGTGGAAAGAAAAAATTTCCTACGAGAGCCTGCAGAGTTTGTGCTGCCCATGGAAAAAGGAGCGAATCTAGATACTTATGTAAATTTTGTTTGGTCCCTCTTCATAGAGGAAAATGTTTTACACGGTATCATATGTTAAAAAAGTACTAGGAACTTTAATTGTTTAATTAGTTGTTTAATTGTTTTTGTAAATAAAAATGTTATAATTATTGAAAAACAACACCTAAAGTGCATTATGATCTGTAGTTATGATGATTTAAATAACGTGCAGTTTGCCCAAAAAGTGAAGTCCCTGGCATATGTCTTAGAGATTTCTATGCAGTACACAATGTGTTAATAAACCCTAAGTGTTGCTTCTAGGCTACAACCCTGCACAGCGTGTTACTGTACTGAATGCTGTAGGCAGTTCTGACAGAATGGTTAGTATTTGTGTATCTAATCATAACTAAACATAGAGAGTCTGGCCAAGATGGAGGCATAGGTAGAAACCCTTCACTTCCTCGCACAACCAAAAGAAGAATAACAACCAATCTAAAATCAGTAAATAACCAGAAATGTCAGAAAATCAAACTGCATGGAACTCCAACAACCAAGGAATTAAAGAAACAGTCAACCAGACCAGCCACACCAGTAAGACGGGCCGGCGGAGAGAACCCGAGGCAAGGCGGTGGACCACGTGGGTGGGGCTGACTGAACGGGAAACTGAGACTCAGAGCTGACTGTGGACTACAGCAGGGGTTGCCACAGTGGGAGAAACTCCCAGTCTCACACGAGGGTTCGTAGGAAAGGGGGCCAAGAGCCGAGCAGGTGGGCTGAATTGTTCCCTGTCTGTCCCCTTCCCCACAGACAGTGCCCCAGCACATCAAGGAGGATTGCCCTGCCCTGGTGAATACCTAAGGCCTCACACCCTTACAACTTAACAGGCATGCTGAGACAAAGAAATATGGCCCGAATGAAAGAACAGAGCAAAACTCCAGAAAGAGAGCTAAGTGATGAGGAGATAGCCAACCTATCGGATGAAGAGTTCAAAGCCCTGGTAATCAAAATGCTCACAGAACTGATTGAACTTGGTCATAAAATGAAAGAAGAAATGAAAGATACCCAAAGTGAAATAAAGCAAAATATTCAGGGAACCAACAGTGAAGGGAAGAAAACCAGGACTCAAATCAACAATTTGGAACAAAAGGAACAAATAAACATCCAACTGGAAAAGAATGAAAAAAAATAAGAATTCAAAAAAAAAATGAAGAAAGGCTTAGGAATTTCTGGGACAACTTGAAATGTTCCAATATTCAAATTATAAGGGTGCCAGGAGGAGAAGAACAAGAGCAAGAAATTGAAAACTTATTTGGACAAACAATGAAGGAAAACGTCCCCAATCTGGCAAAGGAAATAGATTTCTAGAAAGTCCAGGAAGCTCAGAGAGTCCCAAAGAAGCTGGACCCAAAGAGGAACACACCAAGGTACATCATGATGAAGTTACCCAAGATTGAAAATAAAAAGAGAATTTAAAATCAGCAAGAGGAAAGGAGACAGTTACCTACAAAGGAGCACATAAGACTACCAGTTGATTTCTCAAAAGGAACTTTACAAGCAAGAAGGTGCTGGACATAAGTATTTGAAGTCATGAAAGACAAGGACCTACATCCAAGATTACTCTATCCAGCAAAGCTATCATTTAGAATGGGAGGGCAGATAAAGTGCTTCCCAGATAAGTTCAAGTTAAAGGAGTTCATCATCACCAAGCCTTTATTATGTGAAATGTTAAAGGGACTTATCTAAGAAAAAGAAGAAGATCAAAAATATAAACAATAAAAGGACAACAAACTCACAACTCTCAACAACTGAACCTAAAAAAAAAGAAAATGAAAACAAAACTAGCCCTGGCTGGCATAGCTCAGTGGATTGAGCGCGGGCTGGGAACCAAAGTGTCCCAGGTTTGATTCCCAGCCAGGGTACATTCCTGGGTTGCAGGCCATAACCCCCAGCAACCACACATTGATGTTTCTCTCTCTCTCTCTCTCTCTATCTCCCTTCCCTCTCTAAAAAAAAAATAAAATAAATAAATAAAATATTAAAAAAAAAAGGGTGGAGGGGCTGGAACGGGAGTAGGGGGGAGAAAACTGTACTTGAACAATGATTGAAATAAAAAAAAAAAAGAAAGAAAACAAAAACTAAGCAAACAACTAGAACAGGAACGGAATCAGAGAAATGGACATCATGTGGAAGGCTTTCAGTGGGGATGGGGAGGAAAGGTATAGGGAATAAGAAGCATAATTGGTAGTCATAAAATAGACAGGGAGAGGCCAAAAATGGTATAGGAGAGTTCAAAGAACTTAAAATATGTACAACCCATAGACATGAACTAAGTGGGGGGAAATGCTAGAGTGGAGGGGGGATAAAGGGGGAAAATGGGATAACTGTAATAACATAATCAATAAAATGTACTTAAAAATATAAATAAATAAACATAACTAAACCTGGAAAAGATATTATGCATTTCTACCACTGGAGTGCACCAGCGTCACCACAAATACTATACTAATGCATTGCTCAATGGCATTATGATGGCTACAACATAACTAGGTGATAGAAAATTTTCAAGACTTCCAGCCAAGATGGAGGCATAGGTAGATACACTATGCTTCCTCGCATAAGCAAAAGAACAACAGCAAATTTAAAAACAAAACACAACCAGAACTGCCAGAAAATCGAACTGTATCAAAGTCTGATAACCAAGTTGTTAAAGAAAAAAACATTAATCCAGACCAGTAGGAGGAGTGGAGATAGGCAGCCAGGGTGGAGAAGACCCCTGACAAGCTGGTAGCTGGAGCACCTGGATGGGCGAGGTGGCAGTTAGCAGAAACAGTAGTCTCACATTTTTCTGTAGATAAACCAAGAGGAACAACTGGGGAGCAAGATAGACCATGTAACCCAGGGTTCCAGTGAGGGGAAATAAAACCTCAAAACCTCTAACTGAAGAAACCTGTTGGGGTTGCAGCGGCAGGAGAAACTCCCAGCCTCATAGGAGAGTTCAATGGAGAGACCCACAGGGTCCTAGAATGTACACAACCCACCCACCTTGGAATCAGCACCAGAAGGGTACAGTTTGCTTGTGGGTAGTAGGGGAAGTGACTGAAAGCTGACCAAGAGCTGAGCAAGTGGCATGGTTCCCTCTCAGACCCCTCCCCCACATGCAGCACCAAAATGTATCAACCGGGTTGCCCCACCCTGGCCAACACCTAGAGCTCCACCCCTTACTACATAATAGGTGTGCTCACACACACACACACACACACACACACAAAAATGGCCCAAATGAAAGAACAGATGAAACCTCCAGAAAAATAAATACAACTAAGCGATGAAGAGATAGCCAACCTATCAGATGCACTGGTAGTCAGGATGCTCACAGAAATGGTGAGTATGGTCACAAAATGGAGGAAAAAGTGAAGGAGTGAAGGCTATGCAAAGTGAAATAAAACAAAATGTACAGGGAACCAACAATGAAGTGCAGGAAAGTGGGATTCAAGTCAACATTTTGGAGCAGAAGAAAGAAATAGACATTCAACCAGAACAGAATGAAGAAACAAGAATTCAAAAAAATGAGGAGAAACTTAGGAACCTCCAGGATAACGTTAAACATTTCAACATCTGAATCATAGGGGTGCCAGAAGAAGAGGAAGAACAAGAAATTGAAAACTTATTTGAAAACATAATGAAGGAGAACTTCCACAATCTGGTGAAGCAAATAGACTTCCAGGAAGTTCAGAGAGTCCCAAAGAAGTTGGACCCAAGGAAGCACACACCAAGGCACATCATAATTATATTACCCAAAATTAAAGATAAGGAGAGAATGAGAATCTTAAAAGCAGCAAGACAAAAGGAGAGAGTTACCTATAAAGGAGTTCCCATCAGACTGTCAGCTGATTTCTCAAAAGAGACCTTTTACAGGCAAGAAGGGGCTGGAAAGAAGTATTCAAAGTCATGAAAAGGCAAGTACCTACATCCAAGATTGCTCTATCCAGCAAAGCTATCATTTAGAATGGGAGGGCAGATACAGTGTTTCTCAGATAAGGTCAGATTAAAGGGGTTCATTATCACCAAGCCCTTATTATATGAAATGTTAAAGGGACTTATCTAAGAAAAAGAAGAAAATAAAAACTATGAACAGTAAAAGGAAACAAACTCACAGGTATCAACAACTAAACCTAAAAAAAGAAAAAGTAAGCAAACAACTAGAACAGGAACAGAATCACAGATATGGAGATCACGTAAAGGGTTATCAGTGAGGAGGGGGAAGGGAGAGTATTGGGAAAAAGGTACAGGGAATAAGTAGCATATGGTAGGTAAAACATAGACAGGGGGAGAGTAAGAATAGTATAGGAAATGTAGAAGCCAAATAGCTCATATGTAAGACCTATGGACATGAACTACAGGGGAGAATGTGGGTGGGGGGTACATGGTGGAGGGGAATAAAGGGGGGAAATAGGACCGCTGTAATAGCATAATCAATATAAAATACATTTTTAAAAAAAGAAAATTTTCAGTTTCATTTTAATCTTATGGGAACACCTGTTATAAAATGAGGTTTTTCATTGACCAGAGCATTATTGTGGCACATGACTATATTATTTATTTTCTTGTTATGTCCTTGTTGAGTTTGGATATCAATATTTTGTTGGCTTCATAAGAGATGTTAGAAAGTGCTACCTCTTTTTCTATTCTTTGGAAGAGTTTGTTAAATATTGGAAATATTTCTTTCCTAAATAGAGGGAAGCAAAAGTAGGTTTACAGTTGTTCATAGAGAAAAAGACATGCAGGTTAGGGTTATAACAATAGCTTGATGAACTCTGTGTTTCACATACTGCAACTGTAGGCCTACTTTTGTTTACCCTTGTATTTGACAAAATTAACCATTCATGCCAGCAAGGCATTGAGTTATTTTGTGGGAAGGTTTAATTATGGTTCCAGTTACTTAAATAGATACCCAATTACAGAAAGGAAGGACTAAGTACTCTCTAGAATGCAGGACAGGTGTAAAATAGAAAGACTATACATTTCAAGGAGAAGTTAAGGTTATGTCTACTTAGTCTCAATGTTCTTTATGAAGTATACAGTGTTCTGGCATGAGGCAGATTCTTTTCATCTGTTGAAAAGATATTTACTGAATGCTTACTATGTGTCAGACATTCTGCAAAGCAGCAAAGATATAATCATAAATATTTTACTTGATGTCATGAAGCTTACAGTCTGTTGGGAAAACATACATTGCAAAGGTAATTACAAAATATATATCTCTGATGGTATGGATTGGAATAAAAGAAGTAGTGGATATTTGTAATGGTCATTGTTGAAACCGAGTGAGAGATTCCAGAAAATGCTAAGGGCCAAGTGGAGGCTGGAGATGATAATTAGTAAAGGCAGCAGACCACGTAGCTGTGTGATTCTTTCTCCAGCCATGCTATACAACAAATACTTGGGAGCAAAGAAGGTAAATGATTGGATTTATCCAACATCGGGGGTTTGCAGGATGGTCAGAGTAAAGGATGAGGAAATGAGGTCCCTGGCACTGTGGGGACACACACAATTCCCAAGGACAGTTCTGATCATCAAAGCCTAGTGCCTGGCAGTCAGGAGATACTGTTTTGTTTCCCCAGATCCTGATTGTGCTAGTGATTGGGATATGCACGTTTTTTATGACGGTTTTATGCAAATTCTGGCAAGACCGGTGGCTGACACTGGGGCTCTCACTGAAGGTATGCATCATCCTGCAGGGCTAGCACTGTTTGTCCAGTGTGGTCAGCCTGACTTTTGGCTTTTTCCCAGATCTTGGCTCCCTACATACACCTGAGCAGCATAACCATGATGGTTCTCCTTTCCTGGCCTGTGGCCTTCTACTTGGTCCATTGGGAACAAGAAGGTATGTCATGTGGGTGGAGCCTCATCCTTTCAGCTCTGGCTTTGGCTTGCATACTCCACTCAGCAAAACACGAGCTTGGTAAATTAAATAGCCACAACTCTGCCCCTTTGAAATTCCTTTAGCTTATTACTCAGGCATGTTCCTGTGGTCAAACTCACAAGCCCACATGGCCTGTCAGCACATTTTCCTGACCAAACAGGCCTGCTTCTTAAGACGGATTCTCCTAGGAAAGTAAGAAAGATCTCCATGTTGTTAACACAGTGACTGTCTGAAAGGGAATGGGGTTGGGGGCGAGGGTAGAGGCCACGTTAATGTTATTTGACACAGTGATGGTACTAGTCACTCTGTTCTTTTAGATTGTGTTCAAACATTACTGGTTTCACTAGTGAGCTTAGACTAGGTCAGAGGTCCCTGCTTCTACTCTAGTAACGCAAAACAGGCCACTGTGAGTCACTGTCACACCTGGTTGAGAATGTCTACCTCTGCCACTGGTTTCCTCTCCATTTTTTACCAAATATCATGGAAACAAGTGAGAATCAGAGCTATACATTACATTGTCTTGAGAATGAAGTTCTCTCTCAGCATCTTGACTGAGAGACCAGTAGGATCATTTTTTATGTGTCTCTTTTTACTCTTGGTTAAACAAGGAGTGTTTGCTTCCTGACTGTACAAGGCTGGAGACAAGAGAGTGACTAGATTGGTAGTGTTGGCCTTGTGTGTTTGTACGTGTGTGTGTGTGTGTGGAGGGTGAATTATAGGAAAGGTTTTGGGGCAAGAGCTTAAAGGGGACAATAATGAACTCTTTTCCATTTCTGAAATTATAGCTAGATTCAGAAGAAAGAAGATTATACATCAAAGGAGAGAAACAGTCCAGAGATATGCTAGACTCACAAAGCTGAGAGGTTAGAGCTGGAGATGCAGATTTGAAGTAACTGAAGTATAGGTGGTAATTTAAAAATGTACAAATGGGTAAAACCCTCAGAGGTCTACAATTAGAAGTGTTGGGGAATGGCCAGTTTTAACAGGCATTCTGGATGAGAAGTGCGTGTGTGACAGAGAGACACAGAAGCAAATGCAGTGTTAATGTTTCTTGAGTACCTGTTATGAGTCAACACGGGCATATCGACTCTGTGAGGTAGATGGTAGCAGCAAGATGGCCCCAATGTTCAGAATGAAGAAAATGGAGAGCCAGAGAGGTTAAGCAATGTGTCCTTAGTCACACAGTTTATCAGTGGTAGTGTCTGGCTTTGAACTCAGATTTCTCTCAGCAGCGCCCCTTCCACTGTCCTGCACTGCATTCTATTTAGGGGCGTTTTAGGTGGATCTCTACAGGCTTCAGGGCTTTCTCAGCAGCAGCCATTCTGCCCCTACTCCTGAGAAGGAATTCCTTGACATCCCTCTCCTTCCTTTCCTTCCCACTCCCTGCACAGTTCATTTCCTGTAGATTTCCATAGAATAATATTGCCTTCATAATAATGCTCACACTTGGATAGTCCTGTTCTTTCAAATCACTGAAACCAAGTGGGGATGTGACAGAACTAGAGAGGACATCAGGCGATCCACCCATGAAACCCGCACACTGCGTGTTCGCTGACTGCTGCTTTGGGAGAGTTAGTTGCTTTGAATGGGTCTCCATCCCTCTTTATCTTTTTCTTCTTACTCTGCCCTCCTTCCAACTTTTTCAGCTGTACAAGTGGCTATTGGATTGCCATTTTTTCTTATCCTTTTCTGTCTCTTTGTGGTGCCATTGGGGATTCATTCTCCCTGCCTTCAGGAGAAGGATGAGTTGGGACCCAAGCCGGGCCTCTTTGGACATAGAGGTGCACCCATGGTAGGTGTGAGCCTGGTGTCCGTGGGTGAGTACCTGTGTGCGTGGGCTTTATGGACAAGGGAAGGGGACCTCAGAATCTCAGGAATCTCTGGAGAAGAAAAGGGGTTGGCTTCAGATTACCAGATAAAGAGTTAATTGTAGAGGTTGCACTTGAACCCAGGTCACCTCTCAGTCCATTTCTCGTTACTGTGCCCAGTGGCAATGCCTCAGAAGCTCAGATGAGCATAGTCCAGGTCCATATTGGGTGGAGGGGAATACAGTCAGGCTCTTTGAAAAAAATCTCCCAGGGAGCCAAGCACTGCTCCCTGAAGCCCTTTTGTCACTGGGCTCCCTCCCTGCTATTAAAGGGATGTTGGGAGGAGAAACTCTGAGGTAGATGGTCTGATGTCCTTTTCTTCCACAGCTGGGGCCTGAGAATACCATGATGTCCTTTGAGAAAGCTGTTGAAAACGGGGCCTATGGGCTGGAGACTGACGTATACGTGAGGTAGGAAAGCAGGGGTTGGTGAGGAGGAGAGAAGGCTGATGAGATGGAAGATGACCAGCCTGGCCAAGTTGTAGAGAGGACAAACCCCGGGGGTACCTCCTGTGCTCATGTGCCGTGGATGCACAGAGCACACTCACAGGGACCACTGCTCCCTTCCAAGTCAGTCTCTTAGTATGAGCTCATAAATCATCACACTCTGTATAGACTCCACACATAATTCATATTTGTCCCCTTGCAAACCATGCTTAAGCTTAAACCCCATGCCCTTACCTAGCAATGTGTTTACCTAACAGTCCCTGGACACCCACTGTATCCCAGGCCTTCTTCTGAGTGCCATTGGGAAGCAAATGAGTACAATGCACTCCTACTGAGGAGATGCTCCCAGCCAGTGAAGGAGATGTGGCGTGTTTACCACAGTATAAGACCATTTGTGGGGAGTGCCTTTCAGAGAAGATTTAGTGAAATGTAATGGAACCTCAGTGGAGCAAAAGACCACCTCCTATTGTATGAAGAAGACCTATGTACTCAGAACTGTGTTTGGGCTGAGTCTTGAAGGAAAAAATATTATTTTACCAAGTGTATATGCGGAAAGATGGCATTCCAGGCAGAGGCAGCAGCTTATTCAAGGGCATATAAATCAGAAACAACAACTTCGTAGATCAGTGCGCTAACCTGCATGGATGCCAAATTGGCGTGCTGTGGGGACAGGAGAGGGCACGGGAGGAGGAGGACTGGCTGCAAGGCTCACTGAGGCTGGATCAAGGAGATGCTTCCATATGTGGAGGGCAGCCGCGGTAGGTTTTAACAGATTCCCTTCTTGTTTTAGGAAGACTCACCGGGCAGTCTATGAGGGAGACTTCTCAGGGAGCTGGGTAGTGGGCTGTAGCAATGTCCAAGGGAAAACAAAGGGTCAGGGCAGGGGTGTGGACAAAAGACCTGCTAGCTGTAAAACTCTGTGTACCTGAGCACCTGGCAGGAGAGAGGCTTCGTCTGTAGCATGAATAAATTAGTGAATGTGGTGAGTACAAACTCCCTCCACAGCCTTCCTGAGGCAAACAGAAGAGAAATGAACATTTAATTCAAAGATGAGGAAATGTGGTTTGAAATGTGTTGGTCAGGTCACCGGGCTGGAGTGCACGTGACACAGCCAGGGTCAGAACTGGATTTTCTGATCCTAGACTGGGTTCTTGACATTACCCAGCAATGACAAGCGTTCCATGCAGACTGTTGAATCAAGGTTTTGGCACAGTTGTTTCTCTCAGAGCCTCTGGGTTCATTTGTGGAAGCACTTGGTGGTCACGACATGATGTGGTGAAGGTGCAGAGCCAATGAACTCCTGGGTCACGGTCTTTCTTTTCTTGTGTCTGTGACTTTGACTGTGAAGTGGATGATCCTTCCAGCACCTCAGTCTCTCTACTTGATGACATCTTCATCTCCAGTGTTCATCTCCACATACGCCACCATGTACACTGATGGTCAGACCCTAAGCTTCACCACTTCCAAAAATTGCATATCAGTCAGTATATGAGTATCACACCAGTAACTTGAATAGGAAAAATGTAGTATCAACAATTACTAAGTGGCAAATATGTTGAACTACTTAAAGACATTAATGAATACCCCATGAGTATAAATGAGCAAGTGCAGCTACTATAACTTATGTTCCACAGGAAATGGAGTAAGTACATTCCACCCTATCCTTTCCAAGAATTATACATTAATCAATTAGCTAATTAATTAAAAATTGGCAAAAATTCACAGAGCAACTGACACAAGATTTGGAAAGGTGGAGAAATGAAGGTGACTGGCTAAGGTTCATAAGACTCATGGAACTACCAAGTAGGTAGTGAGTTTCCCATTTTTGTTGTTTTATTTATTTTTTATATATTCTGATATGAGCTCTGGAGAGACGTAAAACCCAGAATCACCTACAGCTGTAGATGAAAAAATAATACCCCATCAAATGGCTACTCTTTTTAGCAAAGGACTAGGAGAAGTGTACCCAGCAGGATATAAGTGTGTTGACTATACCAGCCCTACTCAGGTGAACATCACGAAACCGCCGCTCCCCACCCTCTCACTGCCTGGAACTCGGGCCCTGGAGACTGTGGGCAGACCCCTGTCTCCCGTTCCTGCCCTGTGTGAGAGACCTGCCCCTTTCCTCCCTCCCCCAACTGGAGAACGAGGAGAAAATTACTCAAAAGAAATTATCTAGTGATCTCTTCATTGTCATGACCATACACTTAACATGATATTTATCAATTTAACCACTTTTAGTTTTACAGTTCAATGGTATTGAGTACATCCACCTTGTTTTATTACCATTACCAACATCCATCTCTGGAACTTTTAGTTTTCCTAAACTGAAACTCTACACATGAAATAATAACTTCTTGGTCTCTCCCCCCCTCAGGCCCTGCCAACTGCTGCTCTGCTTTCTGTCTATATGAATTTGACTACACTAGTTATCTAATAAAGTGGAAACATACTCTATTTGTCCTTTATCAGGTGACTCATTTTACTTAGCACTAGGTTCATCTCTATTTTAATAGGTCTCAAAATTTCCTTCCATTTTTTATTGTGTTAAAAAAAAAACACACATATATGTCCTGACCCGGGTGGCTAGATGGTTAGGCATCATCCCACAAACGAAAGGTCACCAGTTCCATTCCCGGTTAGGACACAGGCCTAGGTTGTGGGTTTGGCCCCCGGTCAGGGTGTGTACGAGAGGCAGGATAAATGTTTCTCACATTGATGTTTCTCTTCCTCTCTTTCTCTCTCTCTGCCCTCTCTATAAAAATAAATAAGTAAAATCTTTTAAAAATCACATAACATAAAAGGTACTATCTTAACAATTTTAAGTGTACAGCTCAGTAGAGTTAAGTATATTCACACTGTTGTGAAACATCTTTAGAACTTTTTTCATCTTGAAAATTGGAAACCCTGTGCCCATTAAACAACTTCCCTTTTCCCTCTCCACGCAGTCCCAGGTAAACGATGTTCTACTCCCTGTTTCTGTGAATTTCTCTACTTTAGATTACCCTATAAATTGAATCACACAGTGCTTATCTTTTTATGACTGTCTTATTTCAGTTTGAATAATGTCCTCAAATATTATCCATGTGTAACATGTGACAAGATTTCCTTCCTTTTTCAGGCTGAGTAATATCTGTATGTATACACCACGTTTTGCTTATCCACTCATCCACCAGTGGACATTTTGATTGTTTTGACCCCTTGACTATTTTGAATAATGCTGCTATGAACATTAATATACAAAATTTTTTCAACATCTTGCTTTCAGTTCTTTTGGGTATATACCAGGAAGTGGAGTTGTTGGATCATGTAGAGATTCTATGTTTAATTTCTGAGAAATTGCTATGCTAGAGTATGGGATTTTTGAAACCCATATATAAAATTTTGGGCAGACCTTTGTATAACCCATTCAGAAGACAACACAGAGGCAACACAGCAGAAGATCTGATAACTGAACATTTATCTGGAGCGCCATCCAGTTTTTAATTATATTTTACTGAATATGCTATCACAGCTGTCCACATTTTCCCCTTTGTCCCCCATCCACCCAGCACCACCAACCACCACAGACAATTACCACACCATTGTTCATGTCCATGAGTCATGCGTAGTTTCTTTGGCTACTCCATTTCCTTTACTATATTTTACATCCCCATGGACATTCTGTATTATATTTCTTAATCCCCTCACCTCTTCACCCATTCCCACACACCCCCTCCTATATGGCAACCATCAAAACACTCTCTGGCTCTATCTGGTGTAGCTCAGTGGATTGAGCATGGGCTGCGAACCAGAGGGTCCCCAGTTCAATTCCCAGTCAGGGCATATGCCTGGGTTGTGGGCCAGGTCCCAGTATGGGGTGCACGAGAAGCAACCACACATTGATAGTTCTCTCCTCCTTTCTCCTTCTCTTCCCCTCTCTAAAAATAAATAAATAAAATCTTTTAAAAAATAAAGGCTTTAAAACACACACACACTCTCTGTATCCATGATTCTGTCTCTGTTCTTCCTGTTTGCTTAGTTTGTTTTTTAGATTCAATTTTTGATAGATATATATTTATTGCCACTTTATCATTCATAGCTTTGGTCTTTTTCTTAAATATGAGGTATGTCCAAAAAGTCCCACCATTGTTAATATAATGAGAATGGTTTGCGTGACATCAATGTAATCTGGTAGCCAAGGAGAGTGGATGGAATGTGCATATGTTAACAATGATGACTTCACTGTTCAAGTCAGTAGGGGCTGTAGATGCCGGTGAGTGAGCATGAGTACTGTGTGGCTGTCGCATTCCAAATGACTGTGCGAGTAGAGCAATGAATCTGCATCAAATTTTGCATTAAGCTTGAACATTCCTCCTTGGAAATTGTTTGGATGATTCAGAAGGCTTTCAAGGATGATGTAATGAATGCAGCACAAATAAATATGTGGCACAAATTCTTCCAAGATGGGCGAGAATCTGTTGAAAGTGATCCATATTCTGGAAGGCCTGCAACAAGGAGAATACCTGAAAGTATTGAACATGTACAGGCTGCAGTCAACAAATAATTCTGGCTTTTCCCAAAACTAAAATCACCTTTGAAAGGGAAGCAATTTCAGACTGTCGATGACATTCAGGAAAATATGATTGGGTACTGATGGTGATTCCAACAAAGGATTTTGAAAAGTGCTTTGAACAGTGGAAGAGATGCTGGGAGAACTATGTGAGGTTCCCTGGTGCCTATTTTGAAGGGGACTGAGACATCATTGTCCTATGTACAGTGTTTCTTGTATCTTGTATCTTCTTCAATAAATGTCTCAATTTTTTAATTACATGGCAGGATACTTTTTGGATAGACCTTCTAAGTCCCTTTAACATTTCATATAATATGGTTTGGTGATGATGAACTCCTTTAATTTCTTCTTGTCTGGGAAGCTCTTTCTCTGCCTTTGATTCTAAATAATAGCTTTGCTGGGTAGAGCAATCTTGGCTGTAGGTCCCTGCCTCCATGACTTTGACTATTTCTTGCCAATGTCTTAGAGCCAACAAACTTTCTTTTAAAAATCAGTTGACAGTCTTATGGGAATTCCTCTGTAGGTAACTAAATGCTTTTCTCTTACTGCTTTTCTTTTCTTGTTTTTAAGATTCTCTCTTTATCTTTAACCTTTAGCATTTTAATTATGATGTGTCTTGGAGGAGGCCTCTTTGCATCCATCTTGTTTGGGACTCTCTGTGCTTCCTGGACTTGCATGTCTATTCCATCACCAAATTAGGGGAGTTTTCCTTCATTGTTTTTTCAAATAGATTTCCAATCTGTTGTTTTTCTCTTCGCCTTCTGACATGCCTATGATGTGAATGTTGGAGTGCTTGAAGTTGTCCCAGAGGCCACTTACACTGTCCTCATTTTTTTTGGATTATTTTTTTCTTCTTGTTCTGATTGGTTGTTTTTTGCTTCCTTATGTTCCAAATCATTGATTTGATTCTGAGCTTCATCCACTTTACTATTATTTCCCTGTAAATTGTTCTTTATTTTAATTAGTATATCCTTCACTTCTGACTGAATGCTATTGAGATCCTCACTAAGTTCCTTGAGCATCCTTATATCTGTGTTTTGAACTCTGCATTTAATGGATTACTTATCTCCATTTTGTTTAGTTCTTTTTCTGGAGTTTTGATCTGTTCTTTCATTTGGGCTATGTTCCTTTGTCTTCTCATTTTGGCAGCCTCACTATGTTTGTTTCCATGTATTAGGTAGGCTGCTATGACTCCATGTCTTAGTAGTGTGGCCTAATGTTGTAGGTGTCCTGTAGGGTTCAATGGCACAGCCTCTCCTATAACACAAACTGGGTACTCAAGGTGCACCCTTTGTGTGGGATGAGTACACCCTCCTCTTGTAGTTGAGCCTTGATTGCTGTTGGAAGGTCAATGGGGGGGGATCAATGGCCTCTGCCCACCTTTCTGTGTGGAAGAAAGCTGTACCCCAGGCTTGCATTGATGCCAGACACTTTAGTTTCTCCCTGAATGCCCCACTGGTGCCTTTTAAGCTGCTGCCCTGGTGCTGGAGCTTAGAGGGAGTAAGTCTGAGTGTCTGTGTGTGGGTGCTTGAAGAGGAACTGGTGGGACTCCAGAAGTTTCTTCCACTGACTCAGTCCCTGCTGGTTTTACAGCCAGAAGGTATGGGGATTTGTCTTCCTGGCACTGGAACCCTGGGTTGGGAGGGCCTGGTGTGGGGCTGGACTTCTTGCTCCTGAGATATCCCTCCCAAGTTTTTACCCACAACACGTGAATGTGGGACCAGCTCATTCCAAATCTGCACCCCTCCTACCAGTCTGGATGGATCTAGTTTCTTTAATCCCATAATTGACAGACTTCCATTCACTCAATTTCTGATGGTTCTGAGTGCTGGTTGTTCTATCTGTTAGTTGTAATTTTGATGTGGTTGTGCAAGGAAGTGAGCCGTGTTTACTATGTTGCCATCTTGACCAGAAGTCTAATTTATTGATATAAATTATAATATAATATATACAGTATATAACATAATAACTTTGTATTCCACAATAGCTATACGATCTTATGTTCCCACCAACAGTGCACAAGGGTTCCAGTTCCTCCACATTCTTGTCAATGCTTGTTGTTTTTTGTTTTGTTTTTGTAGTTTAATTTTATACCTTCACCCAAGAACATGCTTATTGATTTTAGAGTGAGTAGAAGGGAAGGAGAGAAAGAGGGGAGAGAAATATTAATGTGAGAGAGTAACATCGATTGGCTTCCTCTAGTATGCACCCCAAATAAGGACCAAACCTATGACCTAGGCATATGCTCTGACCAGGAATTGAACCTGTGACCTTTCAGTTTATTGGATGATGTTCCAACCAACTGAGCCACATTGGCCAGGGCTGTTTTTTTATAGTAGCCCTCCAACTGGGTGGAGGTGGTATCTCATTATAGTTTTGATTTACATTTCTGTAGTGATCAGTGATGTTGAGGATCTTTTCATGCACTTCTTAGCCATTCACAATTTTTTTCAAAAGATGTCTATTTAAGCTTAGCCCAATTTTTTTTTTCTGTTGAGATTTAGGAGGCCTCTGTGTATTCTGGATATCAATCCCTTATCAGATATATGGCTTTCAAATATTATTTCCCATTCTGTAGTTTTGCCTTTTTACGCTGTTGATAATTATTTTTCCTACACATGAAATATTCATGAAGCCAAATTTGTCATTTTGTCTTTTACTATCTGTGCTTTTATTGTCACATCCAAAAAGTCCTTTTCAAATCCAGTGTCATGAAGATTTTTTCCTGTTTTCATCTAAGAATTTTATTGTTTTCTTACATGAGCGTCTTAGATTCACTTTGTGTTAATTATTGTATGTGGTAATAGGTAAAGGCCCAACTTTATTCTTTGCATGTGAATACTCAGTTTTTACTTTTCAGCCACAGTTTACATTCAATGCTATTCCACACCAGTTTCAGATGTTCAGCAAAGTGGCCAGAAAGCCAAGCACTCTAGTCCCCGAGCTGTCCCAAGCACCCACCTCACCCCATAACTGTTGTCTCAATGTTTTTGACTATGTTCTCCATGTTGTAATCCACATGTCTGTGGCTACTCTGCAAGTACCAGTTTGTGTTGCTTAATCCCTTCATCTTTTGCACCCATTCCCCAAATTCCCACACCTCCCTGATAGCCTGTCAGTCTGTTCTCTGTATCTCTGAGTCTGTTTCTATTTTATTTTGTTCATTAGATTCAACATATAAGTGAAATTATATGCCATTTACCTCTATCTGACTGGCTTATTTCACTTAGCATAATAGCGCTCTATGTCCACAGCTTGAATGCCTCTTATTTCCCTGTGTTGCCTAATTGCTCTGACTAGAACTTTCCATACTGCTAGGAATAGAAGTGGCAAAAGCAGACATCCTTGCTTTGTTCCTAATTTTAGAAGAAAGGCTCTCAACCTTTCACCATTGAATATGATGTTCACTGTGGGTTGTTTATATATGTCTTTCATTATGGTGGGGTAGTTTACTTTCATGAGTTGGTGAGTTTTTTTTAAATCATGAAAGGTGTTGAATTTTGTCAAATGCTTTTCTGCATCAGTTGAGATAAGCATATGTTTTCTTTCCCTTTCATGGTGTGAATGTGGTGTATTAAACTGATGGATTTGGGTATGTGGAGCCATCTTTTCACTTTCTATTTTCACCATCTATTCCCCTGAAGTTGCACTTTGGGAATAAATTCCACTTGATCATGTTGTATAATCCTTTTAATACAATGCTGAATTCTGTTTGTTAGTGTTTTGTTGAGGATTTTTGCATCAATATTCATAGGGGATATTGGCCTGTAGTTTTATTGGTGTCACAGTATGCCCTAGACTCTGTTTACCTGCTACAGTCTCTCCTCAGCCTTAATAATGTTTACAGTTCTATCTGCAAGCTCACCAATTCTGATTCTTCTTCCTGCTAAATCTGCCTTGAATTCCTCTTGTCAGTTTTTCATTTCAGTTATTATACTTTTTTGTTTCTTTTTTGATTTTCATTTTCATTTCTTAATCTCCTTATTAGATTTCATTTTTTTCACATACTGTTTTCTTGACATTATCCACATCTTTCTTTACTTCTTTGAGTGTCTTTAAGGCAGTCGTTTTAAACTCTTTGTCTAATATATCTGCCATGAGCTCTTTTTCTCAGGGACAGTTTTTGTTGATTTATTTTTTAACTCAGAATGAGCCATACTTTCCTATTTGTTTATATGCCTTCTGTTTTTTGTGGGGGGGTTTTTATAGAAAATCGGACAGTTGAATCTTATAATGTGGTAACATTGGAAATCAGAGTCTTCTTCCCTGGAGTTTACTGTTTTTTGTGTTTGTTTTTCAATCATTGTAGGATGTCTGTGTGACATGGGCCACATTGAAGTATAAACCTAAGGTGGTATTAGGTTTTCCTGACCCTTTCTTTTGGCATGCACAGTCACTTTCTAATTTTCCCTGTATATGCAGCTGTTTTTAATGTGCTGGTCCTTAATGTCTGGCTTCCAAGGGGGGAAAGAAAAAAATGATGAGGTGTAAAAAGGGTGCTGGACCTTTAAATATCCTGGAAATCACGTTAGCTGGAAGGTGAGAGCTTTGCAACAGTGGGGGAAGGATCAACCACAGTGATTGCCTGCCTCTGCCTGCCTTCCTGTGACAAGAAGCAGCTGTCAGCAACTAGAGCACAGATCGCTTATATGTGGAGTCCAGGAACTTCTTGCCACGCTGTTCTCACCAACTGCTTGTTGTATAAGCTGTTGGAAGAATCGTACACAGTTGCTCCTGTTGTAGATGGGGTACAGAGATGGGTAGTGGCTGCTGGGCAAAGTGCTGAAATCCCCTGAAATTAACCCTACTTTACTTCAATGATTTCCCCTGAAAGTTGCAAGCCTTCAGTAGTTCCAAAATATTACGTCAAAGTCAGCCAGTGAGTGCAGTTGTCGTCAAAGTGGGGAGACAGGTGCTCCCGACTCTGCCGTCCTCCTGGCGTTTTTTTCTGCTTCCCTGCAGTCTGAAGAATCTTAAGTTGGCAGGTGATTTCCTTCAGAATACAAAATATGTTGTTCCATTGTTTTAGATCTTTCATATTTTTTGATAAGTCTGTTCTGTGCTTATCTTTATTTCTATCAAAATATGCCATTTTCCCTCCTCTGGCTAATTCCACAATTTTCCTCATGAGTTTTTCACCTATTTCATTATAATATTCCTTAATGTTGGGATGTGTATGTGTACCCTTGTATTTATCCTTCTTGGCATTAAGATTCTTTGATCTGCTGATACATAATTTTCATCAAATTTTGAAGATTTTTATAAGATCTAATCACACAAAATTTACATCTGATATTTCCTCTCAGGTCATTTAGATTGTATTGCTGCATTTTAAAATTTGTTGCTCTTTACATGATCTCTAATATCTAAACTTTTAATTTTATCCAGTGAAAGTTTCACATTGGTTTTTATATTTTTTCAGCTCTAAAATTTCCATTTTTTACCATCTTACATTTGTCATCCTTATGTTCATGCTTTTCTTTATACCTATTATATAAATCATGTAAATTTTTGTTTTACATAACTTAGTGCCCTTATTTTACTACTCGTGTCACCTCTTTCATTTTCCTTTTTTTTTAAAGATTATTTTAAAGATTTTATTTATTTATTTCTAGAGAGGGAAGGGAGGGAGATAGACAGAGAGAGAGAGAGAGAGAGAGAGAGAAACATCAATGTGCGGTTGCTGGGAGTTATGGCCTGCAACCCAGGAATGTACCCTGTCTGGGAATCGAACCTGGGACACTTTGGTTCGCAGCCCATGCTCAATCCACTGAGCTACGCCAGCCAGGGCTACCTCTTTCATTTTCAAGTTAGTCTTACTGAGTAATTTCTCTTGGCTATGGTTACATGTTCCTGCTTCTTTTTACATGTCTGGTAAATTTTTATAGTATGATGAAATTACAAGATTCCTAGAGTTTTACTCTGCCTATGTAGAGATTGATATTTAGGCATACATAAAGACATCTGTACATATTTCCCTAGAAATCCATTTATGTATTTGTATATTTATTTATTTACCTGCATCATCTTTGGGACCCCAGTACACAAATTCTAGCCATCTTGACCTCTCCCTCAGCTGACCTCCGTCTCCCCATTTCAGCGTGGTAGCAGGTGCACATGGGGTCCACCCTCCTGTGCCACAGTCCTGTGTTCACCTGCTAAAAGGAAGCCTGGGTGATGGCAGAGCTTACTTCATTTGTTCGTCTTTCCTGGAGATCACCATGCTGTGTGCTCTCTGTTGTTCTTTGGCTGAAATGCTGTTTCCCCTATTTTGTCTAGTTTTCTGGTTCTTTATGGGTAGGAGGCTAAACCTCATCCCTGTTACTCCTTCATGGCCACTAAAGATTCCTCTTGTGTATTTTAATGGGAAAGGGAGAGAGAGATTTTCATAAAAGCAGAGATTCTTCAAGGCAAGTAGCAGATAAGAGAATGAGGAACTTTCCTAATGATACCATCGAATGTGAATGGTCACCACAGTGTTTCTGAATAGTACCAGAAACACTCAGGGCAGGTGCCTGCTGGTAAATGGGTCAGAAAAACTCACGGGGATTGTACGAATGCCTGCTTAGTATTGTTCTGGAACCCCAGGGCCTTGCCCCATAACCACCCCACTCACCTAACACTCAGGTCAACACTGTATCTACTGTTTTTTTTTATGTTTTGTTTTTGGTTTTTTGGTGCCAGAAAGCCCCTGGATAGGGAAGCTCATCTTTTACCCTCACTGATAAGGTTATTATATGTCACAAAAAAAATTATCACTAGGGCAGAAAAATATGGGCATCAAAGTATAAATGACTAGTACCTAGGCCTTTGCTGAGATTTGGGAGGGAGTACAGAACCCAGTAAGACTTGTGACCTTGATGGGCTTTCTGAGAACTCTGTCTGCCCAGGAGGCTGAGTTTAAGCTGTTCACTCATTCCTCTCTTTCCCCCTTTGGCCTACAGTTGTGATGGGGTGCCTTTCCTCATGCATGACTATGACCTGAGAAGAACAACCAACATCATGGAGATCATGCCAAATGCCTCCAACACAACAAGTCACCTCTTCTACTGGGATTTCCTGTCAACTCTGAATGCTGGCCGCTGGTTTCTACAACCACATGTAAGACACATTCTCCAGCTCAACAATCCTGCATTGATTGTTGACACTCCCTCTCTAGTACAAGGTCATGTGCTGCTCCTGGAGGTAGAGGCTTTAGATGAAGACAGTCAAGAATATACACAATTCACCCTGCCCAGTTTGGCTCAACTGGTTGGGGTGTCATCCTATAAACCAAAATGTCACAGGTTCAATTCCTGGTCAAGGCACATGCCTACATTGCAGGTTTTGTCGCTAGTTGGGGCACATGTGAGAAGCAACCAACTGATGTTTCTTTTTCTCCCTTTCCCTCTCTCTAAAATCAATAAACATGTCCTTGGGAGATGATTTAAAAAGAATGCACACAATTTCATTCCAGTTTGGTGGCAGGATTATAGCATTGTCAGAAGGACTTTTCCAATAATGCAGTCAATCTCATTACTGTTTCTATACTCACTGGAAATTCTGAAGACAAACTTGCAATCTTATGATTGCCACTTAGTTCCCTTTTATCCAAGAATTTTGTAAACTTTTACAGCATTCCTACTGTGTACATTACATTTTCCTGGCCATTTTGAATAGCTCAAAATCATAGATAAGGAAGACTAGGAAACATTTTCTCTTCCTTCTCCCTTCTTACCACTCAAAAAATGTTTATTGCGTACCTATTGGGTACTAGATACAAGGAATACAATGATGAATAAACATAGATTTAGACTTAATGGAGTTTAGTGCCTTGAATATGAAACAGTAAATTACCATACATTGTGATAAGTGCTAAACTAGAGTCAGTTTCGGGTTGCTAATTTGTGTTTTATAACTCACCAAGTTTGCAGTAATTTGTGATAGCAGCCCTTGGAAACTAATGCAGTCAGTACAACACATCTGTGTTTTCTTCCATTATTTCTATATGTAACATTTGACTTTTGTCCTCTTCATAGTAATTGCTTTCAATGTTTGAGCCTTTTAAAAAATTATACATAATACTACATTAGCAAGTGTAACCTGTAAAGAGAAATCTGATTGGGAATTAGACTGATTTCTACGATCAAGTTGAGTCACAGTCTTTAATTGTGGAAATCTTTCACGAACTGTTTACATGTCTATCTGTCCATCAGTCCATCCATTAAGCAACTGATAACAGTTTAACATCTTATAAAGCTGTTGACTAGAGTTTTTTTTTTTTACCAAATTTATTTTAGAAGCATTAATTTCATATTAGCTAGGAGTTGGCAAGGAATGTACGTTCAACATAGCATATATTATTTTAGTTTTTTAATTTTAATTTTCAATTAAACTTTACATTCCATGTTTTGTATTAGTTTCAGTGTACACACAGTGGTTGGATAATCATATACTGTATGAAGTATATGATTGATATTTCCATTACCCACCCGGCAACATACATAGTTGTCACATTATTATTGACTGTACTCCCTGTGCTGCAGTGCACACGGCCCTCTCTGTTCCGTAACTGTCAGTCTGTACTTTTCACTTCTTTACCTCTTTCACCCAGTCCCCCAGACTGCCACCCCTGTGGCCACCCTCAGTTTGTTCTCTGTATCTATGAATCTGTTTCAGGTCTGTTTGTTTCTTTTGTTCTTTATATTCCACACATAAGTGAAATCATATGGTATTTGTCTTTCTCTGACTGACTTATTACACTTAGCATAATACCCTCGAGGTCCATCCATGCTGTCACAAATGGTAAGAAACCATTCCTTTTTATGGCTGAGTGATATTCTGTTGTATATATGTACTGCAGCTTTTTTATCTGCTTGTGTATTGACAGGAATTTGGGTTGCTTTCATAGCCTGGCTATTGTATATAGTGCTACAATGAACATAGGGGTGCACATATTCTTTCAAATTAGTGTTTTGCTTTTCTTTGGGTATATACCCAGAAGTGGAATCCCTCGTCCAGTATATTTTCAAGTTGTTTACAGTAGTAATAGTTTCGTGGAGCTGAATTTTAGTCACAGTGATGGTTGTCTAGAAAATTACAGAGTTGGACAAATTACTGTTTTAAGTAAGAGGAACGTGATAGGCTAAATCAGCAGTGTATAACCTGAATTCAATGAAAACACAAATATGACCACAAGATAAAGAACAAAAGCATTAAAGGCGAGTTTGGCATTTATCAGGAGAATCTTTTCTTAGTGCTTTTTCATGACTGCTGTTCTTCAAGTAGTTGTTTGCTAGTTACAGGGACCTTGGGTTAGCCCTTGACTTGCAGTGGTTCCCTGGAAAACCTAGGTTTCTGATCTCTAATGGCTGAACCTTCCCTATTCTTGTAGATGGGTGATGTCGTTTTAGCTGGGAAGTGTGCATCCAAGGATGAATTCCTTCTACTTTAACTGCTCTACTGCATTGCAGGGTATCTGGTATGGTCGTTCCCAGTGATGTTCAGGGCAGTCTTCCTGTGAGCTGTTTTCCAGCATGTTCCTCTAGTGACAGGACTGAGATATCTGGGTTAATCCTTTATGAAATTTAACTAAAAGAGGTTTTTATAAAGGACTGGTAGGAATTTTGGGTGGAGATATTCCCAAAACACGGGGCTGCCCATGAGTAGTTGACAGAGAGATAACCTAGGACTTCCTCATGAGAAAGAACGCAAAGCTTAAGAGAAAAGGGCAGTGTTTGAGGGCACGGAACTTCAAGGGTATTTGGTAGTTTGGCAGATTTCAGTTTCCACATTTACGTATTCTTTCCAATTTCAAGGGTACGGTGAGTATAAGGACAGGAGGTGTTTCAGTAAGAAGTAAAGTTTTGCATAATTTAAAATAAATATCCAAGTAAAATGTTTTCCCCTACTACAATATAGTAAGGTAGAATGGCTTGGGTAGAGAAAACAAACATATAATAGTTTTTAAAGCCATTTTAAGATGGTTGCTTTTTAATAGAGAAATGCTTTAGCCTGTCCATAAAATAACTATGAAATTACTAGTACAAATTCTTTACCCACAGAGGGAAGAAACTGTAAAAACCTATTTTGAGTGGGTCCCTTTGGGCAAGGTTCCAATCCATGTCTCACTTTTGTAGGTTTTTCAGGGTTATGTTAGTTACAGCTGATGAAGAAAACTGGTCACATATGTTGATATCTTAGAAAAGTTGCCCATCAGCGCTTGTTTAATATTGCAGTCAATGTTTCCCTCCTGTGATGAGGGAAACATTGCCGTCCTGGAGGATGTGGGGAAGTATCTATTTGAGGGTAATTGGTGCTACCAGGTGGCCATCAGGAACCTGACAACCTGATTAGTTCTAGTGTTTTGTTTTCCAGAATCGGGGCCACATTTTGTGCATTACCGATGTAACTCTTGAACTCCGTAGAATGGCCTTTCTTCTCTGTGAGAGGCCCTTCCCTGTCTACAGACTTTGTGGGAGCGTTCTGTTCAGCATGATGCTGTGCCGCAGCATTTCCTCTCATGTCTCTCCCACTGTGCACCTCCGCCTTTACGATCCCAATTTGTTTGGGAAGCCTCAAGGCCTGGGTAATTTATTTATTTATTTACTTTTAATATAGATGACTGAGAAGGTTAAAATCCTCATTTTCCCTCCATCGCATTCTGCAGTGAACTGCTTCAGAAGCAGACAAGCAGTCATTGCAGAGAGTCACCCTTTTATTTTCAGCCACCTCACATCCCCTAGGGAGGGCCGTGTTTTGGTCACTTGAGCCAATTTGATTTCTGGGAATAGATTGGAGTTTCTGTAAGAAAATCTAGAAAAATTATTGCATAATCAGCCTATTGTTATTTTTTCATTAAAAAATAAAACCTATCAATAAACAATATTAAATCAAGATTTGATATAGGGCCATCCAAAAGAACTGTTCCTGGCCTGGACCATTACATTACAGAGATCCTGAGAGTCTTTCTCACCGGTGAGGATAGTACCGTTGCTGCGTTAAGAGTGTTACACTGGTGAGTGGTCACATGAGAAAGAGACTATAACTGTATGGCAGTTAGTCAGCTAACATAAAAATATTGGGTATTTGCAGTGAACAGTAGGGACTGTAGAAATGTAGTAGCACACAGTAGCAAGGTGAAGCTAGCACAGGATCTGGAGACACTTAGACTCATTCAGCCAGGACTGCGTTTTATCTGAGGAGAGAAAAGAAGCCTTGCTGTGGGGACAGGGAGTAGGCAGTGATAACAGTGAGTCTTTGACACGTGCCACGCTGCTGAGTTAGTACCTTCGAGAGCACGGTCTCCCCTTCTGTGTACTTTCAAAACGGAAGGTTTGCGATGATCTGGGAGACCAGCAAAGAGGATTGTTGGGGAAATGATTGAGATCACTGAAGGTCTTTGGTTTCTGTGATTCATGAGAATGGTTCCAACTTATTTAAGTCAAACCACAGAGGCCTTCTCTGTATCTTACAACATCCCATGAATCCCAGAAATCATCTTAATTGTCTTTAGTGGTTGGTTTTGGATAATTCTGGATACTTTGTAATCTCATTACATTATATCCCTCCTTAGCCAATATAGCATGGGCCAGATCAAAGGCTGACAAAGTATGGCCAGTGTCCAAATCCAGCCTACTGGCTGTTTTTGTACAGCCTGTGAGCTAAGAATTGTTTTTCCCCCCACATTTTTAATTATGGGGGTAAAAACAAAAGAATAATGTTTCATGATGTGTTAAAAATATATAAAACTGAAATTTCATTGTCAATAAACAAAGTTTATTGGAACATAACCATTCTTATTCACTTATGAATTGTCTGGGGCTATTTTCATAGTTTAATAGCAGAGCTGAATAGTTGTGAGACAGAACATCTATCTCACAAAGTCAAAAATATTTAGTATGTGGTCCTTCACAGAATAAGTTTCCTGAACCCTGGATAATGAACTGTTATCCTGTAGAATTAAATTTTTTCCTTAAAGGTTTTGACTAGAGTTATAGAGTCAGTCTTAGAATTTCAGGATGGGCTGCTGAATGTCCTTAAGATCTGAGTTGGCTTGAGAAGAGTAGGATGGGCTTCCTGTAAATGCCTGCAGCAGAACTTTCCAGGTAAATTGTTGATTTTTTCCCCTAGTTGAAACAGTAAATATTGACTATCTCATCAGCTAGGGCATAAAAGAAAGTAAAAATTGGACCAAGGGGAGTATAATTGGGTAGGCAGTACTAGAAAATGAGGTATAACTCATTGGTTAATAGCTCAAAGACATTGGGTGAATCTGTATCCTCCACCATCTCATGTGTTTGTTTTGTTTTGAAGCAGATAAGCAGACATATTGCTCAGATAATGACAGGGATAATTAATCTTTCTTACATTAAGCCTCTTACAGTTGGCTTAGAACTCCCGCAACTTCAGCATTAAGAGGATGTTAGGCCAACAGTGTCCACAGAGTTGACCTGAATTCTTACGGGTTTGATTACAATTATTCTGCCTCTTTTGCCCTCAGGGGTTTTGGTACCATAGCCAATTATTTGGTTATTTGTTGAATCAATATACTAATATCCATCACTATAATTTGATAATGTGCAGTAGAATTTTCTGTGGCTGTTACAAATCATTTGTCTGCACACATTTCTTCTGGAGGTAATTTTTACAGAGCAGATTCCTAATGATGAAGTTTATGGGAAAGCGCCACAGGGAAGAAGTGTGTCTGACAGTGGCCTCAAAATCACAGTTATAGCGTGGGGTGGGGGAGAGGACTTGGGCTGGTAGAGAGCCCCACTACTTCAGTGCTACTCTGAGCACTCTGATTTTCTATGGTATGGGGATTAATAGGGAAGTGGTGGCACTGTATCAACAGAAACTGTATTGTTCTTCCTCTGTATTTACAGATACTTTGCAAATGGTCTGTTGAGTGGTTTCCTTTATGTGGAGTATTGGGCAGATTTAGACAATCGTCCTCTTTCTTAAACAGTTTGATACCTTGAATCATCCAGTTCCTTCCTACTTATTTCTCTGTGCATAGAGAACAGATTTTATTTATTTATTTAGACAGAGGGGTAGAAAGGGGGAGAGAGGGAGAGAAAGATCAATTTGTGGTTGCTTCTCACATGCTTGCTACAGGGGACTTGACCTGGCCCGCAGCCTAGGCATGTGCCCTGACCGGGAATCAAACCAGTAACCCTTTGGTTCACAGGCCAGTGTTCAATCCACTGAGCCACACCAGCCAGGACTAAACTATGGTTTAATTCAGCTTCTATGATCTGCCTTCCAGTCTAGCATGGGGATATTGTACAATGTCTTTGTTACTAAGAGAAAGCTGAGAAAGGGCATCTTGCTAAGTAGGTCAAGGGAAGGAATACAAATGGAAAGGGTGAGAATAAGAATAAAGATAAAATTATACAGAGAGAAGATTATTTGAGTTAAGAAAATGTGAGTTGCCTACTTCTTGCTTCATTGACCTCACCCAAAATAATCTACAATCAGTAAATGACTATAAAAGCAGCCATATGTACGGGCTGAGGTGTAAGGTGAAATGCTGTATGTTGCAAAGACAGATTACAGTTCCTGCCATAAGGGAGTTACACTGCAGTCGAAGCAGTAGAAAGTGAGGGAACTAAGTGAGCTGTGCACTGCTCTGTGTAGCAGACATGCTTCTACACTCTGTAAATATTTTATCATATTTAATGTTCAAAATAAACTTGAGAAATTCATAAATATCCCTTCTCTCCAGTTCCCTGATTTGGCAATGAAGACTTGGAGAATTTAAGTGGTCCAATTCAGTCTGAAGCCATAGGCTATTTCTAGAACAGTGAGAGCAATTATTGGAAGCCAGTGCAACTGAAAAAGAATTGGATTACCTTGAGTTAGAGAAAAAAGTCTGAAAAGGGAGGTTAAGACAGGAACATGAAGGACTTTCAGTGCAAATATCCTGGTAACAGGTTCTTCAACACAGACCATAATTACCTATGGAGATTGCATTTAATTTCTCTCCTTGGTAACTCTTAGCTCAGGACCAGTATTTCAGATGGCCTGGTGGGCTGAATGGTAATGGAGCAACACATAGGAAGGACTAGATGTCAAGCTATATGGCAGGAGTATTGTAAAATGCTTCTGATGGAAGCCAACACATTCTCTTTTGTATTTTTTCTTTTTTAGCTCAAACCATTTCATTATATGGAAACCTTATCAGAAGCTGATAGAGAAAAAGCAAGAAATCAAAAGATTCCAAAACTGGCTGATTTATTGGAACTTGCACAGAAGGAGAGAAAATTTGTGATATTTGATCTGAATAATCCTCCAATAAATCACCCTTTCAGAAATACATTTATCCAACAAGTAGTACGTGTGATCCTTGACTCTAAAATTGAGCAACATCTGGTATGTCTATTTCAGTATTTATGGTAGAGGTTGGGAGGTGGGGAGCATGTCCCTGGAGCATACCAGTCGAACCTGACCAACCTGTAGCTCTTTCCTGTCATCCTTAAATAATTTTGTTCCCTGTAGAAATGGAGATTGTTTCTTGTTTTAAAAATTTGGTTTAGAGAGAGAGAGGAAGAAAGAGAGAGAAATGTTGATTTATTGTTCCACTTATTTATGCATTCATTGGTTGCTTCTTGTATATGCCCGGACTGGGTATTGAACCAGCAACCTTGGCATAGAGGGATGACGCTCTACCCAGGCAGGGCTGGAGACTGTTTCTTATACAGCTACATGTAGCAACCAAAAATGACCCACTGGTATTCATCTCAGTGCGGGGGAAACCCAAACCAAATGAAGTATCACCGCTCTGGGAAAAATGAATGTGTACAATGACTATGTGATGCAACCCCCACCATACACCGAGGCAGAGCTATTAGAAAGGTCCTGAGGAACACTAAGGCTTTGAAGACTTGGCTTGAATTGATGATGGATATTCTGGTTCTCATTTGAACAGGGATTTGTTCATCATGTTTTTCAGAAGCAACTCTCTGCATTGGGGTAGTCAGTCATTCCAAATCTCTTAAATTCCCAAAATATGGAAGAGTGCTATGAGTGAAAACAATGGGTCTTTTTAACAATGGGACTATTTGCACAGATGAGTCATAATAGCATTCCCTGTTGGCAGGAAACGAGCCCTCTCAAAGATGATGTTTTGCAGCAGCATCAGCCAGAGAAGATGCTTATGATTCCCACCTTTCATCCACACCTGCCACCCCTCACCCACCTTGGCAGTGTGAGGCTATCTGCACACAGTAGGCCCTTGACCCCCATGATGTTACCTGAGAAAACTCAGCTGCAGAATGACTGGTGAAAGCCCCACTGTAAGAATTTATTAGACAATATTAGGCCAAGGGCTGGAATCCCTCTCTGCTCCCTATAGACTGTTGATTTGTTGTTTCACTTATGTAAGTATTCATTGGTTGCTTCTAGTAATACCCTGACTCCGTATTACCAGTGCTGGAATGGGGCTCTGTCTATCCTACATGGGACTGTTTGTACCTAGACAGGTACAAACTGAAAGGTTTCCTGTTTTCTTATAGATTTATTGGCTGCCAAGTAATTATAGGACATATGTCAAGTGGAAAGCCCCTGGTTTTCAGCAAGTGGGCCGGCTATATCCCATTGAAGTACTTACAAGAGAAAATATCAGTATAATAAATGTGGACTACAAGAGGTTGTTCTACAGCGGGTTGAGGTAAGTGTCTGGCCACACCGCTCTTGGCACGTATTGCCTCCCTTGCATTCTGACCAAACGACTCAGCTTCCCCTTTCCGTCTTAGGATTTCTGTGTATGGCCGTCTGTTCAGAATCCCCTATCCCCCTCTTTCCTTCTTTCTCCCTCTACCAACAAACATTTACCAAGTATAGACTAGCCTCTTCTCCTTTGTGCTTCAGCCTCTCATCATTCAACACATGTTTTTGTGTGCTTGGCATTTTTGGGTTTTATAAGGTTATTGTTGAAAAGTCAGAACTCAGAAAGGTGTTTATTTCCCCCTGCCATTATCGGATGGATTGCAGTACCTCATGAATAGCTTTGTGGTCCAGATAGCCAGAATTCTAATAGGAGTGTGATTAAGGACATTAAATCATTATTTCAAAAACTTAAAGCAGCCAAGATGAGAAGAAACTAAAATTATTAACCACCACATTGATGAATAGGTAGTCAGAGATGGTTTTCAAACTTAAAAGCACCTGGGAATAAAATGATAACTTTTTCATACTTAACTGTTATGAATCACTTCTTAATTTAATCCATGTCTCCTTTTTGTTAAGATTTGAAAATAATTTTTTCAGGTAATTCTAGATATTTAGGAGATGACGTCATCCTTGGAGATAAATACATCCCAAATCTCCTTGGGCTTAATAACCCCCCCCCCCCCCCCCCCCCCCCCCCCCCCAGATAACTGTCTGCAGCTCAAGCCATGAGCTGAGCTGTGGAACGCACCTCTGTGTCTCTTCCTGCTTTTCCTAATGCTTGCCCATGGGCTGGTGGAACATACAATGTGTCTCTTTTTCAGCATTGGAAAGTTATGTGTTACCTTCATGTTCTAATTGGAAGATTTCTCTTTCCCCAACTACTCCTCCATTTTGAAAGTATCTATAATTTTAACATTTTAAGAAGAGAAAATGGCTCTAATATGATTTGCTTTTCTTTTAACATAATTTAGATTAATCCAATAGTTGAGAAAGAATTTTAAGAGCTTCTATTTATTGCGCATTTATTATGTTCAAATTCTGTGGTTGGTAGACTTTAGACTCTTTTTCAAATCCTGGACTACTTTTTAGCTACACATAGGACTTTGGACAAGTTTCTAATTGTCAGTTTTCCTATTTGTAAATTGAGAATAACAATAACCTGATTGAATTGTTAAATTTTTAAATCAGATAATTCTAATTATGCACATAGCAAAATGCTGGGTAAATGTAAGAACACAATAAATGTTAGCTTCCGCTTTTATCTTTACCACCCTTATATTCTGTGCCTTGGAAATTGTCTTGATGCCCATTTTGCAAATGAGGTAACTTTGGCTTTAAAGAGGAAAATTTCAGAGAGGTTAGGTAACTGGCCATAGTTAATACAGCTGGTTAGTAGGGGACCAAACAGGGCAAATATAGGTTTGATGGATTACAGAGTCCAAATTATTTTGCCACTGAGCCTTTAAATTTATTCCTTGGCCATAGTCACATGGACAAAGTTTCAACTGGCATTAGAATTAAGGGGGGTGCTGGCCATATCCTGAGTCCTATTACAAAGTTAAGCAGTTTATTTTAGCTCAGTAAATACTTACTCAGTAGTAATATGTAGAGTGCAGCATAATAGTTTCACCTGAAAAGTCAACATAAGCAAGGCATCATCCTTTTCCTTAAGGAAACCATATGTTCTAGTAGGAAGAATAAGGGCTTTTCCAATAAAGCTGTACTACAAAGCTGAATTTATACTAATAAATTCATGAGCTGGACATTATTTCACATCATCCCCCTAAGATAGTAAACAGTTGTGCCTTCAGTTATTTGTGCGATGTTTAGGACCAGAATACTGGGGATCCCACTCACGTTGTCAGTGCATTTTCTCTGGTCGGTGCTCACTTGCTAGTCCCCTCAGGCCGCTGTCACATGCCGTTGTGACCTTGCCATGTTGACAAACTGCTTTAAAAGCATTATTTTTAATTAAAATTATATTAATAGAGAGATATCCTCTATTTTATTTCTGATGTGGGGATTTTTAGGTGTTTTTTTGAAATTTTTAATTTTAGAAACTGATTTATTAAGGTGATATTTGCATAAAATTAACTATTTTAAAATAAACAGTACAGTAACATTTCATACATTCACAGTGTTGCACAGCTATCACCTCTAATTCTGGTACATTTTGATATTCAAACTTCTTATTTTCCCTATTTTTTGGATAGTCTTGCTAGGGGGTTATAGATTTTACTTATTATTTTAAAACACCAAATATTGGCTTTGTTAGTTTTTCTTGCATGTTTGCTTTCCTGTTTATTATTTTTACTCTTAGCTTTATTACTTTTTTCTCTTTGATTTACTGTAGGTTTAATTTGATTTTTTTTAATCATCCAGCTTCTTTACCTATGTAGAAAATGAGGTGGTTGATTTTAGATCTCCTATTCTAATGTAAACACTTAAAGCTATAAATTTCCCTGTAAACATTGCTTTAATAGCATCCCACAAATAATTTCAATATACTGCCTTCATTATCATCCAATTTAAAATATTTTTTTAAAGATTTTATTTATTTATTTCTAGAGAGGGAAGGGAGGGAGATAGAGAGAGAGAGAGAGAAACATCAATGTGCAGTTGCTGGGGGTTCTGGCCTGCAACCCAGGAATGTACCCTGGCTGGGAATCGAACCTGGGACACTTTGGTTCCCAGCCCACGCTCAATCCACTGAGGTACACCAGCCAGGGACTCAATTTAAAATATTTTAAATTTTCCTTATTTCCCACTTTACTCATAGGTTGTTTAGAAGTGTATTAACATTTTAAAAATTTAAGGTTTCTCAGCTATCCTAGTATTGTTGACTTCTGATTTAAATTCATTGTGACAAGAGAACATTTCTATATGATTTCAGAACTTTTAAATTTATTTAATCTTGTCTTATGGCTCACTCTATCGTTTATCTTGCTGAACTTCCTATGACTACCTAAAATAATGTGCTCTCTTCAGTGGCTGGAATTAGTAGTCTACAAATGTCAATTAGTTTAAATTGGTTTACGGTCTTTTCAAACATTTTTTTAAAATTTTATTTTAATCGTTGTTCAAGTACAGTTTTCTGTCCTTTACTGCCATCCCAGCCTACCCATCCTTCCCCACCTCCCTCCCCTTCCCATTCCCCCTAGTTTTTGTCCATGTGTCCTTTATACTTGTTCCTGTATACCCTTCCCCTTTTCTCCTGAAATTCCCTTGAAATTTCAGGAGAAAAGGAGAAACATTTTATAGTGATTTTTTTCCTGTTTTTTTCTGTTAAGTGAACACAAGGGATTAGGTTACAGATCAAACTGACACATATCAGAGAACATAATACTATTAATTATTAATCTCAAAGATAAGTTGGAACTCAAAAGGCTTGGGCAAAGCAAGGAGAAGTTGGGGACATTGATTCCAGCTCCATGACTGTCTTCCTCTATTGGACACACGCTCTCAGGCCCACGGTGACATTCCACACAGAATAGGAGCATTTGAGTCACAAAACACTTCCATTTAATATTCTCAGGGAGTTGTGTAGCTTATGTGACCTTCTCCAGGGACCCATGCCTCATAAATCCACATCCTATTTTCACTTACCAAATATGTGATAAAGAAATACTTAAGGAGCACCCTTTAAAGAATATTTTCTATATAAAGCCTCTCTTTCTAGTAAATGGTTTTCTTTTTATATTTACAGAAGATGTAGTTATCATGTTGACAAGAAGATTAGACCAAGTCTTCTGCCAGTTCCCAGAAGGAGTGTTAATGTCTCCAGTTATGATTGTTGATCTGTGTATCTCTCTTTGGCTCTGTTTTGTTGTTGTTGTTGTTGTTGTTGTTGTTGTTGTTTTGGCTTCTTATGTTTTAAAATGCTTTTGTTAGGTTGCATATGCACTTAGAATTGTTAGGTCTTCTTGGTGAATTGACCCTTTGGTTATGAAATGTCCACTGTGTCTGATAATAATTCTTATTTAAAGGTTACTTTTTCTTTTATTAAATTGCCACACTAGCTTTCTTATAATTAGTGTTTGTATTACACCTCTTTCTCTGTAATTTCTCTTTCAACTGATTTGCATCTTCATTTATTTAAAGTTCATCTCCCATAAAAAGAATATTGTTGGTTCTTGCTTTTATATTTAGTTAGACAACCTCTGCCTTTGAATGGGAATGTTTGACCCATTATGAACACTACAATACCTCTAAATGTTCAAGTGAAAGGAAGAATCCAATGTCTCTCACTTTAAGTTAAAAGCTAGAAATGATTAAGCATAGTGAGGAAGGCTGGCTGAAAGCCAAGTGAAGCCGAAAGCTAGGTCCCTCGTGCCAAACAGCTAAGTTGTGAATGCAAAGGAAAAGTTCTTGAAGATTAAAAGTGAACAGACAAATGATAAGAAAGTGACACACCCTTATTGCTGATATGGAGAAACTTTTAGTGATCTGGATAGAAGATCAAACTAGTCACAACAGTCCCTCAAACTGTGCCTAACCCAGAGCAAGGACTTAACAATATAGTTAAGAATTAACTATGGAATTAAATATATATTCCATATATATGGAATTTATATATATATAAATAAATTAATATGGAATTAAATATATAATTCCATAAAGGCTGAGAAAGGTAGGAAAACCGCAGAAGCAAAGTTGGAAGTTAGTAAAGGTTGGTTCATGAGGTTCAAGGAAAGAAACTGTCACCCTAACAAAGAAGTGCAAAGTGAAGCAGCAAGTGTTGATGTGGAAGCTACAGCAGGTTGATAAGATGATTAATGTGGGTGGCTACACTGAACAACAGATTTTCCATGTGGATGAAACAGCTTTATATTAGAATAAAAGATCATGTAGAATTTTCAAAGCTGGAAAAGTGAAATCAATGCCTGGTCTCAAAGCTTCAAAGGACAGGCTGACTCTCTTGGTTGGGGCTAATGCAGCTGGTGACCTTAAGTTGAAGCCAGTGCTCATTTACCATTCTGAAAATCCTATAGCCCTTAAGAATTATGCTCATTAATTATTCTGCCTGTGCCCTATAAATGGAACCAGAAAGCCTGGTTAACAGCACATCTGTTTACAGTATGGTTTACTGATTATTTTAAGCCTGGTAAGAGATTCTCTGAAAAAAAGATAACTTTAAAAACATTGCTGCTCATTGATAATATATCCGGTCACCTAAGAGCTTTGATGATGTACAATGAAATTAATGTTGTTTCTACGCCTGCTAACACAACATCTATTCTTTAGTTCATGCATTAAGGAGTAATTTTGAACTTCAAGTCTTATTATTTAAGAAATGCATTTTGCATTTCTTAACAGGGAGGAAATTTCAGGGGGAAGGGGAAAGGGTTTGCAGGAACAAGTATAAGGACACATGGACAATAACAAGGGGGGATGGAAATGGGAAGGAAGTGGGGAGGGCTGGGATGGGGGTAAAAGGCAGAAAATTGTACTTGAACAACAATTTAAAAAAAAGAAATGCATTTTGTAAGGCTCTAGCTGCCATAGACAGTGATTCCTCTGATGGATCTGAACAAAGTAAATAAAGAACTTTCTGTAAAGGATTCATTATTCTAGAGGCCATTAAGAACATTTGTGATTCATAGGAAGAGGTCAAAATATCAGTATTAATAGGAGATTGGAAGGAGTTGATTCCAATTTTTATAGATGACTTGGAGGGCTTCAAGACTTCAGTGGAGGAAGTAACAGCAGATGTGGTGGAAATAGCAAGAGAATTATAATTCCCAGTGGAGCCTGAAGACATGACTAAATTGCTGCAATCTCATGATAAAACTTTAATAGATGAGGATTTTCTTCTTACAGATGAGCAAAGAAAGTGGTTTCTTAAGATGGAATCTACTCCTGGTGAAGATGCTGTGAATGTTGTTGAAATGACAAGAAAGGATTTATAACATCATATAAACTTAGTTGATAAAGCAGTAGCAGAGTTTGAGAGGAATTGACACCAATTTCAAAAGAACTTTCACTGTGGGTAAAATGCTGTCAAATAATATTGCATGCTACAGAGAAATTATTTATGAAAGGAGGAGTCAATTGATGGGGCAGACTTTATTGTCTTATTTGAAGGAATTGCCACAACCACCCTGGCCTTCAGTAACCCCCACCCTGACTGATCAGCGGCCATCAACATTGCAGCAAGAACCCCACCAGCAAAAAGATTACAATCTGATGAAAGTTTAGATGATGGTTAGCATTTTTCGCAATAAGGTATTTTAAAATTAAGATGTGTATATTATTATTGTAGGCATAATGTTATTGCATACTTAATGAACTACAGTATTATGATGTAAAAGTAATTTTTGCATGCACTTGGAAACCAAAAAATTCATGTAACTTTTTTGATTTTGTCAATATCTTCCCTTTGTTGTGGTGGTTTGGAGCTGAACCTACAATATCTCTAAGGTATATCTGTATACTCAGACGTGGAATTGCTGGATCATATAGTCATTCTGGTTGTTTAAAGAACCATGTGTCATTTTCTACAGCTGCTGTACCAACAATGCGCAAGGTTTCCAATTTTTCCACATCCTTGACTTCTTGTTGGTTTGTTTTTTGATGTAGAAATCCTAATGGGTTAGTATTAGTTCTTCTTTAAATGTCAGGTGGAATTCACCAGTGAAGTCATTGGCTCCAAGACTTCCATTGTTGAGAAGATTTTTTTTTTATTGTTGTTCATGTACAAGTGTCTCCATTTTCACCGCACCCTCCCTTGCCCCACCCATCCCCACTTCCTACCCCCCAGCCTACCCCCTTTGGCTTTGTCCATGTGTCCTTTATACATGTTCCCTGATGGCCCTTGTTGGGGAGATTCTTGGTTAATGATTCATTCTCTTGACTCATTATAGGTTTTCTCACTTTCCTGTTATTCAGGATTCAGTCCCGGTAGGTTTTGTGTTTCTAGAATTTTGTCCATTTCATCTAGGTTATTCAATCTGTTGGGGAACAGTTATTCATAGTTCTCTTGTATAACCCTTTTTATTTCTGTAAAATTGGTTAACATCCTTATGTTAATTTCTGATTTCAGTAATTTAAGTATTTTCTCATATTTGCACCTAGCTAAAGGTTTAGCAATGTTGTTGATCCCACTGATTTTCTCTGTTGTTTTTCTATTTTCTATTCCATTGATGTCTTCTCTAGTTTTTATTATTTCCTTCCACTTGCTATGCTGGATCAAGCTGTTGTCTTTTCTATCTTCTTAAGTTGTAAAATTAGGTTGTTTATTTGGAATTGTTGTCTCTTTTTTCTTTCTTTCTGTTTTTTACATGTAAGCATTTATAGTTATAAATTTCTCCCCTGGAATAACTTCTGTTGCATCCCATGAGTTTTGGTATATTGTTTTTAATTTTTATTCATATAAGTATTTTCCAATTTCCATAGTGTTTTCTTTTTTTATCCATTGGTTTTATCCATTTGAAAGTGTGGTGTTTAAGTTCTATAAATGTGTGAATTTTCCAGTTTTCCTTCTGTTACTGACTTCTAAGTTTATCCTGTTGTGGTAGGAGGAGATACTTTGTATGCTCTCATCATTTTATATCTATTGAGACAATTTGTGGCCTAACATGTGGTCTATCCTGGAAAATGTCTCCTGTGCACTTGAGAAGAATGTATAAGCTGTTATTGTTGGTTTGAGTGTTGTATATCTTAGAAATAGTTAGTCTATTGCGTTTTTTGTCTTCTATTTCTTTTTATTTTAATTCTTACCCAAGGATATGTTTATTTATGGGGGCAGGGGGAGAGAGACATTAGTCAGTTGTTTCCCATACCCATCCCAACTGGGTATCAAACCCACAACCTAGGTGTGTGCCCTGACCAGGGATGGACCCCACAGCCTTTTGGCATATAGGACAACACTCCAATTGAGCCACCGGGCCAGGGCTGAGCTCTCTATTTCTGTACTTAACTTTTGCCTGGTTTTTCTATTTATTATTAAGGGTGGAATGTTAAAGCTCTCAACTATTATTGTACAGATGCCTATTTCTCCCTTCAATTCTGTCTGTTTTTGCTTTAGAAATTTGACTGGTCTGTCATTAGGTGTATAAATGTTTATGCTTGCCTTACCTTCTTGCTATAGTAAATGTTTTATTAATCCACATGTATAATGCCCTTCTTTGTCTCTTGTAACCTTTTTGATATAAACTCCATTCTGTCTGATGTTAGTACAGCCACCCCTGTTCTTTTTGGTTACTCTTTGCATGGAGTGTCTGGTTTCACCCTCTCACTTGCAACCTGTCTGTGTCTTTGGATGTAAAGTGAGTCTCTTATAGACAGCATGAAGTTAAATCATGAGTTTTTAATCCATTCATTAAATTTGTCTTTAATCCATTTAAAAAAATAATTACTGATGAGAAAACACTTTTGTCATTTTGTTACTCCAGTCATTTCTGCAAGTATTTGTTACTTTGTTTCTATCATCTGATATTTTGTTATTTCTGTATGCTTTATAGTTTGTCCCTCATTGTCCGCATTACTGTTTTCTTTTGTTTTTAGTTGATTTTTTGTACTGAAACATTTAAATCCTTTTCTCCTTTCCTTTTGTGTATATTCTATGCCTAGTTTCTTTGCAGTTACCATGGGAACTGTATTTAATGTTCTAAAGTTATAACACTTTTTTTGAATTTATACCAGCCTAACTCCAATAATATACAAAACTCTGTTGTTTTTTTACAGCTCCATTTTATCCTTTTCAGTTGTTGCTACCAGAAAAAATATCTTTACACATTCCATGTCCTCAAACATAAACTAACCATTTAAAAATGCATTAGTCTTTAAATTATATAGAAAACATGTGGAGTTAAAAAACCAAAGTTAACATAATGCTAGCTTTTAGAGTAATAATTGGTTTTTCAGATGTATTAGTCTCTTAATCATGTAGAAATGAAAGAATATATATACAATCCATTGTCACGATACTAGATATTATAATTGTCCATGTGTTTACTGCTACTGAAATCTTTGTTTCCCCATGCAGTTTTGAGTTACTATCTAGTTAGTGTCTTCATTTCACCTTTCAGTGCTCCCTTGGTCTTTCCTTATAGGGCCGATCTAGTGTCCATGAACTCCCTCAGCTTTCATCTGTCTAGGGTTTTATCAATTTTCCCTTCAGATTGAAAAGCAGTGTTGCTGGATATAGGATTCTCGACTGACAGGTTTTTTTTAAGATTTTTTTTTATTTATTCACTTTTAGAGTGGGAAGGGAGGGAGACAGAGAGAGAGAGAAACATCAATGTGCGGTTGCTGGGGGTTATGGCCTACAACCCAAGCATGTACCCTGGCTGGGAATCGAACCTGCAACACTTTGGTTTGCGCCCGCGCTCAATCCACTGAGCTACGCCAGCCAGGGCTAGTTTTTTTTTAACACTTTGCCTATGTGGGCTCACTGCCATCTGGCCTTCAAAGTTTATGATGGGAACTTCTCGAATAATGTTACTTAAGATCCCTTGTATGTGACAAGTCACTTCTCTATGGGTGCTTTAAGATTCTCTTTTTGTCTTTGTCTTTTGAAAGTTTGATTAAGGTGTGTCTGCATGTGGGTCTCTCTGAATTCATCTTACCTGGAGTTCACTGGGCTTCCTGGACGTTTGTGTGCACATCTCTCATCAGACTTGGCAGTGTGCAGCCGTTGCTCCTTCAGATAGTCCCTGCTTCTCTCTCCTCCTTCTGAGACCATAACATTGCCTGTATGCGCGTGCTGGTCTGTTCGGTGACAAACAACAGATCTTGCAGATTCTGTTCACTTTTCTTTCATTGTTTTTTTTTCAGACTCATTAACTTTAATTGTTCTATCTTAAAGTTCACTAATTCTTTATTCTGCTCAAATTTGCCTTTGAATCCTAATAGTCAAATTCTCATTTCAGTTACTGTATTTTCAGCCCCAGAACTTTTTGGTTTCTTTTTAGGTTTTCTGTCCTTTTATTAATATTGTCATTTTGTTCATCTTATTTTTTTTACTTTATTCACATCTTTATTTAGTTCTTTAATTACCTTTAAGGTGGTTGTTTTAAAGTCATTGTCTAATATATCAACTTTTTAACATACAGTTTCTGTTGATTTTTTTCCCCTTGAACGGAGCCTATCTTCTTGTTTCCTTATTTGCTTTGTGATTTTTTTCTTTTATTGATTCCAGAGAGAGGGGAAGGGAGGGACAGGAACATTGATGTGAGAGAGAAACATCGATTGGTTGCCTCTTGTATGTGCCCCAACAGGGGACTGAACCCACAACCCAAGCCTGTACCTGGACTGGGAATCAAACCCACTGCCTGTAGGTCTGCAGGATGACGCCCAGCCAACTGAACCGCACTGGCCAGGGCTGCTTGTGATTTGAGGGGAAAAAATAGGACATTTGAATCTAATAATCTGGTAACTCCAGATTCTCACCCTTCCTTGGTTCTCCCCTTCCTCACGGTTTGTGGTTTCTCCTTATGTATTTACTTGTTGGTTGGTTGGTTGCCTCTGTGCCAAGGATCAGCCTGAAGTGTAAACTTAAAAGTCTTCTCATGTCTCTTCTGTTTCTTTCCTTGGACATACACAGTCCCTTTCTAATACTCCCTATGTATTCAGTTGCTTTGTGTCCTAGTATTTAATATCTGGATCCCAAAAGGAGAAAAAGAGAAAAATGAAAGGCAGGGAAGAATGATCACTGGTCCTTTAAATCCCAAAAGTCACTTCGGCTGGTAGGGGAGGGGTGTGCAACGTGGAAGGAGGAGGAACAACAAGGGCTTCTCTCCTCCTTGCCACACCCCTCTGGTCAGAAGCATCAGTTAGTGACCCTGTTGTTGCCAGAGAGCCTCGTCCTGCTCCAGAACAGCCAGCAGGGCCTACTGCTTGCCACCCATAGGCACACACTCTGGAGTCAGAGTCTGGTGGAAAAGAAAAGGAACCCTTTATTTAAAGTATATACAGCTTGTAATAATGGCAGGTTTCTGCCTCAAAGGTAGTTTCCTTTAAAATGCCTCAAAGAAAATCACCCTGCCACCCTCTGCCGGCTCAGTTCAAGGTTCCATCAGGAACTTCCTTTCCCACCTAAAGGCACTGTCCTGTAAGAATCACAGTGGCTTATCTGGCTTCAGTCTGTGCATCCCAGTGTCCTACTTACTCACAGCGCACCGTCCTCTTCCTCTGGCTGCTGTGCTCGGGTGTGTCAGTGTGCCTGGCTGGGCAGAACCCGTGCAGCACAGCCCCGGTTGTCAGCATCGCTGCAGCCTCCCATGTAGGGGAGGGGTGTGGGGCTCGTTGCCTTGCCACCCGGCTTCCAGGACTGGCACAGATCAGTAGACCAAGCCCCGTCCCACACGTTGGTGGCCTAGATCCGAGGCCTTGTCTGGGCTGGAGCTGGCACAGCAGCAGTCACAGCAGGAGCCGCAGTCACGAGGCCCCCACTGGAGGAGCCCTCTCTAGAGAAGCACTCAGGGAGCAGATGGGAAGCCCGCAGGCCCCCTGCCCTACCCAAGCCTCCTATGCTCCCTTCTTACCAGCCTAATGCCCACAGTGCTCCTGGCCAAGCAGGTCCCAGAGCCCCCAGGGGTGGGTTTGGGGAATACAACCAACCAGCCCGGGGAGGGGAGAGCAAAAGTGCACATTTTGCATGTGCTCTGCTTTTAAAGGCAGCCCCTATAGTCCCCATGGCAGAAGTAGATAGGAGGGTGTGTCCCTTTCATCCAATCACTTTCCTAGTTCCAAGCATCAGCCCTTTGTGCTTTTCTGCTGAGTCATGCATGCATGTCCCTGTCGTCAGGGCGACACATGAATGCAGTCTTCTTTGCTTTCCCACCCATCCCCATTCCCAGGGGAGTCCCCCTACCCACTGTTACATTATCAGAGACCTGCCCACCTTGGCTCCCCCACAAGCTGTGTGCAAGCTGCTCCTGGAACTTGTACGCAGCCACCTGCCTTGGGGCTAGGGGGTGGGGGATGGATAACTGCTAATGTGCTAAATACTGAAATTGACCAAGTTAATCATTTACCATCCATATCCTCTTCTGGAAGTTGCAAGCCTTCAATAGACTTCACAGTTCCAAAATAGTTACATTAGTCAGATTCTGCCAGTGCAATTGTTGTCTAGGTGAGGAGGCAGATTCCTGGTGCTCCCTTCTCTGCATCTTCTCAGAATCCTTTCCTGTGTACACAGGTTTGTGTTTCCATGGACAAATGCCCAAGAATACAATTTCAGGGGTATGGCAATACTTCTTTAGTTTTATGAGAAACTCAAGTTTTTAAAAGGGGCTGCACCCTTCAACATTCCTACCAGCAATGTATGGTGATCCTGAGTCTGCATCTTTGCCAGTTTCGGCACTGCCACTGTTTTTTACTGCAGCCATTCTGAGGGGTGTGCAAGTGTGTCCTCAGTGCGGTTAGTTTCTGTTCTCTGATGGGTAGTCCAACGGCACACCCTCCTCAGTGCAGTGTCTTCCGATCTTTTCTAACTGGGTGGCTTGATGTTTTCCATTTTTGACTTTTGAGAGTTCTTTACATATTATAAATACTAGTCCTCTGTTGGATATGTGGTTTGCAAACATTTTGCCCCAGCCTGTAACTAGGCTGTAGCATCCTGTTCACAGAGTTTCAGCAGCAGACGTTTTCATTTTGATGAGGTGTGACATCATTTTCCCTCTTGTGGCTCATGCTTTAAGTGTCAGGTCTGAGAACACTTTGTCTACCCTTAGTTCTCAGAGATTTCCTCCTATTTTTCTGAAAGTTTTACAGTGTTATATTACATATATAAGTCTGTAATCCATTTTGAGCTAATTTTTATATAAATTGTATAGTGTAGGTCAAGTTTTTTTGAGGGGGGTTGTTTGTTTTTGCCTATGCAAAATTCATCTAACACTATTTGTTGAAAATCTCTTATTCCATTGAATTGCTTTTGCACCTTTATAAAAAATCATTTGGGCTCATTCATGCAGGTCTGTTTCTGAGTATTAAATTATGTTCCACTGACCCATGTGTTCCTTCTCTAATACCATACTGTCTTGATTACTGTAGGTCTATATGAACCCTTAATATTGGGTAGAGTGATTCTCTCTCAATTTATCATCCAGGATTGTTTTAGTTATTTGGGGGTTGTATCTTCCCATTTAAATTTCAGAATCAGCTGACCTAATTGTACAAAAAACCTTGCTGAGATTTGATGGGCATTGCATTAAGCCCGTGAATCAGTTTGAGGAGAATTGGCATCTTTGTGATACTCTTTCGATCCATGAACACACACGTCTCTCCATTCATTCAAATTTTCTTTGATTACTTTCATCAAGATTGTATATTTTCAGTGTACACATCTTGAATTTTGTTAAGATAACTGTTTAATTTTCTTTGGAGTGGTTGTTAATGGGACTGTATTTTTCATTTTAGTTTCTATCTGTTCATTATTACCAAATAAAAATGTGATTGGTTTTTGTGTGTTGGTTTTAAAAAAAAATAAGAACGTAGCTTTTTACTACTGTTTCCTTATTTCTGTTTTCTTAAATTCATGTTTAGGTGACCTGTAGAGTTGCCTCAGAGACATACTGAGTAACGAACTGACAACTCTCCAGCAAAGGCGGTGTCACTGTCCTTGTTCTACAGTTGACACAGGGAGCCTACGCACGTGCCAAGCGTGTGTGTGGCAGAGCAGGGACTCATCCCTGGCCGTACAGAGCTGTTTCCAACAGGCTGTACCATCTCAGGCTGTAACACATTTTTGAAGGCCTTACAGGGTGTATTTTCTGAGGAGTTTAGTCCTTGAAAATGACAACTTGGTTAGAATTACTAGATGTTCCTCTAGTTATTTTCTTCCTGCTTCTGGAGACAGTGCCCAGGCATCTACTGGCACTTAGTGTGTCGGGAAGAGTTGGGTTCCATTCCCTCTACTCAGTTGTTATTAAAATTCATTATGTTTGAAATTTAGATATTTATCAAATTGGAATTCATTTACTCATTCCTTCAAATACTATGTATGAAGGGAAGTATTATGGTAGGTACTGGGTATACAAAGATGAATAAGACACTATCTTCATTCACTTAATTTGCTTATACTCAAGTAAAGAAGACCCCTGGGAAAGCAGAGGGACTGAAGGGCAGTAAGTACCCAATGGTGTGCAGGAGCGGGCACAGACCAATGGGCAGGAGCCTGTTACTAAGTATTTAGAAGCTCTGAAAAATCTGTTTTACTGATAGTAGCTTACAGTTGGCTATGGTCAGACAATTTACACCATGGAAATTAGCAAATACTACATGTAGGGCTTTTCTTTTTTCCTTCGTTACTATCCCTTAGGCCAGGGGTGTCAAACTCATTTTCACCAGGGGCCACGTCAGCTACTCGGTCGCCTTCAAAGGGCTGAAATAATTTTAGGGCTGTGTAAATGTAACTACTCCTTCACTGCTAAGGAGTTGAAATTACAGTCGGCCCTTTGAAGGCAACAGCAAGGCTGTTGTGGCCCCCGGTGAAAAGGAGTTGGACACACCTGCCTTAGGCCCTCCAGTTGACTAGCGCCACTGTTGGTGTGGGAGCAGAGGTATTCAACCTGTTCCTTTCTCTCGCCTGCACGTCATATCTTAAGTTGTTTATTGAGGACTGGGTGCTCCTGGTGATTTAAGCCTTTCACAGACATGGTAGCTGTGAGGCTAAGATTAAGACTCAATCCCCCGTGGGTTCTGTTTCTGTTCCAGAGATTATAAAGCAGCTAACATCACCATCAACTTGTACATTGTCAATGAGCCGTGGCTCTTCTCACTGGCGTGGTGCTCCAGGATTCACTCAGTGACCACAGACAACGTTCAGCTCCTGAGGCAGATGCATGTCCCTTACTACTTCATGGTGAGCTGATCGTCCAGATCGTCCTCCCAAGTCTGGGGGGATAGGAGCCTGCGTGCGCTGCCCCACCTGTATATTGCCCACGGTGCAGTCCCCTGGGGAGCTGCCTAGGAGCAGAGATATCTACGATGTTGGAGGTGTGGCATTCTCCCTTCTCTCACACAAATCCTACTGTGAATTTGGAACTGTTCTATTGCCAAAGAAAGTCACATGTCCAAGTCCAGGTTCAAGGTGGATGAGAGTAGAAATAGCACGGTCACATTGCATACCTTTCACTCAGATGTTACAGATTTAAGTAACGTTTAATTACACTGCACAATTATGCAAGAGATGCAGCTGCTCGAAGCCTTTTAGGAGCAAGAACAACTTATTCTTGGCGTTGCTCGGTGATGCCCACCTGGTGCGCATCGTGGAGCGGGCCAAAGCCCCAGCTGGTGTGTTGCTCAGGGGGCCTCAGTAAGAGCCCCAGTTTAGTGGACGTTGGTTTAGAGCTTCCACGGTACCAGCCTAGCAGGGCTGTGGTGAGGATTCAATGTGGAAATATCCTAAACGTGCTTAGAACACTTCCTTAGTTCCTGTAAATGCTCTTTAATTGTTCATGATGACTAGTATTTTTATTAATATTATGATTCAGTCCAAGAAAGACATTGGGATGGGGGAGAATGGCCTAAGAAAGAGTAAAAAGTGCCACCCAGTAGCATCAAGTAACACTGGAGGGGGCACAGGGGAGGGGGGAGGGAGGGTCCCACCAGGGAATTAGGAAAGTCACACCAGAGGCCCCAGGAGATGGGGCTCTGGGACAGGGGCGACTCAGGAGCGTGGGGGAGGGGGCACATTCAGGGAGAGTTACAGTTTCAGCCTACTTACTTGAAGCATGGTGATGCAGAACAGTGATTTCTAAATGCTCGCTCACAGACGGGTTGCTTCAGTATCACCTGAGGAGCTCGTTAAAGGCACAGGAGTTCTCATTCCTGAGGTCTGCAGGCAGACCCGGGACCTGTGTCACTGCCCAGGTAGATCTGGGCGCACAGCCAGGTTGGGGAAGCCGTGCCATGAACACACAGGGCACGGGAGCCCCCCGGGACTTGGGGCGTAGTCCTGGGGTCCGAGCAGACTTGCTGTGTGACTTCTCTGGGCTCCCCCAGGCCCCCGTGTGGAGGGTTGAGGGTGGTGGAGGTGTGCCCTTCCATCCCTTGTAGAGCCCCCACCCGTGGGAGGTGACTGTTAGGTAGCCCCAGGCGTTCTCTGTGTTTGAGGCCCCCCACCCTGCTCGGAACAAGCTTCTCCAGCGGGTCTGCTGCCCCTCCACTGCGCCCCAGGCAGGGCAGCAGGGGGGGTGGCGCTTAGCCCATATGGTCAAACATCCCTTCCGTCTGTAAAGTTCTTTGACTTGAAAGTGATTTATTTTCTGTTTTGCAGACACCAGGTTACTATATGTTCACGTGGCTTCTCCTGGACGTTGTTTCTTCTATTTTTATTGTTGCCATATTTTATTTTCATTGGTAAGTATATATTTATAACTTTAAACAAATTTTTCCCAAAAGTGTAAATGGTTCTTGTGGAAAGTTAAGAAAAGAGTTAAACACTCTTCCTATAATCCATCCCCCGAGGCAAGTTCTCGGGAAGGCAGGTAATAATCTGAGCCCTTCATTTCTTCTGCTGCTGCCTGCAACTCCTCACACCCCTTCCACCTCCTCAGCATGGGACAGTATTTGGGGGGAAGGGCTGTCACTAACACTCAGTTAAAGCCTGTAGCCACAGGCTCAGTGCGATCCCACTGAGAGGGGCCAGAGGGTGGAGACGGTCCAGGACACAGCGGGATGCGGTGCAAAGAGCAAGTCCACAAACGTGGAAGCCTGGCCCTTAGCCCTGGATCTGCCCCGTAGTTGTCGGTGACCAGAGAAAACCACTGCCCCTCCCCAGACAACAGTGTGTTTCTGTCCAGGAAAATGGCATTGGAGAATCCTCACCGGGAAAAGGCTACAGGGTTGCCAGGCTCCGGTGGGAGAGGAGACATCCAGGGAGCCGAGCTTAGCTAGAGGAGACGCGCTGTGTGGGCCACGTCACGCCCATCACGTCTTCATTTGTAGTTTTCCTTTGCAGGGGAAAGTGCGAGTTCTTAAGTGAGAGCTTGACTGGGTAATGTTTCTTTTCTGGCTACTGCCTTAGATTATTGTTATTTCTGGAAGAGATCTGAGATTCAAGGATGGTCTGCTTCCTTCCAGGTGGAGAGAGAGCCAAAATGAAAAAGTCTTTGAAAGCACCCGCAGCTCCGCAGGTAACACCTGAGGCCTGCCCAGGGCTGCCCAGTGCCCCCGGGACACAGGGTCTGCTCTTGGAGTGTCTGACAAGGGCCGAGGGAGTCTGGGAAACTGACGGTGGGGACCAGGGAGAATTTGGGAGGTGTGGCTGGGCACAGATGCTGGAGGGCCCTTGACATCAGGTTTCGTTTTGGACTTGAGTCTTTAAGCAGTGGGACTCCTTGGAAGTGTTCGAACATGGTGTTTATTTTTAATATTTTCATATATTCATCCATCACACAGTTCTTGAATACCACCTTGTGCCAGGTACCCTAAGAGGGGCTGAAGATAGTTGAAAATGGACAGTGGCCCAAGAGAGCAGAGGGCTGGCCCACAGAGAACAGTGCGGGAGCAGACGAGAGGGTAGCAGATGGCACCATGGGCCCAGCACCCAGGTCCAGGCCAGAGAGGCTTCTGTGCCCGGCAGGGCTGAGTGTGCTTTATGAGCGGGGCTTCAGCTGCGGGTCACGAGTGTTGGAGGGTGCGGGGGACACTGCAGAGGTCCCGAAATGCGGGACTGGAGTCTGGGCTCTGTGTGTAAGCAATCGGGAGATGGCAAATGAGATTCAAACCAGGGAGCAGTGTGCTGGACTTCTGCATACAGGGGTGGAATCACAATAATTTATTATTCATCAGAAGAACTCAGGGGCTGAGGAAGTGAGATAAGCCAGTAAGGGGAAGGGCAGCTGGCTTTAATTTCCACAAGGAGACAACCACACAGTGTGTTATGGGTTCAGGGAGCCAGTGCAATGGTAACAGGAAAGCCAGTCAGGAAGCAGGGGACTGCAGCGCACGGTTCAGTTTCCTCACACAGCTCCTGGAGCCTCCGTAAAGCCACAAAGTCATGAATGAATTCAGTTTCTGTGGACAGGGGTGACTATCCTGAGATGCTGTGCACCAGGGGCAGCTGACTGAATGATCCAATCAATGCTTAGAGTCAGGAACAGATCCGCAGAGATGGTGAAAAAATGAGTCCAGAAATTGGAGTAAGTTAAATGGAAGGCAATGGTGTTTCCTGCTGTGAAACTGAAGGTTCAACCGAGATTGCCCGACTCTCCGGAGGGGCAGAGAGTTCTCAGGTGACTCTGAGCTACATGAGTCTTAAGATCGCTGTCCTGGCTGGGAAGAGGTCTGAAGGCTGTATTCCAGGGTCCTTATTGTTTTCAGCAGTTGTATGATTAAACTAGGGCTGTTGTAACAAAATGTCACAGACTGGACAGGTGAAACAACAGGAATTTATTTATCTCACATTTTCTGAGGCTAGAAATGCAAGATGAGTGTGTCAGAAGGTTTGGTTTCTTCTGAGCCTTCTGCCTTGGCTTGTGGACAGCCTCCTGCATGCTGGGCCCTCCCACAGCCCTCCATGTGCGCATGCGTCTTCAGTGTCTGTCTGCCTGCCCCCTCCAGTCAGAGTGGCTCAGGGCGCCCCCAGCCACCTCACTTTAATCAACTCCTTAAAGGCTCTACCACAGGGTACAGTGTAGATTAAGGTGCTGGGGTTAAGGCTTTGACATGTGAATTGGGGGGGGGGGCACACGACTCAGCCCGTAACAGTAATCCAGCCAAGAAATGAAAAGAGCCTGGAAGTGGTGCGGAGATCATAGATGGGAGCGAAGTTTTGAAGGAAAGTTCAAAGACACGTGCACATTAAATGAAGGAAGTGGCTGCGATGTGTTAGAAAGTATTCACCAGGATGTATTTTTCATCACTTTAAAGAATCAGTCTCTTGTCTTCTTAGTTTCTCATGAAAAGTCTTCCAAGATGAAACTGTCTCCCATTTTTATCTTTCTTCCTCTGCTGGTGAATGTCCTTTTTGTCTGAATAATTTCATGATGTTTTCTTTTGTTACTGGGTTCCAGTGATCTGGTTGCGGCTCACCTTAGTGTGCACACGAGTGTGCGTGTGTGTCTGCCACGCTCGAGGTGTGCCGGACTGCTTGGACCAGTCAGGGCATTATTTTCATCAAATGTGATAGATTTTTAGTCTGTAGCTTCCAAATATTTTTCTGCCCCTCTCCTTTTTCCAGTATTCCAGCTGCCTACACATAAGACAGTTTGATATTGTTCCACAGGTTACTGAGACTGTTCATTTTTATTTTTAGACTATTTCATTTCTGTGCTTAGATTCTATTGCTGTATATACTCATTTTTTATTGCTGTGTAACAAATTATCACAAAACTAGAAGCTTAAAACTACACAGATTTATCACTCACAGATTCTGTGGGCCAGGAATTTAGGCATGGACTAGCTGGGTCCTCTGCCTAGAGTCCCACCAGGCTGAAATCGAGGTCCTCTGTCTGCTTAGGGTCCCACCAGGCTAAATTCAAGGAGTTGCTAGGCTGAGATTTCATCTGAGACTTAAGAGTCCTCTTCCATTTTCACTGGTGTTTGGCAGAATTTAGTTCCTTACAATTGTAGGTCTGAAGTCGTCCCTGTTTCCTTGATCACTGATGACAGGGTTTTGTCCTGAGCTCCCAGAGTTCACCCTCAGGTCTTAGCTGTATGGCCCTCTCACAACGTGGCAACCTGCTTTTCCCAAACTAGCGGAATACTGTATCTTACAGCAGATGGATTCAGGAAAAGGAGACCAAAGGAAGAAAAATAACAGAAAAAAAAATAGACAAGTTGAGACATGCTAGTCATAAATCCAACCATTTTATTAATTATATCACATATAAATGGACTAAGTACTCAAATCAAATGCAGAGAGTGTCAAATAGATATTCTTTAAAAAGCAAGGCCCAACCATATGTGGTATACAAAAGAAATACTTGAAATACAAAGACACAGATAGATTCAAAGTAAAAGGATGGGGAAGATGGCATACCATGCGAACAATCAACAGGAGAAATGATATGTTAAAACATAGACTTCAAAACACGGAACATTACTGGGAACAAAAACAGATTCCATAATGATGGAAAGATCAGTATATTTGGAAGGCATTATAAATAAAACAATGTATGCACTTAAAATCAGAGCTTCAAAACACAGAAAACAAAAAGTGAAAGATTTTGTTTCTCCCATAGTTAGAGATTTTCAAAGTTTTCTCTCAGTACTTGAAAGAACCAATAAGCACCCCCAAGAAAATCAGAAAGGATATAGAAATTTGAGCAACAGTTTCAGCCACACTGATATAAAACAAATCCCCCACCACTGGGAGAGTATATAATATTTTCAAATGTACACATGGCATATTGGCCAAAATAGATTATGTGACAAGCCATAAAATAAGTCTTAATCAGAAAATTTTGAAAGACTGAAATCATACAGAGTATGTTCTGTGACCACAACAAAATTAAATTAGAAACAGATATTAATGAAATATCTAGATACACTCCTAAATCCTGGAAATTAATGTATTTTTAAACATCCCATTGATCAAGGAATAAATCACAATGGAAATTAGATATTAAATTAAATATTTTAAACTAAGGATAATGCATATACAACAGTAAAATTTGGGGGGTACCAGTGAAAGCAGGACTTACAGGGAAATTTATAACTTTAAATGTTAGAAGGAAGAAACGTTTATGTTGATTATGTTTTTCTACCTTAAGAATCTATAAAACGTGGAGTACATTTTTCCCCAAGTAAAAGAAAGAAGTGCTAAAAATAGCAGGAGTCAATAAAATAGAAAAAATACAGAGCAAGTGAAAAAAGTTAAGAGTTGCTTCTTTGAAAAGTTCAGTAAAATTGATAAATTTTATCAGTTGATAAAATTGATAAAACTCTTAACAAGATGAGGGAGGTTGCCAGGTTGCTAATACAATCAGTGATGAATAAAAGATGGAATATCCTTCCAGTTCCTAGACATCAAAAGGAAAACTATGAACATTTTTATATCATAAAAATTGACAACTTAAATGAAGTAGGCCATTCCTTTAAATATCTAACATAACTGAGAGAAGAAATATAAATTTATAATAAGCTATTGCCTATCAGAATCAAATTCACATATCAAAAACCTCACTAGAAAAAAATGGTTGGCCCAGAGAGTTTCACTGGCCATTCAGATGTTTAAAAAACAATACTAATCGTGCACTAACTCAGAAAAAAGCAAGAGGAAGGAACATGTCCCAGCCGATCCTCTGAGGCCAGCAACAGCCTCAGATCAAAATTCACAAAGACATTATAAGAATGAAATTTATAGATTGATGTCACTGACAAACTTAGACATAAAAATCCTTAACAAAATGTTAGCAAAGTGAACCCATCAGTGTAAAAGTCTAACCCATCATGAGCAAGTAAGGTTTATACCACTAATGCAAGATGATAAATTATTTGAAAATTAATCAATATAGCTCTGGCTGGTGTGGCTCAGTGGGTTGAGCTTGGGCCTCTGAACCAAAGGGTAGCTGGTTCGATTCCCAGTCAGGGCACATGCCTGAGTTGCAGGCCAGGTCCATAGTTGGGGACACATGAGAGGCAACCACACATTGATGTTTCTCTCCCTCTCTCTCTCCCTCCCTTCTCCTCTGTCTAAAAATAAATAAATATTTTTTAAAAGTCATCAATATAATCCCATATTAAATAGGAAAAGCATATTTGACAAAAGTCAACACTCATTTATGATAAAAGTTCTGAGCAAACTAGGAATAGGGATTGAACTTGCTTAATGTGATAAAAGATATTTATAAAAAAAATCTAATGCCTGTATCATTTTTAATGGTGCCATAATGAGTGTTTCCCCTGTGAGGTCAGGAGTGAGGCAAGGCTCTCTGCTCCCACAGCCCCTCCTCAGCACCCACCGGGCCAGAGAGCATGGCCGGCTTAACAAGATGAATGACAGGCGTAAAGGGACGAATAAAATTCCTGGTTTGCAGTCACGACTATGTACATTGACTGTTCCAACTAACCAAACAAACCACCTGCGGGAAGTAGTGAGTGGGTTAAGAATGTCTCAGGATACAGGGTCAACACAGAGAAAAATCAACTGTATACCTACATAGTAGCCCTGAGTCATTAGAAACCTTAAACAATTTTCAATAATATTTATAACAGCATAAAAACTAAAAACTACAAATGTTTACTGGGTGAAAGAAGACCCAAGTAGATGGAGCAATACACAACATTCATGAATTAGAAACCTAGTATCACAGGTATCTGTCCTAAAGTCCAGTTCACCTAAAACTCAACTCGGGAGCCACAAAAACTGTCCCTCCCCCTGTGAGGCTGACAGAAGAGGAAGCTCACGTGCGGACCTGTTTCCTCAAGGCTGAAATTACATGCAGGGTAAAAACAAACGAGTTCTGGCCTTACTGCTTTGGATTCTCACTTTCTTCTAGATTTTGGCCCCACAGTTTCTCCCCATGTTATAAATTATTTTTTTAAGATTTATTTTTTTTTTTAGAGAGAGAGTGGAAGGGAGGGAGAAAGAGAGCGAGAGAAACATCAGTGTGTGGTTTCCTCTTGTGCCCCCCCTACTGGGGACCTGGCCTACAACCCAGGTGTGTACCCTGACTGGGAATCGAACTGGCGACCCTTTGATTCACAGGCCAGCATTCAGTTCACTCAGCCACACCAGCTAGGGCCCCATATTATAAATTATTACATAATTTAAGATGTTTTCTTGGTCTTGTATATTATCCAGTTTTTAATTAGTCTTCGGTAAGAGTGAAGCTCCTAGCTCCGTTGCTGGACCACGTCTCCACCGTTTGTCCTGTCAGTACGTCAGATAAAAGTCACTGTGTGGCAGCGCTGTGCACGTGGTGGTGAGCAGACAAAGTCTCTGTCCTTACACAGCTCCTGTTCTAATAGAGGAGTGCTTATTTTTTTAAAGCAATGGTTATGAAATGCATGGGCTTTAAGAAAATGTCAGCCTCTGTCCTCTGAGGGCTTCCATGGGGAGCCAGAACCTCACGCAGCAGACTCAGCGCCGTGCTGAGCTGGTGGGCCGTGATAAAGCTGCACAGAGTCTGCGTGAGGGCCAGGACGAGGGAGAAACCCCTGAGACGGCGGGGAGGCACTGACATTTTAAAGATGACCAGGCCCTCACCACGTGACCAGCAAAGACTGGAGCAGTGACATTTGAAGAATCTGTTGAATCCGTTTATGCATTTGTCTGGTTTTTGTTGTCTTTTCTTTCCCATAGATGTTGAGAATATAAGCCTCAAAAGGAGAAAAAGTGAGAGAGGAGAAGCTTTGACCGTGGCCCCAGAGCCTCCCCACCAAGCAAGGGCAGGCCCTCAGACTCCAGCAGCGCCCTCCCCAGGTCTCCCTGGCTCCAAGAAGACAGACAGAGAACCAAGGCCGGTCCAGGAAACCCCCAACCCACCGATGCCTACAGACGACTTCATACAACGGACGCCCACCAAGGAGGCCTCTGAGCCCACCCAAGCACCCGCCTATGAGGCCAACACCGAGGCCACCATCCAACCTGCAGTGCCTGAAGCAAATGAACCACGATTTCCCTCCATGGAGGTCCCTCATCCTGAAACAGAACCCGAAAAGACCCCCACTGTGGAATTATCCCAATAAGCCTGTTTGATGATGTTTTCCACCATATCTGGCATGCCCTTCTCCTTCAGGCTGTCTTCAAAGAACTGGCCACATCTTATTCTTCCTCTCTGTGCCTCATGGCAGGGGTGGTGGGACGGTCAGGAAAGGAGCAGGGGAGAGCGTTTGGGGCTCAGGAGCACGTTCCGGCCGAGCCTCTTTATAAAGGCTGCAGTTCCGGCGCACAGGCAAGGGAAAACAGCCT